>NW_027362767.1:447470123-447855344 GCF_046119375.1 Phyllobates terribilis | reverse complement strand
GTGTTTTATGTGTCTGTATTGTGTGTTTCATGTGTCTGTATTGTGTGTTTCATGTGTCTGTATTGTGAGTTTCATGTGTCTGTATTGTGTGTTTCATGTGTCTGTATTGTGTGTTTCATGTGTCTGTATTGTGTGTTTTATGTGTCTGTATTGTGTGTTTCATGTGTCTGTATTGTGTGTTTCATGTGTCTGTATTGTGTGTTTCATGTGTCTGTATTGTGTGTTTCATGTGTCTGTATTGTGTGTTTTATGTGTCTGTATTGTGTGTTTCATGTGTCTGTATTGTGTGTTTTATGTGTCTGTATTGTGTGTTTCATGTGTCTGTATTGTGTGTTTCATGTGTCTGTATTGTGTGTTTCATGTGTCTGTATTGTGTGTTTCATGTGTCTGTATTGTGTGTTTTCATGTGTCTGTATTGTGTGTTTCATGTGTCTGTATTGTGTGTTTCATGTGTCTGTATTGTGTGTTTCATGTGTCTGTATTGTGTGTTTCATGTGTCTGTATTGTGTGTTTCATGTGTCTGTATTGTGTGTTTCATGTGTCTGTATTGTGTGTTTCATGTGTCTGTATTGTGTGTTTCATGTGTCTGTATTGTGTGTTTCATGTGTCTGTATTGTGTGTTTATGTGTCTGTATTGTGTGTTTTCATGTGTCTGTATTGTGTGTTTCATGTGTCTGTATTGTGTGTTTCATGTGTCTGTATTGTGTGTTTCATGTGTCTGTATTGTGTGTTTCATGTGTCTGTATTGTGTGTTTCATGTGTCTGTATTGTGTGTTTCATGTGTCTGTATTGTGTGTTTTCATGTGTCTGTATTGTGTGTTTCATGTGTCTGTATTGTGTGTTTATGTGTCTGTATTGTGTGTTTTATGTGTCTGTATTGGGTGTTTTATGTGTCTGTATTGTGTGTTTCATGTGTCTGTATTGGGTGTTTTATGTGTCTGTATTGTGTGTTTCATGTGTCTGTATTGGGTGTTTTATGTGTCTGTATTGTGTGTTTTATGTGTCTGTATTGGGTGTTTTATGTGTCTGTATTGTGTGTTTCATGTGTCTGTATTGTGTGTTTCATGTGTCTGTATTGTGTGTTTCATGTGTCTGTATTGTGTGTTTCATGTGTCTGTATTGTGTGTTTATGTGTCTGTATTGTGTGTTTTATGTGTCTGTATTGTGTGTTTCATGTGTCTGTATTGTGTGTTTCATGTGTCTGTATTGTGAGTTTCATGTGTCTGTATTGTGTGTTTCATGTGTCTGTATTGTGTGTTTCATGTGTCTGTATTGTGTGTTTCATGTGTCTGTATTGTGTGTTTCATGTGTCTGTATTGTGTGTTTTATGTGTCTGTATTGTGTGTTTTATGTGTCTGTATTGTGTGTTTCATGTGTCTGTATTGTGTGTTTCATGTGTCTGTATTGTGTGTTTCATGTGTCTGTATTGTGAGTTTCATGTGTCTGTATTGGGTGTTTTATGTGTCTGTATTGTGTGTTTCATGTGTCTGTATTGTGTGTTTCATGTGTCTGTATTGTGTGTTTCATGTGTCTGTATTGTGTGTTTCATGTGTCTGTATTGTGTGTTTTTATGTGTCTGTATTGGGTGTTTTATGTGTCTGTATTGTGTGTTTCATGTGTCTGTATTGTGTGTTTCATGTGTCTGTATTGTGTGTTTCATGTGTCTGTATTGTGTGTTTCATGTGTCTGTATTGTGTGTTTCATGTGTCTGTATTGTGTGTTTCATGTGTCTGTATTGTGAGTTTCATGTGTCTGTATTGGGTGTTTTATGTGTCTGTATTGTGTGTTTCATGTGTCTGTATTGTGTGTTTCATGTGTCTGTATTGTGTGTTTCATGTGTCTGTATTGTGTGTTTCATGTGTCTGTATTGTGTGTTTTATGTGTCTGTATTGGGTGTTTTATGTGTCTGTATTGTGTGTTTTATGTGTCTGTATTGGGTGTTTTATGTGTCTGTATTATGTGTTTCATGTGTCTGTATTGTGTGTTTTATGTGTCTGTATTGGGTGTTTTATGTGTCTGTATTGTGTGTTTTATGTGTCTGTATTGGGTGTTTTATGTGTCTGTATTGTGTGTTTTATGTGTCTGTATTGTGTGTTTCATGTGTCTGTATTGTGTGTTTCATGTGTCTGTATTGTGTGTTTCATGTGTCTGTATTGTGTGTTTCATGTGTCTGTATTGTGTGTTTTATGTGTCTGTATTGTGTGTTTCATGTGTCTGTATTGTGTGTTTCATGTGTCTGTATTGGGTGTTTTATGTGTCTGTATTGTGTGTTTTATGTGTCTGTATGTGTGTTTTATGTGTCTGTATTGTGTGTTTCATGTGTCTGTATTGTGTGTTTTATGTGTCTGTATTGTGTGTTTATGTGTCTGTATTGTGTGTTTCATGTGTCTGTATTGTGTGTTTTATGTGTCTGTATTGTGTGTTTCATGTGTCTGTATTGTGTGTTTCATGTGTCTGTATTGTGTGTTTTATGTGTCTGTATTGGGTGTTTTATGTGTCTGTATTGTGTGTTTTATGTGTCTGTATTGGGTGTTTTATGTGTCTGTATTGTGTGTTTCATGTGTCTGTATTGTGTGTTTTATGTGTCTGTATTGGGTGTTTTATGTGTCTGTATTGTGTGTTTTATGTGTCTGTATTGGGTGTTTTATGTGTCTGTATTGTGTGTTTTATGTGTCTGTATTGTGTGTTTCATGTGTCTGTATTGTGTGTTTCATGTGTCTGTATTGTGTGTTTCATGTGTCTGTATTGTGTGTTTCATGTGTCTGTATTGTGTGTTTTATGTGTCTGTATTGTGTGTTTCATGTGTCTGTATTGTGTGTTTCATGTGTCTGTATTGTGTGTTTTATGTGTCTGTATTGTGTGTTTCATGTGTCTGTATTGTGTGTTTCATGTGTCTGTATTGGGTGTTTTATGTGTCTGTATTGTGTGTTTTATGTGTCTGTATTGTGTGTTTTATGTGTCTGTATTGTGTGTTTCATGTGTCTGTATTGTGTGTTTTATGTGTCTGTATTGTGTGTTTTATGTGTCTGTATTGTGTGTTTCATGTGTCTGTATTGTGTGTTTTATGTGTCTGTATTGTGTGTTTTATGTGTCTGTATTGTGTGTTTCATGTGTCTGTATTGTGTGTTTCTGTGTCTGTATTGGGTGTTTCATGTGTCTGTATTGTGTGTTTCATGTGTCTGTATTGGGTGTTTCATGTGTCTGTATTGTGTGTTTCATGTGTCTGTATTGTGTGTTTATGTGTCTGTATTGTGTGTTTTATGTGTCTGTATTGTGTGTTTCATGTGTCTGTATTGTGTGTTTCATGTGTCTGTATTGTGTGTTTCATGTGTCTGTATTGGGTGTTTCATGTGTCTGTATTGTGTGTTTCATGTGTCTGTATTGTGTGTTTTATGTGTCTGTATTGTGTGTTTTATGGTCTGTATTGTGTGTTTCATGTGTCTGTATTGTGTGTTTCATGTGTCTGTATTGTGTGTTTCATGTGTCTGTATTGTGTGTTTGTAAATATTCATCTGTTTGTCTCTATTTAATTTAATGAAAATAACAGGAAAGTAAAATTGCAACTTTGTTATGTAAATTTTGATTTTAATTATTTTCGAATAATAAAATCCGGTAAACTGTTGAATCTCCGTCCTCAGTAAATGGCGTGCTGCCGGTGAGGAGACGCTGCTCGCGACGTCTGCCGTCATAATCGGAGGTTTTGTGCCTTTATTGTCCCAGTATTAGGTTGTCGATAATCTATTTCTTGAGTCTTTGCGGTGATTTCCTCGGCTTCCTGATCTCTTCCTCCATCGAGCCTTCTGGTAATGCATTTCCACAGTATATTAGGCGTTTTGCAGACACCTCGGCCGCTTTGTATCTCTGCCGCGGGGCACGACAAGCCGCTATCAAACCCTCTCCAGCTGATGGTGTTGACAATGACTGTGGCGTCTTCCGTGTCACTTAAGCGGATATAAATGCTGTTTGCACAGACTATGAGGACTGATGCTTTACATCAGAGACTCTGAGCAGTGAAACGCGCTGGGACGGGCATCTAACTGTGATAAATCAGGGGAAGGTTGTGTTTTTTTTAAACTGATCTAAATTAGTTTTATCCTTATTAATTGGCTGAGAATTGTAAGTCTGAACTATCTCCCAAAACTGTCACTGAGGCAGGAAAACAGATAATCAGGTGTTAAAGGGGCGGTCGCATCTTCTTCCTCCAGGATTGCACCGTTTGCGGCTTCCTGTTTGCAGGGGGCGGCACCCTCCACAAGATTGACAGTTCGGTCCAGCAGCATGGTCGCGCCGATGGTCTGACCTGGTTGCTCTCCGAGGCTGCGATATCAGGCAGATTTATCTCTGCGGAATTGGAGAAGTGCAGGGAAACTGACGCTCGGATTCACCAGTCTGAATTTGTGATCATTTGCAGATGACACCCCAATTGTCAATTGTGCCTGAAGTCCATCAAGTTCATGGGCTGCAGGTCTGAGTGCAAGTGAACCAGTGACTGGTGGTTCTGACTGCGCTGGGACTTCCTGCTCAGGTAGAGGGTGAGAGCGCTGCTCCACATGCCTTGATACAGAGCTCATCATTCTATCAGCACTCTGTGTACTGTATATAGCATACAATGGTCTCCTGAGCTCCCCCTAGTGGTGGCTACAGGCAGCCAGATTTCAATCATTGTTCTCAATGTCTCTGCTGAAGATCTGATCAAAAGAACAAAAACTTCAGCTACGGTAACAATATATTAAGAAATGAAACATCACATAATGTGGGATCTAATAACAACATAATAGTAAAACTCGGAGATTCACTTCAGGTGTCTAACAACACGTCGCGGCCCGTACATAAGACGGGTCCTCCTATTACTTAATGGCTGTCTGCTTGATTTCCCTTTGTTGCTCCTGATGTAAAGTCTTATTTGCTAATCAATGCACTAATGTCCCAGAGCCAAACAGCCCTCAACCAATCAATATTAATTATTAATCGCCAAAATTCCCGGCCCAAATTACCGTTATGAATGACACGAAGCGGAGCGATCGATAGCAGCACCTCCATTAAAATGGATTAACACACCGACTATATCATTAAATACCGCGCACAACGAGGTTCAATGAAGGGCCCATTAATGGAGCGACACCTCGTATTTACTGCCGGACACAGATAAATCCGCAGATAAATATCTCCCACCCCGTAATATTATTATTATTATTATTATGTCATCACTTCAGTACGAAGATAGAGGAATATAAGGTCCATTCACAATCCAGGAACAAGTAGAAAACTCTCAGAATCAACAAGATATTGGATGAAGAAAACATTTCAGGATTCTGCTCTTGGCTTGTGGAGCCTCAATATTTAGGTTTTAGAAAATGATATATATATATATTTTTTTTATGCCTTAACAGTTAATTCCACTGAATCCACCATGTTTTTGCCTTAACCTTTGCTTAGGTCTTATTAGAAGCCGGTTTCCATTGCTTGGTTGTTTGCTGATCGGGTTTTGTTGTTTTTCTTTGGATTTCCTCCTGGACTTTCCGTGTTACATGTGTCTCTTCTCTTCACCCCACGTTATTGATAAATGATTGCACAGAACAAACCCGGCTCCACTAGTGCTGCAGATTTCAGAGGTCTCCGGCATCGACGTCTTCATTAAACGCATTGATTGATTATTGATCAGATCCATTCTGCTTGTTACATTTGTAACGTATGCGCTCGGCCGGACTGTCAGACGCTCGTGACTTTCTCCGCTGTTTATCATACTCAGTCACGTCAGTAACGTCAGACACAGTTTGTGGCCAAATCATTGGATGCTAATTTCTACAGCTTCTGCAAAACTTAGAGATCACTCCTATAACGTGGTGCAGATGGCGTGTCCTGTCCTGCCGGGCGGCCATTCATTGCTGGAGTCACCGGAGGGATTGCTGCAATCATTTTCTCAGGAGATTCTTCTACTTGTAGACGGAATACGATGAGATGAAATATAAAGATATTGCAAATTTTGACTTGACCTAAAAAATGCAACTTGTCACAGAAGGTTTAAGATGATTAAAATAACAAAGAGTTATTGCAAATAGTTTGCTGATCGCTGGAGATCTGATCACTTAGACCCCGAGCGGCCCTGAATGGAGCAGAGGTGAGAATGCTCAACCTACACTGCATTCATTGTCTATGGGACTGCCGGAAGTAGCCAAGCGCAGGGCAGTCCATAGACAATGGATGGAGCGGAAGCCGAGCTTCTGCATCTCCACTGCTTTCAGGATGAGGCTGCAGAGACTCATTCTCAGGATCGCTGGTGAGATACAAGATAGGAAATAACTATGCGATAACTTGATATTTTGGGGTATAACCCCTCAATATTAAATGAGTCATTGACCGACGATAACTTAGGCTATGTTCACGCATCTTGGTTTTTTCAGTGTTTTTTGATGCAAATTTTGCCGCTGCGTTTTACAGTACCAGCAAATCTATGAGATTCCAGAAATCTCATGCAAACATCATGTTTTTTTTTAATCAGGATTTTGTGCTTTGCATGTTTTTTTGCAAAATATAGCATGTCACTTATTTCAGTGTTTTTCACCCATTGGAAGTCATGGTAGTGGAAAAACACAGAAAACATGTGAACATAGCTATCAGGTTTTCTGCATTTTTAGTGAAAATAAGCAAGTACAGCAGTATGTGAAACACATTTATTTTTGCGATTTTACCATCTTGTCTTAGTCACTGAGATGGTAGTTTGTATTAGGAGAGTTTAATTAAATTAGTGATGTGTACAGTGTTAACATTGGCTGAGCTAGCTGTGAGATTGAACAATACCTGTGTCCCAGTGAGGTGTGAAATTGAACAATGACTGTGCAACTGAATGGCAGAACATAGTGTGAAAATAAATAGTGTCCTACAAACTCAAGGCACTGCCAGTGTCTTAGGTAAACTATTCCTGAACAATTCACCTCATCCACTGTTACATTTAAAATTCTGGTGAATATGGCTTCACATACTGTATGTCTTGCATTGGCGACCTGTGTTCATGCTTCTGTGGTGGAAGCAAACCTGAACTTTGGGATCCTGTAAAACGCACCAAAAAAAGCACCAAAACTTGCATTTTTGATGCAACTTCTTTTCCGCCAAGAGATCAGGTTTTGCTGCAGAAGAAAAAAATGCTGAAAAAACGCAATGTGTGATCATAGCCTTAGATTTAAAATTACTCTTTTTATTCTGTGATATCTCAGTGTTGTGTTATCTTTGTTACATCTGCAGACATAAGACCCCGATAGTCACGGGGCCGGAAAATCTATTTTCATCATGTTTTAAGTTGAGTTACAATAAATTGTAGCGAAAATGTTCCAATAATTGCTCCATGAACGCAGCCACTCAGTAGCCTCATCGTATACATTATATACATATGTATCACTTTGTAATAAATGTTCCTGCATCGGTCGCTGTTGGAGCGTCAGAAGCTGCTGTATATTCTGTTGTATTCTAGGTTTTCTTGTGTATTTCTCGTATCTATTTTCTTGGTTTTTGTGTTTTTTTTTTTTTGGGGGGGGGTGACAAACTGTAATCTTTAGCGATAACATTATGGGGCACTCACGACATTTTGATTGCTTTTCATGACCTTCTTTTTGTGGCAACTAAAACTGATAATTCTGACATTTCGATTTCTTTTTCTCTGTGGTGTTTACCTTGGGGGTTCAATCATTTTTTATTTTGTTAGTTCGGACTTTTACGGACGCAACGATTCTGGATATAGTTGTTTATTTATTATTTAGTTTTGCTAAACTTTTTTTTTTCTAACTTTTCACTTTTAAGTTTTAGTCCCTCGACCATGAGAATATTTTTACTATTAAAAGCCAAACTTGTGTAAGGGCTTCACAGAAGCAGCGGGATAGCAGCTGCCCAGTCAATCAAATAGTCGGAGGGCCAGTGAATGCCTGATGGATGTGCCACCTAAATGTTACGATTGGCAGCGGCATGTCCATGGTGAAGCAGCAGTGATCGGAGCAAGCTCAGATTGCTGCAGTAAGAGGCAGGTGATGGCTGTGTTACGCAGTCGGCATCTGCCCTGTATGGTGAGCGCTCAGTGCTCTATAAAACCTGCACCCTCTCCAGGAAGGGTTTACTTAAATAGAACTAAGGTGCAATACCAAAAACAACCTGTGGATGGGTGTGGCGCTGGTTCTAGCAGAAAACAGTCTTGTTTATTTTGCAATTCTGGACAATCCCTTTAACATCCAAGTTACCTAGGTTTACCTGCTGTTAATTGAAATGTGCAGGGGAGATGTGAGGCTGATCCGGGGGCCCCTGTTCCCGAGCAGTCACCCATAAATCCTCATTCATGCTGTTCAGTGACATTAAACAGACATTTCTATTTTACTGTCTTGATAAGGAAGCGCTGACCTTTCCTACCCACAACAAAGATGATCTACTTCAAAATGTCATGGCCGGTGTAAGAATGTAATCTGGAATCTGTCATACCGATTGATAGATTTATTACCGATGTGTCCATCTCCTCTGCGGTAATATCGCGCCGCGCACAAATATCTTGGGGATCTTCTCCCATTTCATCTCAAAAGAGAAAGCAGAAGAAGACGCCGCCGAGAAGACGGGTTGATATTGACAGTGGAGGTTTCACGGGTGAACTTCTCCCAATGAACTCCTTAGAATTTGCCGCAGAAGAATTTTATTTACAATCATTTTCAAAGAAACATTAGTCGAAGAACTCACGAAATCCTCGAACCCAGAAGTGTGCGAGGTCTCGGGGTGGGAAAATCCTCAAAAAGTCGTCTTGTAAAGTCCAAGAGTCAATCTGACAACTTCAGTAGAAATTGCAAATCAGAAGAAAATTGGAATTGCCACAATTAATACTCCCCGGCCCTCGTCTGTCTTATTCGGACCGGTCACCAACGCAGTCATCACCGGGCCATCTACGGCATCTGGCACCGGAAGGCACCAAAGATGGCGTAGAGAAGACCACATCAAGAAAGACAACCAAGCCGGACAGGCATCATGGTGGATAGGTGACCGTCATAGATACACAAAAGTTTGTGACTACATCAGATTTTCACACGTAGATAAAAAAAAAACAACTCAATAATGTAAGACATTGCAATTTTTTAAATCAGGAAAATGCTCCAATATCACATGTCTGTGAGCTGAAAAAAGTATGTGAACCTTTTGGATTACAAAATAATTTTAAAGGTGACATTAGAGTCTGGTGTTGTCACTCTATCAAAGTCTAATCTTCACAAAAAGTTTGCGGAAGTGTATCATAGCACGAAGACAGCAGATTTCCGAGGAGCTCTGAAGAAGATTTGTTGATGCTCATCAGGATGAAAGGGTTACAAAATCTTCTCTAAGAGTCCATCAATCCACAGTCGGGGATATTATGTAAAAATGGAGAAAAGTGAAAACGACCTCCCAAGGAGAGGTCGATCAACAAAGATCACTCCAAGAGCAAAGCATATAATAGTCCACATGGCCACAAAGGAACTCAAGGTAACGTCTAAGCAACTAAAGGTCTCGCTCATAATAGCCAATGTTAACAAGGATGTCCACTACTAGGACAGACATTTGTTAAATACCATTTTCCATCTTGAAAAATAAAAATACCCTTTATTCAACCTCACATGCCGGTGACATGCCTCCTGATACTCGCGTGACATGGTTATGCCATGTGAGCCCTGAAGAGAGTTAGCAGAGGGAGAGGTGAGCTGTGACATTACCTATTGTGAATGGTGTATCCTGTGTTATCTACTGTATATAGAGGAGTTATCAGTCATTGTACAGGAGGAGGAGGTGAGCTGCAACATCATCTATTGTGAATGGTGGATCCTGTGTTATCTACTGTATATAGAGGTGTTATCAGTCATTGTACAGGAGGAGGAGGTGAGCTGTGACATCACCTATTGTGACTGGTGGATCCTGTGTTATCTACTGTATATAGAGGTGTTATCAGTCATTGTACAGGAGGGGGAGGAGGTGAGCTGTGACATTACCTATTGTGAATGGTGGATCCTGTGTTATATATTATATATAGAGGTGTTATCAGTCATTGTACAGGAGGAGGAGGTGAGCTGTGACATCACCTATTGTGAATGGTGGATCCTGTGTTATCATCTGTATATAGAGGTTTTATCAGGTATTGTACAGGAGGAGGAGGTGAGCTGTGACATCACCTATTGTGAATGGTGGATCCTGTGTTATTTACTGTATATAGAGGTGTTAGCAGTCATTGTACAGGAGGAGGAGGTGAGCTGTGACATCACCTATTGTGAATGGTGGATCCTGTGTTATCTACTGTATATAGAGGTGTTATCAGTCATTGTACAGGAGGAGGAGGTGAGCTGCAACATCATCTATTGTGAATGGTGGATCCTGTGTTATCTACTGTTTATAGAGGTGTTATCAGTCATTGTACAGGAGGGGGAGGAGGTGAGCTGTGACATTACCTATTGTGAATGGTGGATCCTGTGTTATATATTATATATAGAGGTGTTATCAGTCATTGTAAGGGAGGAGGAGGTGAGCTGTGACATCACCTATTGTGACTGGTGGATCCTGTGGTATCTACTGTATATAGAGGTGTTATCAGTAATTGTACAGGAGGAGGAGGAGGAGGTGAGCTGTGACATCGCCTATTGTGAATGTTGGATCCTGTGTTATCTACTGTATATAGGAGGTGTTATCAGTCATTGTACAGGAGGAGGAGTAGGTGAGCTGTGACATCACCTATTGTGAATGTTGGATCCTGTGTTATCTACTGTATATAGAGGTGTGATCAGTCATTGTACAGGAGGAGGAGTAGGTGAGCTGTGACATCACCTCCAAGATAAAAAGTGGATGCTCCTAAATCTGCCATTAATGCCGCGTTGAAACTCCCCTCGCTACAAATACTCAGAGCAGAAGCTTTGAAGTTCGCCTTTGCAGATTTGCCACATTTTATTCTGAACAAAAGATGAATTATAGAGATGGAAAAAAAGAAAATGAGCAACCTGACCGACTGTTGCTACGACTGAGCCCATCGTAAGCGGCAACCGAGCGACAAAGTGACTACGCAGCAAATGGGTCCAATATATCAGGCAAGATGGAAGACGCGGGGTTCAGGCTTTTTACTATAGGTGAATTCTCTCCTTCATTTGTTGTAAACAGATTTTACGCTTTCGTTTTACCCGGCTTTTGTTGTGGAATCTAAACAAAAAATTCTTGTAGTAAAACGCCCTTGAACAGACCCCGATCCTCACAAAACCTTCCAGAAAGCAGAACTTTTTGGATAGTTCCTTGTAAGTCATTAAAGATCCAAACTTTCAATGGGCAGGAAACAAAGAGTGAAGATTTCATAACCTGCAAAAGGGGAGTTCTGCTGCTGGCAAGTCCTGGACCACCGGATGTAGCAGAACTACCGGAAAGTGAGTAGAGTTTGATACAAATGTTGCACCTCGTTAGGGGTCTGTATGGAAGAAAGGGGACATTAGAGATGATTAAATACCGATTATAGCTTCTTCACCTTGGATTGAAGGACTTGGTGTTTGTCTTACTTTCCATAATTTTCCGTGAACCTCAGGCCACTGACCAACCAACCCTGAAGCTTCTCTGTGGAGACCTACACAAGTCCACAGCACAAAACAGCAAAAAGACTGGAACCAAACAACTGGGCACCTCTATCCAAGAGCCACATAGGACTTCCGCACAGCTAAGGTTCCCAGCCTTGATACATGGCCCTCCATCATTCATACTAATGAGGTTCAGTCTAATGAGGGCTGAATATCCAATGTCTGGTGTGACTGAACCATAAACTCGGATTTTACTAACTGATGGAAATATTCATCTACTTTATGCTGTTCTGTCTGAATCAAATCCCTGATGGGAACACAAGCCTCCATAGAGTCTCATGAGATTCGGTGGAAGATGACAATGAGATGGTGTCAGGTCAGGCACACGGTGTATCAAGACTTCCCACACTCTAATTTCCTGAGCATATGAACCATGTATTG
Organism: Phyllobates terribilis; assembly: GCF_046119375.1. Taxonomy (NCBI): domain Eukaryota; kingdom Metazoa; phylum Chordata; class Amphibia; order Anura; family Dendrobatidae; genus Phyllobates; species Phyllobates terribilis. The sequence continues at coordinate 447,843,372 of NW_027362767.1, read as the reverse complement.
CCAAGCTCCATCCGACATTGACTTCTGGCCATTACTAAACTGGCTGCACCATCAACACTTGGTCCGATAGGTGAGACTCCTTGTCCATGTAGTGACGAATCATCACCATTACATCAGCAGAACATCTACTAGGGAAGCCTCAGTGCCATGAACCAAGTATTGCCGGTCAATGACCAACCGCAGCTTCTGGCCATGGCTAACCTGGCTCCATGTTTTATTCCATCTAGCGACTAATCATCATGAGATTTCACATCCACATTACATCCAGCCACACGCAACACATCCACCAGGGAAATGTCTACTTGAGTAGTCTTCCACGACTTATTGCTCAGATGAAAAAATAAAAAAGCACCAATATCAACCTGCAGAACAATGAAAACAAAGCAACAACTGGGATCCACTCAACTCGACGTAATTGTGAAGGACTTTGATCAAGCAAACTTCTAAGTCGTGCCTTCGCTCCTGGAAAAAGACACAGCTGTAAGAAGTTCTTAGACAGAAGCCGATAAGCAGCACGTTAATGAATCTGCCTGCGCTCGGTGCACGGCACACAGTAAGCTTATAATAGGATTATTGTTTAGAAAACGCAGGAAAAAAAAATAGAAATAGAGTTTGCGATGCATGCTTGGGGGAAATTAATGAATTCGCAGCTGTTCACCTTCGCCAACAACAGATTGGGAATATATTATTAAATTTAAAAGGAAAACTTTGCATATGGTGTCAGAAATGAGGTTTTGATCTTTACAAGTGTTGTGATGATGTGAATAATCAATTAATAATTGATTAAAAGCTTTTCCACATTTATCATGTCAGTACAATTTCTTTCCCGGCGTTGAAAGCTCCGATGATTGGTGGATCTCTTATGGGAAATCATTAATAACTGTTTAGCAATTTTATATTAATAAGACGTTTTTTTTTAAGAGAAATTTCCATTTCGGTCAAGTAAACTTCGATTGTGGCGCTGCATAAGAGCAGAGCTTTCGGGATCTTGTGCGTTTGGAGAAGTGAAGAATCTTCTGTGACTTGGAGAAGGAGAGGTAAACTTGTAAGATCACAACGGCAACAATGTAACGATGACGAGAAACAGAAAGATATCAGAGCTGGGTGAGAAAATCAGATATAGAGTATCCAAGATGATGTAGGGTGTAATCAAAAGCCCTGGAAGCAAGGGATCATGTAGGATGAAGAAACAGAAATCTAATGGATCCTCTACCAAACCCCATGTAATCATCTAACATGGTAACAATGCAATAAACTGAAGTATAACGTGAAGTTTTGGGCTCGTCCAATCATCGCATGCCTCCTGTAATCCTCAGAAGATCCTGCATATGTCAATTCTAAGATAAGAGCGCGGGTGTAAATGTCGTCTCTACTAAACGTCACTGTGACCGCATCATTGTGCAAAGTCCATAATGTCCAGATTCATGGAAAAGAAATGAATTCAACATAGTTTGTTAGAGTAGTGCTGATAGGTTAAAGGTGCCTTCACGCATTGAGGCTGTGGTTCGTTCTTTTCCATGACTTTTCTAAATTCCAAAACTTGTTTTTGCTGCAATTTCATTAAATCAGTTTTAAAGGAATTTTGGAAACAGTAGAAACCATGTGTAGGATCATAAATATGTCCATCCACTCACAGAATGCAGAGATCTTGAGAAGGCTGAAGAACAATAAAGAGCGACTCATCCAGACTTTGTTTCATCCAGTCCACTATTGTGGGGCAAATTATGGTGAATGTGTTGGTCGCGCTCAGCCTCATCCCTATATAACTAAGCTCCACTCAGTTTTTGAAAAGTTGTCAGAGTTGAATATAAAACGCTGAGTCTATGAGTTGAGCAAAAATGTTCATCCATTACAAACAGTTCGATACCAGATTTTTGGTGTAAACTGTTTGATAAATCAGCACCAAAGTAAATTAGAAAAGTTATAGAACTTAATCATTGATTTCAATTTATGTATCAAAGTGAAAAAAAAAGTTTCCTTCTCCAGAAACCCTGGTGGATAATATGAGTGTGACAACAAAGTCCAATCATGGTGGCTCAAGATAGGTTACTCATGGCCCAAAGAACCCAATAACAACATTTTCCAATCTTCATTATGATGTAACCAAACATTACACTGTTAAACAAGCACTTCTCCTCCACCTCCTTCTCTTCCTCCCATCAAAGTTTTTATCCTCTTAATTCTTCTGTTTTCCACTAGGTCTATGACATCAAAACTGAGGAGCTGAACCCTTCTAATCTCTATATGGAAACAGGAGGTCAATTTTCTCTGTATGAGTCGTCACTGGAAAAGTCAATGGCAGGGGGAGGAGGGAGCATCTTGGTCAGGAGGTGAAGAGGGGACTGATAAATGCAGGGACAAGAAACTTACTGTTTCTAGGTAGAACAGAGAAAAGAGGAGAATTATCTGGGTAGAAAGACAAAATGAGCCATTGTAAATAACAGTTACGGGTGTGTCAGGTGTAATAGACAGTCGCTCTGGATCTGGCTGTAGAAGGTCACTGCACTTGGCATTGCAGACACCTTCTTAATCCTTCTTCCTTTAAGACCCAGCGGCGACCTCCCTTCTGCTGCTGATTGACACACCCTTACATGGGAGTTAAAAACTCTCAATTTGCTTCAGTCAATCGCCGATGATACTTCTATGTTCTTTTGTGCATGCTTGGAGCACTAGCTGTTGGCTGGCTTCTTCTCTGGTGCCCTTGGAGGACAGTTGGCATTACTCCTCTGGTGTCTGCCCAAGCTAAGTGTATCTCCTTTGTTTGTCTATCTTGTTGTCTTTAGTTTGTAGTGGAGCCTGGCCAGTGCTCACCCCTCCCTCTCCCTATCTAGGGCCAAGCTCTAGGGATATACAGGGTTTAGGGTCCTGCTCAGCGATAGGTGTGGAACCAATATAGGGACGGTAAGGTAGGCAGGGTGATATCAGATCAGCCTAGGGGTCTCCACTCCCCCTTTCCCTAGTGCCTGGGCTTCCTCCCCCTCTTCCCTTCGTGTTGCACTTAATCTTTCCCACACCTTGTGTGAAAGTAACCGTGCTGCATAATATGATGACTGCAATATAGTAAGAGGATAAACACTGTGATGGGAGCAGGAGAAGCGCTTCTTTAACTTGTAACCAATAATTAATTTGGAAGTCTTAATGGGGAAAAGTTTGAGATATGTACTTAAAGGGTTATTCCCAAAAAACAAGTGTTATCCCTTATACATATGGAAAGACTTGCACTGGTGCTCCGACCCCAGGAACTTCAAGCAATTATGAAATTGCGGTTCTGGAACCCCAATAACTGCTGCAGAGCCCCATCCTGAATGCAGCAGAGATGCTCTTACTTGGGCTCCGCACTATTTAGTGTCAATGGGGCTGTTGTAGTAGCTGAGCATTAGTATATCTGCTATTTCCACAGCCCCATAGACCATGGATGAAGCAGAATCTGAGGATGAGGATATCCACTCCATTTAGGATGGGGCTCTGCAGCACGGGGACTCAAAAGCTTCAATATCAGCATCATTGGGGCATTAAATGGTTGGACGCCATCAATCAGCACATTTTCCCCTTTGGTTAGTAGATAACATTTTATTTTAATGACCTTTTAATAAAGGGCATTCAATAGAGGGGCTGAGTTAAATCCACAACCCCTGAAATGAAAGTCAGGATACCCCATATGAGCCAGGGCAGTGTCCGAGCTGGTCCATCCGGTCATCACATGGGGGAGCAGGATACATTTTGACGACCACATGTTATACATTTACCCCATAAATGACATTGTAGCATAGGGAGCAATCACCCAATCGCTGCAGCTGCTCTGTTATTAAAGGGGTATTTACAATGAGACAGCCCCTTTAATTAGTGGAAATCACTTATTGGGGAAAGATGATGATGGATATTTTTTGTTTTCCCCTTTTGTCAGCGTTTGTATTCAGCGTACGGCCGCAGTCATCGTCCGTGAGATATTGTGTTGTTCTTCTCTATGAATCTTTGCAGAACTCCAGCTGCAGCTTTTCAGCAAAAACAAAAGAGTTTGATGTCTTGTGTGAAATCCCGAGATATCAGTTATACAAAGAGGCAATAAAACTTTCCACTTATATGTATTGCATTTGTGATGTCCCCCCTGGGAACAGCTCGTCCCATATTTGTCACATTAGATATATATTGGAGCGCGTTCTCCGGAGTGCAGCACATAATGATTGCGGTAATGTGCTGCATGCGGTTTAATGACAATCTGCAATCAATGGCAAAGGAAGAAAAATGGCTCCGAACATTCCTGTGTTTGTTATCATACAAACCCTGTGGCATTTGAATTATTGATCTATCATGAAAGCCAATGTTATAATGTGTTAGTGCTTAGAATAATACCGCAGGATTGGGACACGGCGGCTAAATATAGCGCCCGACTCCGCAAATTACTGCATCATTCCAGCATTATTCTGCATCACTTGTAGCTTTACTAGATATTAATGTATCATTTCTCTATACTCTTATTCTGTTCTGCTTAGATATTGTTTGTATCACTACATTTATTGCTGTATTTTCTGCATTACTTTTTTGTATTATTATATCATTTTCCAGATACATGGAAGTGACAGCAGGGGAAATTATCTCTATTTCTGGGGGGCGGCCCCCCACTCCTCGCCAGCCAAGCTGTGTCCACTGGGCAGCTTATAGTATGTCACCTCCCCTAAGATTGGAATACTTCTCCTAAAATACTCTGTGCTGCTGAGAGTCCCCAGTGACTTCTGTTATGTAAATCTCAGTCTGCAGCCTTCCACGAAATCAACACATTGCTCTGATTCAATACTCTGCAGCTGTGGACCCTTCTTTCTTCTACTATGTCATAGTCAGTGATACACATTGTACAGAGAAGTATCGGCCACATGTCTGCTTTTAATCACTGAATTCAGGCTTCTCCTTCAGTCCGGTATATAACATTTGACCCCATTGTCTCCCCAGTTATATAACATCCGGCCCCATTGCCCCCCAGTATATAACATCTGGCCCCATTGCCCCCCTCAGTATATAACATCCGGCCCCATTGCCCCCCTCAGTATATAACATCTGGTCCCATTGCCCCCCTCAGTATATAACATTTGGCCCCATTGCCCCCCCAGTATATAACATCTGGCCCCATTGCTCCCCCAGTATATAACAACCAGCCTATTTGCCCACCATCTATATATATAATCGTCTTATCCCGTCTGTCTGTCTGCCTTTCTGTCCTGGAAATCCCGCGTCGCTCATTGGTCCGGCAGCGGCCAATCAGCGCCGCGGGATTTCTGAAAAAAAGATGGCGGCCGTTAGCAGCTCATCTGCGGGACGGAGTTCAGCGGCGATGCAGCTGGTAGATGACCGGCACGAGGAGCTCGTCTCCCGGCCGGTACCAGCAGAAGGACCTCGACCGCCGGACCCATCTGCGGGACGGAGATGCAGCTGGGAGATGAGCGGCGCGAGGTGCTCATCTCCCGGCCGGTAGCAGCGGAAGGACCGCCGGCGTCGCTGACCTCCATGCAGAAGGGAGGACCGGGAAGCGGCGCTGCGGGTCGGGATACTTCTGCAGCGAGTGCCCGTTCATGTCCCGGGTTCTCGCAGCGGAAGTACCCGCACAGGCAGCGCCGCTGCCCGGTCCTCACCAAGACGATTCGATGATTGGTCGCGGTCTTCGGACACGACCAATCACTGATCTTACCGCAAAAGTTAAACACCGCTGTGCTGATTGGTCGCGGATGCTGCCCGCGACCAATCACCGATTTGGGCGCCAAATTGAAATCTCGGCCGCTACCAATCACCGATCTTGGCTCCACATTTAAACACCGCTGTGCTGATTGGTCGCCGACGCTATTTAAATGTGGCGCCAAAATCGGTGATTGGTCGCGGCTGATATTTAAATTTGGCGCCCAAATCGGTGATTGGTCACGGGCAGCGCCAGCGACCAATCAGCGATTTTTAACACAAATGTCCGGACCTTTGTTACACCATGCGGATACTGTGGGGACATCAGCGGCTAGGGAGTCAAGGGAGGACCGGGGAGCGGCGCTGCGGGTCGGGATATTTCTGCTGCGAGCAGTCGCTCATGTCCCGGGTTCTCGCAGCGGAAGTATCCGCACAGGCAGCGGCGCTCCCCGGTCCTCACCAATACGATTCCGCTCCCCGGTCCTCGCCAATACGATTCGCTGATTGGTCGCGCTCTCCGCCCGCGACCAATCAGTGATCTTGGCGCTAAAGTTAAACACCGCTCTGCTGATTGGTCGCGGCCGCTGCCCGCGACCAATCACCGATCTTGCAGCCACATTTAAACACTGCTGTGCTGATTGGCGCAAAATCTCAGCGAGATTGGCGCAAAATTGAAACAACGCTCTGCTGATTGGTCGTGGCTGCCGTCCGCGACCAATCAGCGAGATTGGCGCCAAATTTAAACAATGCTCTGCTGATTGGTCGCGAATGACAGCTGACCGCGACCAATCAGTGAGATTAGCGCAAAATTTAAACAACGCTCTGCTGATTGGTTGCGGCCGCCAGCCGACCGTGACCAATCAGTGAGATTGGCGCCAAATTTAAACAACGCTCTGCTGATTGGTTGCGTCCGCCAGCCGACCGCGACCAATCAGCGAGATTGGCGCCTAATTTAAACAGCGCTATGATCTCCCGACGGCAAGTGTGAATGGAGGACCGAGGAGCGGCGCCGCCGGTCGGGATGCTTCTGCTGCGAGCAGCCGCTCATCTCCCAGCTGCTCGCAGCGGAAGTACCCGCACAGGCAGCGCCGCTCCCCGGTCCTCACTAATACGACGCTGATTGGTTGCGGCCGCCGGCCCCGACCAATCATCGATATGGGCGGCAAATTTAAACCCCGCTCTGCTGATTGGTCGCGGTGGCCGGCCCCGACCAATCAGCGATTTTGGTGGCAAATTGAAACACCGCTCTGCTGATTGGTCGCTACCGCCAGCTGCGACCAATCAGCGATTTTGGCGCAAAATTTAAACAACGCTCTGCTGATTGGTCGCGGACGCCAGCCGCGACCAATCAGCGAGATTGGCGCCAAATTTAAACAACGCTCTGCTGATTGTTCGTGGCCGGCGACCGCGACCAATCAGCAGTATTGGCGCACAATTTAAACCCCGCTCTGCTGATTGGTCGCGAGCGCCGGGCGTGACCAATCAGCAATTTTGGCGCCAAATTTAAACCCCGCTCTGCTGATTAGTCGCGACTGCCGGCCGTGACCAATCTGCGATATTGGCGCCAAATTTTAACACCGCTTTGCTGCTTGCGCCCGGTCGGCCCCATACCTATTCTAGAATACCCGATGCGTTAGAATCGGGCCACCATCTAGTAGTATATAACATCCGGCCTCATCGCCCCTCCGGTATATAACATCCGACCATTTGCCCCCAGTACATAACTTCCGTCCCTCCACCATGCCCTCTGCCTTCATTACCTTGTAACACAATGGCCGATGGTGCGGAGCTCCCTGATACCAGTGCTTCCCTGGAATAGGAGTCACCGGTGTAACAAGCAGCGGCGTAACTTGTAGCTCTTGGGCCCAATACAAAGTCTCTAACAGGGCCCCCAAATATTGCATGTCTTTAATAGCAATAATCTTTTTATATGGACCTGGGTGCAAACCCCGTCACCTATTCTAATTATGCCTCTGGTAACAAGTCCGTCCATGCATTTCTTCCTCCAGGATCTTTCCCTTCACCTGTGAGTGATATTATGGAGAAGTGGAAGGAACCGCCGCAACTCAGCCGCGAAATGGAGACCCCGTAATGTTATAGAGAGGGGGGCTGAATGCTGAGGGACAGAAAAAAGTCACCACCGCTCTGCTGACTCCATAACTGCAGAATCCAGACCTCCTCTAGTATAAACACTGCGCCCCCGACAGGAGCTTCATGGCCGAGCAGCTGCATACAGCCGTACATCACCAAGCACAATGTGGAGCGTCGGATGGAGTGGTGTAAAGCCGCCACCACTGGACTCTGGAGGAGACGTGTTCTGTGCAGTGACGGATCGCACTTCTCTATCTGCGTCTGATGGAGGAGTCTGGTGATTCCAGGAGGACGTTACCCCCTGGCTGCATTGTGCCGCTGTGCAGATGGTGGAGGAGGATAATGCTATGGGCTGTTACAGGGGGGCAGCCACGGACCCTCATCTCCAGGGATGGGAAATCTTCATCTTTAGCAAAAGACATTGTGGACAATTATATTTTCAGCTTTGTAGGAACAGTTTGAGGAAGACCCTTATCTGCCCCCCATGACTGCGCCCGGTGCACAAGCTCCATACAGACATGGAGGAGAACATGAGCGGCTGCACAGAGCCCGGACCCCAACCCATCCTATAATGGAGATTGTGAACCCGGACCCCCCAACATCAGGGTCTGACCCCACAAATGTAGAAATCCCTCCCAGAAGAGCGCAGGCTCGTCGGACCTTTCACCTTACAGCTGTAATAAACTTTCAGACTTCCATAGACTTTGTGGGTTTTTTGCACCTTTTTTGCAGTCAGCAGCTGCACAGAGGATCAGCACATAACTTTACTAAAATACTCTGTGCTGCTGGAGGACTCTGGTCCTTTCACCAACTCTCAGTATGAGACCCTCCACCAAGATTAGCACACTCCTCTCCTGAAATTCTCTGTGCTGCTGGGGACTTGCCTCCTTCCACTATGCGACTTTCAGTCTATGACCTGTTCAGCACATGCATCTGCTGATACCCTCTGTGCTGCTGGACATCCTGCTCCTTTAATGATTATATTTTCAGCCCGTGACCTTCCAAACGTTTTTGAACGCCGCTCTCCTGAAATACTCTGTGCTGCCAGGGACACGGCTTCCTTCAAGTTTGTAACTTCTGGCTGTGACCTCTCACAAGATCAGGACACAACTTTGCTAAAATACTCTGCGCTCCACAAGTTTGGCACTTATCCTCTCCTGAAATACTCTGCGCTGCTTTTCATGCAGATTTGTTGCATTGTGAAGTGTGAAATGTGACAATGAATTCGGCAGAAATAATTCAGGGGAATGTCTATTTCCGCACAGAGAATTCCTCCAATGTGTAGATGAGATTGTACGATTATTACCTCCGTGTCCGGCAGCAGATTCCGGGGCGGATTTTCCGCACATAAGTATTTGTGATCCTGGGGAAGTTAATATGAGTTTATTAGTTTAATAATCAGCGTCCTCCACCATTAATCCCTTTCTATCAGGATCCCGGTGATTTTCCCATGGTGTGACTATCACGATCCAGGCTCTTAACGGCGATGGCTCAGTCTATTAGCGGCTAAGTGTACACAATGATTACTGCACGGCGGTGGCCTCCTCCACGTCCGCTGCAGGTGCGGGAGGCGTCCAGGACTTCATTAGGGGTTATAATAAGAAGGAATCATTAGCATTTCTTTATCCAGACGGGAAGAGAAGAAAAAAACAGAAGGAAGAAGAGGAGTCACCTTGGATTGTGCGTCTGTCGATACAACGACCTGTCGCTTCCAGACCGTTACATTGTATCTCACTGTAGAAGTTCCCATCCGCTCATATAACTCCGGGTCTCTACAGTAATATTAATAATTGTATTTGTATAGCGCCAACATATTCTGCAGCGCTGTACATTACAGAGGGGACTTGTACAGACAATAAAAGACATTAGAGAGTAAGTTCGCTCATCTCTACTCCGAGCATCGTCCTTTCTCTGGTGCTGTGAAATACAGAAGATGCTCATCCAGATCCTCCAGTTCATGACTATTATTATTATATGACTATTCTATGGAAAGGCAGGAGGGCAGCGGAGGGCAGACTGTCAGGAATGGATGATACACAGCGATGTGTTATAAGGAAAAGGTTGGATAATCCTAAAGGCATCTTCAATGACGGCCCCTCCAATATACAGGAGCGCTGCAGTGCTATATACTCCTATATACAGGAGCGTTGCAGTGCTATATACTCCTATATACAGGAGCGATGCAGTGCTATATACTCCTATATACAGGAGGCTGCAGTGCTATATAGTCCTATATACAGGAGCGATGCAGTGCTATATACTCCTATATACAGGAGCGATGCAGTGCTATATACTCCTATATACAGGAGCGCTGCAGTGCTATATACTCCTATATACAGGAGGCTGCAGTGCTATATACTCCTATATACAGGAGGCTGCAGTGCTATATACTCCTATATACAGGAGGCTGCAGTGCTATATACTCCTATATACAGGAGCGATGCAGTGCTATATACTCCTATATACAGGAGCGATGCAGTGCTATATACTCCTATATACAGGAGGCTGCAGTGCTATATACTCCTATATACAGGAGCGCTGCAGTGCTATATACTCCTATATACAGGAGCGATGCAGTGCTATATACTCCTATATACAGGAGCGATGCAGTGCTATATACTCCTATATACAGGAGCGATGCAGTGCTATATTCTCTTATATACAGGAGCGCTGCAGTGCTATATACTCCTATATACAGGAGCGATGCAGTGCTATATACTCCTATATACAGGAGCGATGCAGTGCTATATACTCCTATATACAGGAGCGCTGCAGTGCTATATACTCCTATATACAGGAGCGATGCAGTGCTATATACTCCTATATACAGGAGGCTGCAGTGCTATATACTCCTATATACAGGAGCGCTGCAGAGCTATATACTCCTATATACAGGAGGCTGCAGTGCTATATACTCCTATATACAGGAGGCTGCAGTGCTATATACTCCTATATACAGGAGCGATGCAGTGCTATATTCTCTTATATACAGGAGCGCTGCAGTGCTATATACTCCTATATACAGGAGGCTGCAGTGCTATATACTCCTATATACAGGAGGCTGCAGTGCTATATACTCCTATATACAGGAGGCTGCAGTGCTATATACTCCTATATACAGGAGGCTGCAGTGCTATATACTATATACAGGAGCGCTGCAGAGCTATATACTCCTATATACAGGAGCGATGCAGTGCTATATACTCCTATATACAGGAGCGATGCAGTGCTATATACTCCTATATACAGGAGCACTGCAGAGCTATATACTCCTATATACAGGAGCGATGCAGTGCTATATACTCCTATATACAGGAGCGATGCAGTGCTATATACTCCTATATACAGGAGCGATGCAGTTCTATATACTCCTATATACAGGAGCGATGCAGTGCTATATACTCCTACATACAGGAGGCTGCAGTGCTATATACTCCTATATACAGGAGGCTGCAGTGCTATATACTCCTATATACAGGAGTGCTGCAGTGCTATATACTCCTATATACAGGAGCGATGCAGTGCTATATACTCCTATATACAGGACGCTGCAGTGCTATATACTCCTATATACAGGAGCGATGCAGTGCTATATATTCCTATATACAGGAGCGATGCAGTGCTATATACTCCTATATACAGGAGCGATGCAGTGCTATATATTCCTATATACAGGAGGCTGCAGTGCTATATACTCCTATATACAGGAGGCTGCAGTGCTATATACTCCTATATACAGGAGGCTGCAGTGCTATATACTCCTATATACAGGAGTGCTGCAGTGCTATATACTCCTATATACAGGAGCGATGCAGTGCTATATACTCCTATATACAGGACGCTGCAGTGCTATATACTCCTATATACAGGAGCGATGCAGTGCTATATACTCCTATATACAGGAGGCTGCAGTGCTATATACTCCTATATACAGGCGCGCTGCAGAGCTATATACTACTATATACAGGAGCGCTGCAGTGCTATATACTCCTATATACAGGAGGCTGCAGTGCTATATACTCCTATATACAGGAGCGATGCAGTGCTATATACTCCTATATACAGGAGGCTGCAGTGCTATATACTCCTATATACAGGAGAGCTGCAGTGCTATATACTCCTATATACAGGAGCGATGCAGTGCTATATACTCCTATATACAGGAGGCTGCAGTGCTATATACTCCTATATACAGGAGCGATGCAGTGCTATATACTCCTATATACAGGAGGCTGCAGTGCTATATACTCCTATATACATGAGGCGTCTCAGGCCTTGTAGCTGCAGTGCTGTATCCTCCTATATACATGAGGCGTCTCAGGCCTTGTAGCTGCAGTGCTGTATCCTCCTGTATACATGAGGCGTCTCAGGCCTTGTAGCTGCAGTGCTATATACTCCTGTATACATGAGGCGTCTCAGGCCTTGTAGCTGCAGTGCTGTATCCTCCTGTATACATGAGGTGTCTCAGGCCTTGTAGCTGCAGAGCTGTATACTCCTATATACATGAGATGTCTCAGGCCTTGTAGCTGCAGAGCTGTACCCTCCTGTATATATGAGGCGTCTCAGGCCTTGTAGCTGCAGTGCTGTATCCCTCTGTATACAGGAGGCGTCTCAGGCCTTGTAGCTGCAGAGCTGTATCCTCCTATATACATGAGGCGTCTCAGGCCTTGTAGCTGCAGAGCTGTATCCTCCTATATACATGAGGCGTCTCAGGCCTTGTAGCTGCAGTGCTGTATCCTCCTGTATACATGAGGCGTCTCAGGCCTTGTAGCTGCAGTGCTGTATCCTCCTGTATACATGAGGCGTCTCAGGCCTTGTAGCTGCAGAGCTGTATCCTCCTGTATACATGAGGAGTCTCAGGCCTTGTAGCTGCAGTGCTGTATCCTCCTGTATACATGAGGCGTCTCAGGCCTTGTAGCTGCAGAGCTGTATCCTCCTGTATACATGAGGCGTCTCAGGCCTTGTAGCTGCAGTGCTATATACTCCTGTATACATGAGGAGTCTCAGGCCTTGTAGCTGCAGAGCTATATACTCCTGTATACATGAGGCGTCTCAGGCCTTGTAGCTGCAGTGCTATATACTCCTGTATACAGGAGGCGTCTCAGGCCTTGTAGCTGCAGTGCTGTATCCTCCTGTATACTTGAGGCGTCTCAGGCCTTGTAGCTGCAGAGCTATATACTCCTGTATACATGAGGCGTCTCAGGCCTTGTAGCTGCAGTGCTATATACTCCTGTATACAGGAGGCGTCTCAGGCCTTGTAGCTGCAGTGCTATATACTCCTGTATACAGGAGGCGTCTCAGGCCTTGTAGCTGCAGTGCTATATACTCCTGTATACAGGAGGCGTCTCAGGCCTTGTAGCTGCAGTGCTGTATCCTCCTGTATATATGAGGCATCTCAGGCCTTGTAGCTGCAGAGCTGTATCCTCCTATATACATGAGGCGTCTCAGGCCTTGTAGCTGCAGAGCTATATACTCCTGTATATGTAGCACCCTGAGGATTCGGCTGCTACAGGGGTATTGCACCTCAACCCAGAGGTGTGATATTCCACTCCCGGGTAAGGATGGAGTGTGGATCTGAGCTCGGTAGGCTGCATGCACTACACACATCCCATTTCCGAGGAGCAGACCGACGGTACTCCCACTTAGAAATGTGCAGGTACGACCGAGTCTGTTCCTGGCTGGATTGGGAGGGGGGTGGTACATCCCAAGTAGTGTAGGGGCAGATAGGGGGAGCAGCCTGGGTAAAGATAGGAGCTCATTGGGTGCTGGTCGCCTGAGCTCACACATAGAGGGTGTATATAAGGTGGGCACCATCAAAGAACAGGGTCAGTCTGTCAGAGTCAGGAAGAGGAGCAGAGAAGCCCCAGAGAGAGAGAGAGGAGAAAGCAAGAAAGACCCAGAGGGGGAAACAGAAAAGGAACTCTGAGAACCCAAAGTCCATCAGCGGGTGAAGAGTTGGCAAAAGGGTACCGGATCCCAAGCTGGTGGGGGCAAAAGCACACCCTAGCCAGAGACCGGAGGCCGTGGGCAGCGTCTGCCACGGCCACCCACCACATCCACCCCGAAGGCATACCACGTGGAGGGTCAGGGAACCCAAGGCCAAGGGTCTCCCAACAGAAGGCCCGAGGGAGCTGGACCTGGGTGGATCACTAGTGGGGACGGCCAGAGGAAAGGACAGAAGGAGAGCTCAGGGTCACGCTCCGGACTTGTTTGGGGGTTGGCTGGATCCAGGACCTGGTGGACGCAGCACGGCTCGGGTGGTCACTTGAAGCTGGAGTGACCGGAACATCAGCAGTGAGTAAATACCCTAAACTGCACAACCCGACTCTGTCTTCCTTTAACATCTATGCTGCACCACCACAACCCCCATCCTCTGCACCTGACCCCCTGAGGCTATACCCCACCCGTTGGGGGTTATACCACCAAAAGCTGCACCTACACCATCAGCCTCAGCGGACCCTGCTGCAGCGGCGGCCATAGTGACCGCAATACAACGGGTGGCGTAGTCGACAATAAAGAACTTAATAACATCTGTAGGACTGCCACATACAACTGAGTTTGACACCCTGGGCACGGACCGGGTCACAGCCACTCGGAAGACTACAACTCCCATCTGATCCGGCTCCGGATATTCCCCCTAAAGAATATGGCCCAGGGGGCGCGTCAACTTTGGCGTAGTCGGCAGGATTACGTGCCCGCAACACCCGGGTACTGCGTGCCTGAAGAAAAGAACGAGTTTACCTCAAAAAGAAGTCTCCTGCCGGTTCCGGAGGGTCCCCGCCATCGGACCCCATCACCAGTCGATTCCCGCCGGTTGTCCGCCTTTAACAGCTTTTTCCCGCCATCTGCAGAGTTTCCCGCCACTGGGAGACGATTCCCGCCATTTCCGAAGATTTCCCGCCTTGGAAGAGCGGACGCCATTATGGGCGTGCCAGAGGATGGCAAGAGGCCACCTCCCATCGTGGGCCAGGACCGAAAATGGCGCCAAAAGTGGAAACCGCCCCCACCAACAGAGACTGTGATGCTAGAGGTGTCTGTCAGCGTGAAAGAACAGCCCCTGGAGCTGACAATCACCAAGTGGCCCCGGGACCGCCCTCGAAGGGGGAGGAGACGAAAGGAGAGAACAAAGATGGGTGTCGCTTGGAGCAGTCGAGAGCGAGCGCACCCGGAGGCAAGAAGCCTGGAGAAGAGTATCGGAGGAGCTTACCCGGAGATGGCGAGAAAGCAGAGCAGCACCGGCCCGCTGGCCAGGAGCCTGCTGGAGACAACAGAAGAGGGAGAGCAGAGCAGCACCGGCCCGTTGGTCAGGAGCCTGCTGGAGACAACTGAAGGAGAGCAGAGCAGCACCGACCCGTTGGTCAGGAGCCTGCTGGAAACAACGACCCCACTAGGCCTAGTGGAGGTCCTAGCACAGCTCCCCCGAGACCGGGAGTGTGCACAGACCGCTCTGGAGGGCCTCGCAAGGAGGATGGCCCGGGTGCAGCGAGAGACGTTGGCGGAGTGGAGCCGTGAGATGGCCCAGCAGACCGAGACCTGTCAGCGGAGCACGCCACCCGAGACGAGGAAACAGACCGCCTCTGAGGATGGCACGGGAGGATTGAAGGCCGGAGACGGCGCCGAGAAGGGAGCCGAACGAGTGGAGGCAGGTAAAGGGGACGTCTATACCCCAAACCGGGAAACCGCGTACCTGCCCCAGCTCCCCGTCGCAGAGCCCGAAGTCTATCCTGCCGTGCCCGTTGCTGCAACGTCACCGCCGC
This sequence comes from Phyllobates terribilis, assembly GCF_046119375.1. Classification (NCBI taxonomy): domain Eukaryota; kingdom Metazoa; phylum Chordata; class Amphibia; order Anura; family Dendrobatidae; genus Phyllobates; species Phyllobates terribilis. The sequence continues at coordinate 447,827,863 of NW_027362767.1, read as the reverse complement.
AGACTAGGCCTCAAACGGGAGCCGCGACCCCTGTGACATCACACGCCTCGACCCCGAGCGTGACCAAGCAGGAAGTACCACCAGCCTGGTCGCAAGGCCTAGTACCCCCGGGCGCCGCAATACCAACAGCGCCCCCTACCTCCGCGGAGCCCCCGGCCTGGTCGCAGGGCCAAGTAGCCCAGGGCGCCGCCGTCCTTACGGTGCCCTTTACCTTCCAGATACCCCAGGCCTGGCCGCAAGGCCCGGGCAACCCGGGCGCTAACACCACCGCGCCCATAAGACCAAGAGTGCCGCATCTGGGAGAGGACCTGTACGCCCAGCATACGTGCCCGGATGGGCAGCCATTTATATGGCCACCGGAGTTCCACCATCTCCGACTCCGGAGAGAGAGACCCCTGGATGAACCCCTGATCCCGGCTCCAAAGCCCGTAAAGAGGATCTCGCCCCCGCTAGCAGAAGCGCAGTTTGAGTGGGACCCCACCGGAGAAGATCTCATGGGGTTCACTCAAGAGACTCGGGCAGCTGCAGCGGAGCGTGCTGAGTGCTGCCGCCAACAGCTCGAGGACTTTGAGAGGGAGCGGAGAGAGAGGCGGGTCCGGGAACAGCAAGCTCAAATAAGGAGCGCGGAGCAGAAGAGCCGGGCCAGGAGAGACCCCCGTGCAGCGCATAGTCCCCGCACCACCGGGACTGTGATAAAGTTTAACATGCAGCATGGGTGGGGCTTCATCCGAGACCACCGCACCCTAGGCGACGTCTTCGTGACCAGGAGAGACGTTGAGTCCCACCTACCGGAGGGACACAGAGGTCGTGACCTTTACATCGGGGACGAGGTCACCTTCACCCGGCACAAGTGTGCCAAAGGACCCTACGCCCTCCATGTGCATCGCCTGACGGAGGAAGAGCTGCGGTGTGAGGAGGAAGAACAAGAGGACCCGGACGGGTCTGAAACTAGAGTTAGAGGTAACCACAAAGAAAGAGCAGGAGGACGCCGTCGTTAAGTACAGCAGAGTAGAAGCTGTATATAGTTGCCCGTCGGGGCACCGTGAACTGAAACTGTTACTGTTGCTAATGTAGTCCCCGTTGGGACCAGAGAATTGAACTGTTTACCCGTTTAACCCCTAAATCCCACTGACCGAGGACTGAGAGCGGTCATTCCTCCCTAATACCTGGCCGAGGACTGAGAGCGGCCACTACCCCTGTATATAGTTGCGTGTCCTAAAGCGCCCCCTACCGGTTTTATAGGAAAACCATTTGTCTAGAGAGACTGTCGCACTGTACCCGGTCACAAGTTGCACAGTGACCGGAGGAGGAGCCAGAGGCGACGAGAAAGTTTTATATGAAAAGTTTTATTAATATATATATATATGATGTTTTATATGTTTATGAAAAAATTTGTATGTTTTTGGTGTTTTGTTCTTACAGCCCGAGGACGTGCTGTGATTTACCAGGGGGGAATGTAGCACCCTGAGGATTCGGCTGCTACAGGGGTATTGCACCTCAACCCAGAGGTGTGATATTCCACTCCCGGGTAAGGATGGAGTGTGGATCTGAGCTCGGTAGGCTGCATGCACTACACACATCCCATTTCCGAGGAGCAGACCGACGGTACTCCCACTTAGAAATGTGCAGGTACGACCGAGTCTGTTCCTGGCTGGAGTGGGAGGGGGGTGGTACATCCCAAGTAGTGTAGGGGCAGATAGGGGGAGCAGCCTGGGTAAAGATAGGAGCTCATTGGGTGCTGGTCGCCTGAGCTCACACATAGAGGGTGTATATAAGGTGGGCACCATCAAAGAACAGGGTCAGTCTGTCAGAGTCAGGAAGAGGAGCAGAGAAGCCCCAGAGAGAGAGAGAGGAGAAAGCAAGAAAGACCCAGAGGGGGAAACAGAAAAGGAACTCTGAGAACCCAAAGTCCATCAGCGGGTGAAGAGTTGGCAAAAGGGTACCGGATCCCAAGCTGGTGGGGGCAAAAGCACACCCTAGCCAGAGACCGGAGGCCGTGGGCAGCGTCTGCCACGGCCACCCACCACATCCACCCCGAAGGCATACCACGTGGAGGGTCAGGGAACCCAAGGCCAAGGGTCTCCCAACAGAAGGCCCGAGGGAGCTGGACCTGGGTGGATCACTAGTGGGGACGGCCAGAGGAAAGGACAGAAGGAGAGCTCAGGGTCACGCTCCGGACTTGTTTGGGGGTTGGCTGGATCCAGGACCTGGTGGACGCAGCACGGCTCGGGTGGTCACTTGAAGCTGGAGTGACCGGAACATCAGCAGTGAGTAAATACCCTAAACTGCACAACCCGACTCTGTCTTCATTTTACATCTACGCTGCACCACCACAACCCCCATCCTCTGCACCTGACCCCCTGAGGCTATACCCCACCCGTTGGGGGTTATACCACCAAAAGCTGCACCTACACCATCAGCCTCAGCGGACCCTGCTGCAGCGGCGGCCATAGTGACCGCAATACAACGGGTGGCGTAGTCGACAATAAAGAACTTAATAACATCTGTAGGACTGCCACATACAACTGAGTTTGACACCCTGGGCACGGACCGGGTCACAGCCACTCGGAAGACTACAACTCCCATCTGATCCGGCTCCGGATATTCCCCCTAAAGAATATGGCCCAGGGGGCGCGTCATATACATGAGGTGTCTCAGGCCTTGTAGCTGCAGTGCTATATACTCCTGTATACAGGAGGCATCTCAGTCCTTGTAGCTGCAGAGCTGTATCCTCCTGTATACAGGAGGCGTCTCAGGCCTTGTAGCTGCAGAGCTATATACTCCTGTATACAGGAGGCGTCTCAGGCCTTGTAGCTGCAGTGCTATATACTCCTGTATACATGAGGCGTCTCAGGCCTTGTAGCTGCAGTGCTGTATCCTCCTGTATACTTGAGGCGTCTCAGGCCTTGTAGCTGCAGTGCTATATACTCCTGTATACATGAGGCGTCTCAGGCCTTGTAGCTGCAGTGCTGTATCCTCCTGTATACTTGAGGCGTCTCAGGCCTTGTAGCTGCAGAGCTATATACTCCTGTATACATGAGGCGTCTCAGGCCTTGTAGCTGCAGTGCTATATACTCCTGTATACAGGAGGCGTCTCAGGCCTTGTAGCTGCAGTGCTGTATCCTCCTGTATACATGAGGCGTCTCAGGCCTTGTAGCTGCAGTGCTGTATCCTCCTGTATACTTGAGGCGTCTCAGGCCTTGTAGCTGCAGAGCTATATACTCCTGTATACATGAGGCGTCTCAGGCCTTGTAGCTGCAGTGCTATATACTCCTGTATACAGGAGGCGTCTCAGGCCTTGTAGCTGCAGTGCTGTATCCTCCTATATACATGAGGCGTCTCAGGCCTTGTAGCTGCAGAGCTATATACTCCTGTATACATGAGGCGTCTCAGGCCTTGTAGCTGCAGTGCTATATACTCCTGTATACAGGAGGCATCTCAGTCCTTGTAGCTGCAGAGCTGTATCCTCCTGTATACAGGAGGCGTCTCAGGCCTTGTAGCTGCAGAGCTATATACTCCTGTATACAGGAGGCGTCTCAGGCCTTGTAGCTGCAGTGCTGTATCCTCCTGTATACATGAGGCGTCTCAGGCCTTGTAGCTGCAGAGCTATATACTCCTGTATACAGGAGGCGTCTCAGGCCTTGTAGCTGCAGAGCTATATACTCCTGTATACAGGAGGCGTCTCAGGCCTTGTAGCTGCAGCGCTGTATCCTCCTGTATATATGAGGCGTCTCAGGCCTTGTAGCTGCAGTGCTGTATCCCTCTGTATACAGGAGGCGTCTCAGGCCTTGTAGCTGCAGAGCTGTATCCTCCTGTATACATGAGGCGTCTCAGGCCTTGTAGCTGCAGTGCTGTATCCTCCTGTATACATGAGGCGTCTCAGGCCTTGTAGCTGCAGTGCTGTATCCTCCTGTATACAGGAGGCGTCTCAGGCCTTGTAGCTGCTGTGCTGTATCCTCCTGTATACAGGAGGCGTCTCAGGCCTTGTAGCTGCAGAGCTGTATCCTCCTGTACACATGAGGCGTCTCAGGCCTTGTAGCTGCAGTGCTGTATCCCTCTGTATACAGGAGGCGTCTCAGGCCTTGTAGCTGCAGTGCTGTATCCTCCTGTATACATGAAGCGTCTCAGGCCTTGTAGCTGCAGTGCTGTATCCTCCTGTATACATGAGGCGTCTCAGGCCTTGTAGCTGCAGTGCTGTATCCTCCTGTATACATGAGGCGTCTCAGGCCTTGTAGCTGCAGTGCTGTATCCTCCTGTATATGACGCACCCCCTGGGCCATATTCTTTAGGGGAATACCCGGAGCCGGATCAGATGGGGGTTGTAGTCTCCGAGTGGCTGTGACCCGGTCCGTGCCCAGGGTGTCAAACTCAGTTGTATGTGGCAGTCCTACAGATGTTATTAAGTTCTTAATGTCGACTACGCCACCCGTTGTATTGCGGTCACTACGGCCGCCGCTGCAGCAGGGTCCGCTGAGGCTGATGGTGTTGGTGCAGCTTTTGATAGTATAACCCCCAACGGGTGGGGTATAGCCTCAGGGGGTCAGGTGCAGAGGATGGGGGTTGTGGTGGTGCAGCATAGATGGTAATTAAAGACAGAGTCGGGTTGTGTAGTTTAGGGTATTTACTTACTGCTGATGTTCCGGTCACTCCAGCTTCAAGTGACCACCCGAGCCGTGCTGCGTCCACCAGGTCCTGGATTCAGCCAACCCCCAAGCAAGTCCGGAGCGTGACCCTGAGCCCTCCTTCCTGTCCTGTCTTCTGGCCGTCCCCACCAGGGATCCACCTAGGTCCAGCTCCCTCGGGCCTTCTATTGGGAGACCCTTGGCCTTGGGTTCCCTGACCCTACACGTGGTTTGCCTTCAGGGTGGATGTGGTGGGTGGCCATGGCAGATCCTGCCCACGGCCTCCGGTCTCTGGCTAGGGTGTGCTTTAGCCCCCACCAGTTTGGGATCCGGTACCCAGTTGCCAACTCTTCACCCGGTGATGGACTTTGGGTTCTCAGAGTCCTTTTCTTTCACCCCCTCTGGGTCTTTCTTCCTTTCTCCTCTCTCTCTCTCTGGGGCTGCTCTGCTCCTCTTCCTCTGGCTTCTCACAGACTGACTGTGGCAGACTGACTGACTGTGGCAGACTGACCCTGATCTTAGATGGTGCCCACCTTAAATACTCCCTCTATGTGTGAGCTCAGGTGACCAGCACCCAATGAGCTCCTATCTTTACCCAGGCTGCTCCCCCTATCTGCCCCTACACTACTGGGATGTACCACCCCCCTCCCACTCCAGCCAGGAACAGACTCGGTCGTACCTGCACATTTCTAAGTGGGAGTACCGTTGGTCTGTTCCTCGGAAATGGGATGTGTGTAGTGCATGCAGCTTTCTGGGCTCAGTTCCACACTCCATCCTTACCCGGGAGTGGAATACCACACCTCTGGGTTGAGGTGCAATACCCCTGTAGCAGCCGAATCCTCAGGGTGCTACATTCCCCCCTGGTAAACCACAGCACGTCCTCGGGCTGTAAGATATGAAACACCAAAACATACATTTTTTTTTTTTTCATAAACATATAAAACATCATATAAAACATTATATATATATATATATCAATAAAACTTTTCATATAAAACATTCTTGTAGACTTTTCCTCGCTTCTAGCTCCTCCTCCGGACACTGTGCAACGTGTGCCCGGGAAAAGTGCAACAGTTTCTCTAGAAAAATGGTTTTCCTATAAAACCGGTAGGGGGCGCTTTAGGACGCGCAACTATTTACAAAGGATATGGCCGCTCTCAGTCCTCGGCCAGGTATTAGGGAGGAATGACCGCTCTCAGTCCTCGGTCAGTGGGATTTAAGGGATCAACGGGTAAACAGTTCACACTTGCTGGTCCCAACGGGGACTATATTAGCAGCAACAGTTTCTTTGGTACCCCTACGGGTAACTATATACAGCTTCTACTCTGCCGTACTCAACGACGACGTCCTCCTGCTCTTTCTTTGTGGTTACCTTTAGCTTCAGACCCGTCCGGGTCCTCTTGTTCTTCCTCCTCACACCGCAGCTCTTCCTCCGTCAGGCGATGCACATGGAGGGCGTAGGGTCCTTTGGCACACTTGTGCCGGGTAAAGGTGACCTCGTCCCCGATGTAAAGGTCACGACCTCTGTGTCCCTCCGGTAGGTGGGACTCAACGTCTCTCCTGGTCACGAAGACGTCACCTGGGGTGCGGTGGTCTCGGATGAAGCCCCACCCATGCTGCATGTTAAACTTGATCACAGTCCCGGTGGTGCGGGGACTATGCGCTGCACGGGGGTCTCTCCTGGCCCGGCTCTTCTGCTCCGCGCTCCTTATCTGGGCTTGTTGTTCCCGGACCCGCCTCTCTCTCCGCTCCCTCTCAAAGACCTCGAGCTGCTGGCGGCAGCACTCTGCACGCTCCGCTGCGGCTGCCCGAGTCTCTTGAGTGAACCCCATGAGATCTTCTCCGGTGGGGTCCCACTCAAACTGCGCTTCTGCTAGCGGGGGCGAAATCCTCTTAACGGGCTTTGGAGCCGGGATCAGGGGTTCATCTAGGAGTCTCTCTTTCCGGAGTCGTGGATGGTGAAACTCCGGTGGCCAAATAAAGGGCTGCCCATCCGGGCACGTATGTTGGGCAAACAGATCTTCTCCCAGATGCGGCACTCTTGGTTTTATGGGCGCGGTGGTGGTGGCGCCCGGGTTGCCCAGGCCCTGCGGCCAGGCCTGGGGCACCTGGAAAGTGAAGGGCACCGTAAGGACGGCGGCGCCCTGGGCTACTTGGCCCTGCGACCAGGCCGGTGGCTCCGCGGAGGTAGGGGGCGCTGTTGGTATTGCGGCGCCCGGGGGTACTAGGCCTTGCGACCAGGCTGGTGGTACTTCCTGCTTGGTCACGCTCGGGGTCGAGGCGTGTGACGTCACAGGGGTCGCGGCTGCGGCTTCCGGTTGAGGCCTAGTCTGCGGCGGTGACGTTGCAGCGACGGGCACGGCAGGGGATACTTCGGGCTCTGCGACGGGGAGCTGGGGCAGGTACACGGTTTCCCGGTTTGGGGTAGAGACGTCCCCTTTACCTGCCTCCTTTCGTTCGGCTCCCTTCTCGGCGCCGTCTCCGGCCTTCAGTCCTCCTGCGCCATCCTCAGAGGCGGTCTGTCTCCTCGTCTCGGGTGGCGTGCTCCGCTGACGGGTCTCGGTCTGCTGGGCCATCTCACGGCTCCACTCCGCCAACGTCTCTCGCTGCACCCGGGCCATCCTCCGTGCGAGGCCCTCCAGCGCAGTCTGTGCACACTCCCGGTCTCGGGGGAGCTGTGCTAGGACCTCCACTAGGCCTAGTGGGGTCGTTGCTTCTAGCAGGCTCCTGACCAACGGGTCGGTGCTGCTCTGCTCTCCTTCTGCTGTTCCCGGCAGGCTCCTGGCCAGCGGGCCGGTGCTGCTCTGCTCTTCTCCCATCTCCGGGTAAGCTTCCTCTGGACTCAGCTCTAGGCTTCTTGTCTCCGGGTGCGCTCTCTCCAGACTGCTCCAGGCGACACCCATCTTTGCTCTCTTCTTCTCAGTCCTCCCACTTCGAGGGCGGTCCCGGGGCCACTTGGTGATTGTCAGCTCCAGGGGCAGTTCTTTCACGCTGACAGACACCTCTAGCATCACAGTCTCTGTTGGTGGGGGCGGTTTCCACTTTTGGCGCCATTTTCTGTCCTGGCCCACGATGGGAGGCGGCCTCTTGCCATCCTCTGGTACGCCCATAATGGCGTCCGCTCTGACAAGGCGGGAAACCTTTGGAAATGGCGGGAATCGTCTCCCAGTGGCGGGAAACTCTGCAGATGGCGGGAAAAAGCTGTTAATGGCGGACAACCGGCGGGAATCGACCTGTGATGGAGTCCGATGGCGGGGACCCTCCGGAACCGGCAGGAGACTTCTTTTTGAGGTAAACTTGTTCTTTTCTTCAGGCACGCAGTACCCGGTTGTTGTGGGCACGTAATCCTGCCGACTACGCCAAAGTTGACGCACCCCCTGGGCCATATTCTTTAGGGGAATACCCGGAGCCGGATCAGATGGGGGTTGTAGTCTCCGAGTGGCTGTGACCCGGTCCGTGCCCAGGGTGTCAAGCTCAGAGTATGTGGCAGTCCTACAGATGTTATAAAGTTCTTTATGTCGACTACGCCACCCGTTGTATTGCGGTCACTACGGCCGCCGCTGCAGCAGGGTCCGCTGAGGCTGATGGTGTTGGTGCAGCTTTTGATAGTATAACCCCCAACGGGTGGGGTATAGCCTCAGGGGGTCAGGTGCAGAGGATGGGGGTTGTGGTGGTGCAGCATAGATGGTAATTAAAGACAGAGTCGGGTTGTGCAGTTTAGGGTATTTACTTACTGCTGATGTTCCGGTCACTCCAGCTTCAAGTGACCACCCGAGCCGTGCTGCGTCCACCAGGTCCTGGATTCAGCCAACCCCCAAGCAAGTCCGGAGCGTGACCCTGAGCCCTCCTTCCTGTCCTGTCTTCTGGCCGTCCCCACCAGGGATCCACCTAGGTCCAGCTCCCTCGGGCCTTCTGTTGGGAGACCCTTGGCCTTGGGTTCCCTGACCCTACACGTGGTTTGCCTTCAGGGTGGATGTGGTGGGTGGCCGTGGCAGATCCTGCCCACGGCCTCCGGTCTCTGGCTAGGGTGTGCTTTAGCCCCCACCAGTTTGGGATCCGGTACCCAGTTGCCAACTCTTCACCCGGTGATGGACTTTGGGTTCTCAGAGTCCTTTTCTTTCACCCCCTCTGGGTCTTTCTTCCTTTCTCCTCTCTCTCTCTCTGGGGCTGCTCTGCTCCTCTTCCTCTGGCTTCTCACAGACTTACTGTGGCAGACTGACTGACTGTGGCAGACTGACCCTGATCTTAGATGGTGCCCACCTTAAATACTCCCTCTATGTGTGAGCTCAGGTGACCAGCACCCAATGAGCTCCTATCTTTACCCAGGCTGCTCCCCCTATCTGCCCCTACACTACTGGGATGTACCACCCCCCTCCCACTCCAGCCAGGAACAGACTCGGTCGTACCTGCACATTTCTAAGTGGGAGTACCGTTGGTCTGTTCCTCGGAAATGGGATGTGTGTAGTGCATGCAGCTTTCTGGGCTCAGTTCCACACTCCATCCTTACCCGGGAGTGGAATACCACACCTCTGGGTTGAGGTGCAATACCCCTGTAGCAGCCGAATCCTCAGGGTGCTACATATACATGAGGCGTCTCAGGCCTTGTAGCTGCAGAGCTGTATACTCCTGTATACATGAGGCGTCTCAGGCCTTGTAGCTGCAGTGCTGTATCCTCCTGTATACATGAGGCGTCTCAGGCCTTGTAGCTGCAGAGCTGTATACTCCTGTATACATGAGGCGTCTCAGGCCTTGTAGCTGCAGTGCTGTATCCTCCTGTATACATGAGGCGTCTCAGGCCTTGTAGCTGCAGTGCTGTATCCTCCTGTATACATGAGGCGTCTCAGGCCTTGTAGCTGCAGTGCTGTATCCTCCTGTATACATGAGGCGTCTCAGGCCTTGTAGCTGCAGAGCTGTATACTCCTGTATACATGAGGCGTCTCAGGCCTTGTAGCTGCAGTGCTGTATCCTCCTGTATACATGAGGCGTCTCAGGCCTTGTAGCTGCAGAGCTGTATACTCCTGTATACATGAGGCGTCTCAGGCCTTGTAGCTGCAGTGCTGTATCCTCCTGTATACATGAGGCGTCTCAGGCCTTGTAGCTGCAGTGCTGTATCCTCCTGTATACATGAGGCGTCTCAGGCCTTGTAGCTGCAGTGCTGTATCCTCCTGTATACATGAGGCGTCTCAGGCCTTGTAGCTGCAGAGCTGTATCCTCCTGTATACATGAGGCGTCTCAGGCCTTGTAGCTGCAGTGCTGTATCCTCCTGTATACATGAGGCGTCTCAGGCCTTGTAGCTGCAGTGCTGTATCCTCCTGTATACATGAGGCGTCTCAGGCCTTGTAGCTGCAGTGCTGTATCCTCCTGTATACATGAGGCATCTCAGGCCTTGTAGCTGCAGTGCTGTATCCTCCTGTATACATGAGGCGTCTCAGGCCTTGTAGCTGCAGTGCTGTATCCTCCTGTATACATGAGGCGTCTCAGGCCTTGTAGCTGCAGTGCTGTATCCTCCTGTATACATGAGGCGTCTCAGGCCTTGTAGCTGCAGAGCTGTATACTCCTGTATACATGAGGCGTCTCAGGCCTTGTAGCTGCAGTGCTGTATCCTCCTGTATACATGAGGCGTCTCAGGCCTTGTAGCTGCAGTGCTGTATCCTCCTGTATACATGAGGCGTCTCAGGCCTTGTAGCTGCAGAGCTATATACTCCTGTATACATGAGGCGTCTCAGGCCTTGTAGCTGCAGTGCTGTATCCTCCTGTATACATGAGGCGTCTCAGGCCTTGTAGCTGCAGTGCTGTATCCTCCTGTACACATGAGGCGTCTCAGGCCTTGTAGCTGCAGAGCTATATACTCCTGTATACATGAGGCGTCTCAGGCCTTGTAGCTGCAGAGCAGGCCCCGCTTCTGCCCGTGGCCCTGTGACCGGTGACGGCTCCGTCCCTCTGACAATGGCTGCTGTGAGTGGTGCAGCCATCGGATGGAGCGCAGCAGGCACAGACCCGGCCGCTCCGTCACTTCTGCCGCATCCAGTGTAATTAGCCGTCACATATCGGCCTTTGTCATCTCAGACTCTCGTCTTTTCTCACTAATCAAATCCTTAATGCTGTCGAAAAAGTGAATTATCAATGGTAAGTAGGACGAGCGGCCTCTCCGCATTGTGGGGTAATCAGGGCCCTTCCTCCTGGGCATAAATGAAAGTTTTTAATTGATTAGCTGCTGGGTCCTAGTAACTTTTGATTTGACCCTAATCAGACGCCGGGGTCCCGGCTGCTCCCCCCCGCCGCCCCGGCTCACAGCTTGCTTCTTCTTCGTTAAGTTTTGTTGTAGTCTTTTCCTTAAACGTCTGTAGACGTCTTCTCAATGGGAATCGTTAGTGCGGCTTGTGGCGTTAATCTCGCTCGTCCTGTCCTCCGCCCGCCGCGCTTTTCTCACCATCCTGCACTTGAAGACTGAGCTACAATGGAAAACCCGACGTCTCCAGATAATAGTCATCACATTCACTTTGGCATTTCTTTGATAGCGTCTTGTGAGTGTGAGAGAATCTTAGATATTCCCCTCTGTGCTGGCTGTGATGTCTGCAAAACTCCAAAGGACTACCAGGCCCATCATCTCATTCCTGGTCTTCCAGATCATTATCTGCATTTAACCTCCTTTTTATGTCAGGTGAATCTAGAAAATAATGTTATTTTCCTGCAGTTTCTTCAGAAAATGTTATCAAACTTGCGCAACTTTTTTAGTACAGTTTTACTGCCTGTGGCCCCATGACAACACTTCCTGCTCTGTCAGATGGTGTTCAATCATTTGGATAATTTCATCGCCTTTACTGTGCTCTGAAATTAAAAATTTAACTGTCCAAACGATAAAACTGAATGGTCAGAGCAAAGGGAAAAGAAGTGTTGTCATAGGAAAATATAAATTAGGTTAGGCATCATAGCATCCAATGATAACACTGAACGGTCAGAAGATGGGACAAGAAGTGTTGTCATAGGAAAATATAAATTAGGTTAGGCATCATAGTATCCAATGATAACACTGAATGGTCAGAGGATGGGACAAGAAGTGTTGTCATAGGAAAATATAAATTAGGTTAGGCATCATAGCATCCAATGATAACACTGAACGGTCAGAGGATGGGACAAGAAGTGTTATCATAGGAGAATATAAATTAGGTTAGGCATCATAGCATCCAATGATAACACTGAACGGTCAGAGGATGGGGCAAGAAGTATTATCATAGGAGAATATAAATTAGGTTAGGCATCATAGCATCCAATGTTAACACTGAACGGACAGAGGATGGGACAAGAAGTGTTATCATAGGAGAATATAAATTAGGTTAGGCATCATAGCATCCAATGATAACACTGAACGGACAGAGGATGGGACAAGAAGTGTTATCATAGGAGAATATAAATTAGGTTAGGCATCATAGCAACCAGTGATAACACTGAACCGTCAGAGGATGAGGCAAGAAGTGTTGTCATGGGCACAACATTGTATTTATAAATGACTGGCAATTTACAGGTGAAATATTCTTTGGGGAGCAGGATTATGTTTTGTGAGAGAAAGCTAAATATACTGAACATTACAGGGTTCCCCCCATCATGGAGCGACACAGTGTACAGAATTTTTCCAAATATTGCAGAGCGGGCGAGCTGTGCGAGTTTCAGAACATACACGCACCAACATAGCCCGGGCCACAATACATACACGCACCAACATAGCCCGGGCCACAATACATACACGCACCAACATAGCCCGGGCCACAATACATACACGCACCAACATTGCCCGAGCCACAATACATACACGCACCAACATAGCCCGGGCCACAATACATACACGCACCAACATAGCCCGGGCCACAATACATACACGCACCAACATAGCCCGGGCCACAATACATACACGCACCAACATTGCCCGAGCCACAATACATACACGCACCCACATTGCCCGGGCCACAATACATACACGCACCAACATTGCCCGAGCCACAATACATACACGCACCAACATTGCCCGAGCCACAATACATACACGCACCAACATTGCCCGGGCCACAATACATACACGCACCAACATTGCCCGGGCCACAATACATACACGCACCAACATTGCCCGGGCCACAATACATACACGCACCAACATTGCCCGGGCCACAATACATACACGCACCAACATAGCCCGGGCCACAATACATACACGCACCAACATAGCTTGGGCCACAATACATACACGCACCAACATAGCCCGAGCCACAATACATACACGCACCAACATAGCCCGGGCCACAATACATACACGCACCAACATAGCCCGGGCCACAATACATACACGCACCAACATTGCCCGAGCCACAATACATACACGCACCAACATTGCCCGAGCCACAATACATACACGCACCAACATTGCCCGGGCCACAATACATACACGCACCAACATTGCCCGGGCCACAATACATACACGCACCAACATTGCCCGAGCCACAATACATACACGCACCAACATTGCCCGAGCCACAATACATACACGCACCAACATTGCCCGAGCCACAATACATACACGCACCAACATTGCCCGGGCCACAATACATACACGCACCAACATTGCCCGGGCCACAATACATACACGCACCAACATTGCCCGGGCCACAATACATACACGCACCAACATAGCCCGGGCCACAATACATACACGCACCAACATAGCCCGGGCCACAATACATACACGCACCAACATTGCCCGGGCCACAATACATACACGCACCAACATTGCCCGGGCCACAATACATACACGCACCAACATTGCACGGGCTACAATACATACACGCACCAACATTGCCCGAGCCACAATACATACACGCACCAACATTGCCCGGGCCACAATACATACACGCACCAACATTGCCCGGGCCACAATGCATACACGCACCAACATTGCCCGAGCCACAATACATACACGCACCAACATTGCCCGGGCCACAATACATACACGCACCAACATTGCCCGGGCCACAATACATACACGCACCAACATTGCCCGGGCCACAATACATACACGCACCAACATTGCCCGGGCCACAATACATACACGCACCAACATTGCCCGGGCCACAATACATACACGCACCAACATTGCCCGGGCCACAATACATACACCCACCAACATTGCCCGGGCCACAATACATACACGCACCAACATTGCCCGAGCCACAATACATACACGCACCCACATTGCCCGGGCCACAATACATACACTCACCAACATTGCCCGGGCCACAATACATACACGCACCAACATTGCCCGAGCCACAATACATACACGCACCCACATTGCCCGAGCCACAATACATATGACGCGCCCCTGGGCCTGTGTCGCGCTGCGATGCGCACGCGGGAGCTTACCCGGAGCCGGATCTCTTGAGGGTTGTAGTCTCGTGGCGGCGACCCGGTCCGTGCCCAGGGAGTCAAACTGAGCGGCGATGTACTAGCAGTAGATGGTTGGTGACTACGCCACCCGTTGAATGCAGCTATGGAGCTGCCGCTGCAGGGCAGACCGCTGAGGCCGGTGGAAGGATGGTGCAGCGTGGATGGTATAACCCCCAACGGGAGGGGTATGGCCTCAGGGCAGCCGACGTGGATGATGGGGGTAGCAGGAACCACTCAGAGACGGTGCGGTGTAGTTCAGGGTCTTTACTGGTGACAAAGAAAGACCCTCCCGGAGTACTTGCTAGTGATAGGGGCCTGGTCAGTCCTTGAGCAGATGGGATTTCCCCTGGCCAGGCGGAGTTGTAGGCCTTCCCAACTAACTGTACTCTTCTGGCTACCTTGCTAGAGGCGGGAATAAGTAGCCCCCGTCCCTGAGTGTACCGTGTGGTGCTCACCCGTATGGCCGGTGACTCGGGGCCTTCTAATGGCTTCCGCTCCACGATGGCGGTGCTGGTCCCACACGTGTGACCGTGCCTTCGGGCTTCTGGGCCAGAGGACCTGAAATCCCCTGCCCGACGGATTCTGCTGCTGGGTAGGAGTTAGTCCCCACAGCCTCGGACTCCGGGTCCGGTAAAGAATCTTCTTAGTCAGGGCGAGCTCTGTAGCTGCCAGCCCCTGACTCCTTGTAACTCTGCTGTTTCCTATGCTGCTTCTCTTCTCCACTCTCCTTGTCTGACTCACCCTGCCTCAGCCCCGGGTTTATACAGGGGAAGTTCTTCCCCTCCCAAGACTGGGCAGGAGGTGTGGCATGCACAGGATCCCTGACCAAAGGACCTCCCACCTGCTCTCAGACATAATATCTCTATCACTGTGGCAACCAGACCCCTGGGGTGTCACACATACACGCACCAACATTGCCCGGGCCACAATACATACACGCACCAACATTGCCCGGGCCACAATACATACACGCACCAACATTGCCCGGGCCACAATACATACACGCACCAACATAGCCCGGGCCACAATACATACACGCACCAACATAGCCCGGGCCACAATACATACACGCACCAACATTGCCCGAGCCACAATACATACACGCACCAACATTGCCCGGGCCACAATACATACACGCACCAACATTGCCCGGGCCACAATACATACACGCACCAACATTGCCCGGGCCACAATACATACACGCACCAACATAGCCCGGGCCACAATACATACACGCACCAACATTGCCCGAGCCACAATACATACACGCACCAACATTGCCCGGGCCACAATACATACACGCACCAACATTGCCCGAGCCACAATACATACACGCACCAACATTGCCCGGGCCACAATACATACACGCACCAACATTGCTCGGGCCACAATACATACACGCACCAACATTGCTCGGGCCACAATACATACACGCACCAACATTGCCCGGGCCACAATACATACACGCACCAACATTGCCCGGGCCACAATACATACACGCACCAACATTGCCCGGGCCACAATACATACACGCACCAGCATTGCCCGAGCCACAATACATACACGCACCAACATTGCCCGGGCCACAATACATACACGCACCAACATTGCTCGGGCCACAATACATACACGCACCAACATTGCCCGGGCCACAATACATAGACTCACCAGCATTGCCCGAGCCACAATACATACACGCACCAACATTGCCCGGGCCACAATACATACACGCACCAACATTGCCCGGGCCACAATACATACACGCACCCACATTGCCCGGGCCACAATACATACACGCACCAACATTGCCCGAGCCACAATACATACACGCACCCACATTGCCCGGGCCACAATACATACACGCACCAACATTGCCCGGGCCACAATACATACACGCACCAACATAGCCCGGGCCACAATACATACACGCACCAACATTGCCCGAGCCACAATACATACACTCACCAACATTGCCCGGGCCACAATACATACACGCACCAACATTGCCCGAGCCACAATACATACACGCACCAACATAGCCCGGGCCAGAATACATACACGCACCAACATAGCCCGGGCCACAATACATACACGCACCAACATAGCCCGGGCCACAATACATACACGCACCAACATAGCCCGGGCCACAATACATACGCGCACCAACATAGCCCGGGCCACAATACATACACGCACCAACATTGCCCGAGCCACAATTTTCTGCACCCTGTAATCTTTAATGAAACTTATCGTAACTTAATACTAAGAAGAACATCAGATCAGTCACCAGCAGCTCGCTGACCTCTTACTTGTAGCAAACTGATACTTTTTCATCCAGAAAATAAAGGAAAAATTTAAAAAAAAATGTGAAAAACTAAAAACAATTAACAGTTTATTCCACGGCTGATGGATTATTTCCGTAGCGTTAATGTTGATCACAGGTGGAGCCGCAGGAGAAGATCATTGTGTCTCCCGGATTTCCTGATCTTTGCTTTTTCTACATTGTTTCCATCTTCCTTTTACATTGTAAATTGTTTGTAAATGATTCTGACAACAGAGCGGCTCCCTGATCACAGAGAATGGAAAGCCACGATTTTCCCTCTCTCTCTGGTACAGTAAGGTCTACGGTACGACGGATCCAATGTAATGCCAAATAATAGGCGACTCACACAGGCATCCTCATCAAATGCAAGAAAATCCCACAGAGCCGCACAGAACACTAATAATAACACTCAAAATTGAATTTGTACTTAAAAGTGGAAGCACACGAGAAAATTCTAGCATTCCTCCGAGGATACGTGTGACGGCATGGAGAGTTCAGCTCCGGGATTAATCACAAGGTAGTTCATGTGCCGAAGGATCTGATGGGAAAGTGGAGTTTTTGTGTTTATTGTGTTTTTCTTTTAGGTCTTTTTTTTATTATTATTGGTGCAAATAAGTAAGTTGGATTTAAAGAGACAGTAAGAGTAAGTGTGTTTGCCATTTTGCAGGAATTGATGCAGCCTGTTTTTAAAGGGTTAATTAATTCCATTAAAAGAAGTAGCATCTCTCTATCATAGGCTCTGAGCCAATCAGTCAGCACCTTAGGCTAAGGTTACACTATCAGTATTTGGTCAGTATTTCACATTAGTATTTGTAAGCCAAAACTAGGAGTGGGTGATAATACAGAAGCGGTGACGAGTTTCTATTATACTTTTCTTCTGATTGTTCCACTCCTGGTTTTGACTTATAAATACTGATGATGCCAAATACTGACCACATACTGATAGTGTGACCCTAGCCTTAAAAAAAAAACACAGTCCGACGCCATACTACACCTCCTGGTGATGATGATATGGACATATTGTACAAATTGCAGTTTCATGTAAAGCCCATAGAATTGTCCCACTCACTGCCAACATAGAACTACTATACAGTACCTAAATATTACCTCCACACAGTATCCAAATAATACCATCATACAGTGCCCACATTATTATTATTATTATTATTATAGTGCCATTAATTCCATGGAGCTTTACATGTGATAGGGGTATACATAGCAAACAACAAGTACAATAATTTGAACAAAAACGAGTCAGCGACTGGTCCAGGAGGAGCGAGGACCCTGTCCGCGAGGGCTCACAGTCTACAGGGGATGGGTGAGGATACAGTAGGTGAGGGTAGAGCTGGTCATGCAGTAATGTGGTGGAGCAGTGGTTACTGTAGGTTGTAGGCTTGTCGGAAGAGATGGGTCTTCAGGGTCCTTTGGAAGGTTTCTACGGTCGACAAGAGTCTGATATGTTGGGGTAGAGAGTTGCAGAATAGGGGGGATGCGCGGGAGAAATCTTGTATGTGATTGTGGGAAGAGGAGATCAGAGGGGAGTAGAGAAGGAGATCTTGTGAGGATCGGAGGTTGCGTGCAGGTATGTACCAGGAGACTAGGTCACAGATATATGGAGGAGACAGGTTGTGAATGGCTCTGTGTGTCATGGTTAGGGTTTTGAACTGGAGTCTCTGGATAATGGGGAGCCAGTGAAGAGATTGACAGAGAGGAGAGGCCGGGGAATAGCAGGGGAACAGGTTGATTAGTCGGGCAGCAGAGTTTAGGATAGATTGGAGGGGTGCGAGAGTGTTAGAGGGGAGGCCACAGAGCAGGAGGTTGCAGTAGTCAAGGCGGGAGATGATGAGGGCATGCACTAGTGTTTTTACAGATTCATGGTTGAGGAATGTGCGGATCCGGAAGATATTTTTGAGTTGGATTCGGCAGGAAGTGGAAAGGGCTTGGATATGTGGTTTGAAGGAGAGTTGAGAGTCCAGGGTTACCCCAAGGCAGCGAGCTTGTGGGACTGGGGAGAGTGGACAGCCATTGACATTGATAGATAGGTCAGTTGGAGGGGTTGAATAAGACGGTGGAAAGATGATGAATTCTGTTTTGTCCATGTTAAGTTTTAGAAATCTAACAGAGAAGAAAGATGAAATAGAGGACAGACATTGTGGGATTCTGGTTATTAAGGAGGTGATATCAGGTCCAGAGAGGTAGATCTGTGTGTCATCAGCATAGAGGTGATAATGAAAGCCATAAGACTCTATGAGCTGTCCCAGTCCGAAGGTGTAGATGGAGAAGAACAGGGGTCCTAGAACTGAACCTTGGGGGACACCGACAGATATGGGGCGAGATGAGGAGGTGGTGTGTGAGTGGAAGACACTGAAAGTCTGGCCTGTTAGGTATGAGGAGATCCAAGATAGAGCCAAGTCTGTGATGCCTAGAGATGAGAGAGTCTGTAGTAAGATGGGATTGGTCCACTGTGTCGAAGGTGTTATGATCTGCAACATATACTAAGAAAAGATAGGGGAAAACTGTCCCTACAGTAAGACTAAGCTGAATCCCTATGATGTAGCGGGCTGCCTGTTCCTAGCGAACAGACTCGCCTTAGTCCTCGGCTAGTCTGAACGAAGACCTATAGCATAAGGGGAGGGCTCCCTTAAAGAACTAAGGACTGAAACAAAAATGGGACACCTCCTAAACAGAAGTTTTTGCAGAACACAAAAAGACAAACTGGCAAAAAGATACTAGAGGTCTCAGAAGGACCAAGCGAACTGACAGAGATAGGCACCGAAGCACCTGGCTAGAAAAACAGTCAAACAACACTGAAGTCCAGCACAGCCAAAAGGGCGGAGCTGGAATATAAAGGCAAGTGGTCACGTGACCGCAAAACACAAGATGGAAAAACAAACAGAAGGGTTCTAACAGAAGGCAGATGACAGGTCCAGGAGTCAGAGGACGGAATAGTGTCGCTTGGATTTGGCGGTTAGTAGGTTGTTGGTGACTTTAGTCAGGGCAGTTTCAGTGGAGTGGTGCGGTCGGAAGCCAGATTGTAAGTGCTCAAAGAGGGAGAGGTGGAAGGACAGCTCAAGATGGATGTGTTGTTCCAGTGGTTTTGAGGCATAGGGGAGAAGTGATATGGGGCGATAGCTAGTCAGAGAGGATGAATCAAGGGAGGGCTTTTGGAGGATGAGTGTGATTGAGGCATGTTTGAAGCATGAGGGGAAGACACCAGTTGTTAGTAACAGGTTGAAGAGCTGAGTTAGGGTTGGGATGAAGACTGCGGTAAGGTTTGGGATGAGGTGGGACGGGATTGGGTCAAGTTCACAGGTGGTGAGATGTGAAGAGGAAAGTTGATCTTCCATGATGGTGGAGAACTTGGTTTTGGAGGAGGAGGGTTGAATAGTTATGAGGAGGGGCTGTGGGGACTTATGGCAAAAGCTTTGCCTTATGTTGTCAATTTTCTGCTTAAAGAATGAGTCAGTCTTCAGCTGAGATGAGAGGAAATGGAGGGAGAGCTGGGGGACGGAGGAGAGAATTGAAAGTACTGAATAGCTGTTTAGGGTTGTGAGACAGTTATGATATGAGGGATGAGAAGTATGTTTGTTTTGCTGCAGTGAGTGTGGACTTGAAAGTAGTGAGGGACTGTTTGAATGCGATGAAGTGCTCGTTGGAGTGGGACCCTTTCCATCTCTGTTCAGCAACCCTGGAAGCCTCGATTGTGCGAGCTTTGGTATGTGTGAGGGGAGCAACCGAATTAAGAGCTGCAGCTGTAGTGTTATATAAAGCGGCAGCAACATCTGCATCGTGTAAGGAACTGATATCTGTAAGAGGGAGGAGGAATTCAGAGAGTGAGTGTAGGTCAAGGTGTTTAAGATTTCTGTGAGGGTGTGAACGTTTCTGGATGGGGGAATGTGGACCTGGAGAGGAGAGGGTAGGGAATGTAAGTTATGGTCAGAAAGAGGGAGAGGTGAGTTAGAGAGGTTGGGTGGGGAAGAGAGAAGGGTGAAGATGAGGTCCAGTATCATGTTAATTGAACACAATATAACAATAGTCAGATACATTACAAAAAAAAATAATACTTTCATACAAAGCCTTCATAATACAGTCAAACAATTCCTAAATATTACCTCCATAGAGTTTCCAAATAATAGCACCATAGTGCGTCCACATAACACTTCATATATTCTGCACACAATGTTTCTATTCCATGTCCAAAAAATACAACCTTACACCACCTCCAAAGTAAAGGATATAAAGGAATCGTTACATACACAACATTCATCACCTGTCCAATGAAGATCATTACAAGTATGATTACTGGGGGTCCAGCCTGCTAAGACCACCAATGATTCAGAGAACATTGTGAATGCCTGATGTGAATGTTACTGAGTATAAGCGACCACAGCTATATAAAAGGTCCCATACATACTAGATTAATGTCAGACGATCCCGCTGATATCAACATGTTTGGCCAACAGTCTATTGTCCTAGGATGCATCGTCCGACGGATGATCAGGAGAGATGTTGATCGGACATGGCTGATTTCGGACTGCCGATCACATTGTTCTCCCAGAGATAAGTCACTCGCCCACAAGTCACAAGGCGGCTTTCTCATAGGCACCTCAGGAGCGCTCTGCTCCCATAGGATATTCAGCTGAGATGGCTGTCGGCTGAACGATTGGCTGATGAATTGTTCGGCTGACAGTCATCTAATGTATATGGGGGCTTTAACTCCTATAGCCAACTTATGGACAGGTAACAGAGCAGTGGTCACACATGATCACTCACACTTTGGGACCACCATTCTTGTGATCAGTTGCCAGTCCCTGTGGTCTGATCCTCTCATTTTTCATCTACCCTGTGGATAAATTTCATGATGTTTATTGGATAGTATCTTTCATAAATTTTCGGTTTTCTCGAGCAGAAAAGAGTTAATGTTGCATCGTTTAGTTGCTTTTGGAGGTCTAATCTTTGGGGAGCAAATAGGAAATATGGGGTCGAAACAACTAACCAGTTTGTCACCCTCTGCAAACCTTGCCTGCTTATATTATAGCACTGAATATCGTGTTGTTTTCTCAGGGATATAACTGTATATTTGCCCTAATTCCGCCTATCTGACATTGGAAGGGAGGAGTTAGCTGCTATCAGGAGACTTATTGCATATTACATATTAGAAGCCTGACCCAATAACGATACAATGTAGCAATGTCTAATCTCTGCACTGTAATATTCAGACTGTAGAACTCGGTGCCTATAAATATGGATACATCTGTACTACTTAACATCTCTGGCCTTGGATACATAATTCAGTGGGTTCGTTCTCGGAGCAGATTTCCAGTTACTATGCGCAAGTGTAAGAATCGCTTTGTCAAAACAGGACTAAAATTGTAACATTTTCTATAAAAAGTTCTTCTCCATGAGCAGCCGCAGCGCCGATGATAGAGGAAGATTCCAGACTTCACAGATAGAAGCAGAAATGATTCAAAGTCTTACGTTAGTCTGAGTTATAATTTAATTAGATGTTAGGAAATAGGAGAAGATGATTTCTACAAAGAATCCATCTCACGATGAAACTTCACCAGTCAGTTCTGTGGTATTTAAAGGGCAGAGCCAGTAAAAAAAAAAAAAAATCGGAATATTTGCACTGGCTCCCCCCTACGCAGTGTGAACAGTTTATGTTTGCACTCCCTTCTATCGTATGGTTTCTACAATGTAGCAGCTTGTGTTGTTTTTATTGCTGAATGATCCTAAGCAATTTGCATAGCACAGATTTCCTCTGCAGATACCGTAGTCGGGGTGCACTGTGAGCATTTCTGCATCGTGGGCACATAGCCTTAGTGTGGCATTACTGTTCAGCTGTGAATTGCTTCATCTAAAACATTGAGGAGGACGCAGGAAAAATCCAAAGCGCAAATTCTGCCCTCATCTACATTACTTCTGATGCCACATAAAAAGCAAATCATAGATTGGCGTCCTTTGGCATGTTATGGTCTTTATCAGCTGTGGGTTGCAAGCTGCCGGGACAAGGCAGGTATTTTGTGTCCCTTTATTCATGGACCGTTGGCGCTCCCTGAGTCTCATCCACCAGTCCAGTATTGAACCCCTTATCCTCCAAGCACATGGATTGTATTTAAGAAAATACTCATGTAATTAAAGTTTACACTAAACTTAATCCTAATCCTAGTTAGAGTAAAAAAAAAGTATGAAAAAAAAGTTTTTACACTTTCTAAAAGTTATTCTAACATAAGCGTTTTTTTATTTTTACTGGTGTTACTTTTTTAAATTCGGAACAGCTTTCCCAGCAGATCTCTGCTTCTTCTGTCACAGTGCAGCCTCTGTCATCTCCTCACTGCCTATGCAGAGTGCAGCTGTCGAGATTAGTTAGTCTTTGGCTGCTGCACTCTGCATAGGCAGCAACCTAGATGACAAAACGCTTTTCATTATACTGAGAGCTGTCATCTTGGTCGCTGACTATGAAGAATACAGCAGCTGATGATAAATTCACCTTGACTGCTGTGCTGTGCAGAGAAACCTGCAACAAAGCAATATTATTAGGTTACGTTGTTACTTATTATTAGTCACTAATATAATTTTTTTTCATGCCCTTAAAAAAAAGAAAAGAAAATTGCTGCTTTTTCTTTTCTTTTTTTTTATGCTCAGGAGCCAATAGGATTACACTGAGGAAATAAACGTGAGTGATTATCTGTGTTTTGAGAGATTGATACAAATTGGTGGTAATAAAGAGGTTGTTGAGATTTGCGCTGCCTGTTACATTACGCTGAGCCTCATTACTGAGAGGTGGATTCCACCTGACACCGCGCGGCTGACAGCTCCTCTGACAAGACGTGGACGCTCTCATTGACTAATACGCACTTTGCTGAAGTTGCAAATCCCTTCATCATTTTTAATGATTGCCTCCAGCGGACGATATCATATTTGGTTATAAAAATTGAAACAAAGTTTCGGAACTTTTGAGCGAAACTTAAAGTTCATTAAAAGTTGATCCCTGCTTTAGTTTTCTACATCAGCAATTTCTTAATTATTTTCCAACGTCTTACAAAAAGTATAAAACTAAACAACATAATGAACCCTCTGTCAGGAGACCCCATAATATCAGTAATAATCCGGCAGATCGATGATCATAGTGTGTTAGTAAGGAGATTGCACTGAGATAAGAGTGCAAATTGTAAGTTTCTGATTTATTGCTAGAAAGCAAATACAATGAGCGTCTTGTACATTCATGTTACTCAGATATCCCTCTAACTGAATACCTACTTTCTCCTGTGGGGGCGCTGCAGGCCATACAATACTCAGATATCCCTCTAACTGAATACCTACTTTCTCCTGTGGGGGCGCTGCAGGCCATACTGAACTCTTGCTGCCATATAATAGCTGATTGCTTGTGGTCATATAGTAGGGGGCCATATGATTGACTTAAGGTGCACTTGTTATTCTTCAGCTTTACACCCCGTTACATGTCCTGCAGATTAGAGGGGGTGCAGGTCCTGAGACCCCCACTGATTGCTCTAAAGACTGATCTGAAGAGCTCAGCTCCTGTATGATTGGATGCTGTGTGTGTACAGCGCAGAAAGTCCAGGGGTCTGTACACCCCTCTCCATATTTGCTTGGATTTTACATAATAAAAATATAGTAAATTCATTATAATTATCCATCTCACCTTTCACTATATCATTAATCTACATACTGATCCTCTGTATCAGAGCTTTTCCTTTTTTTCTGCAATTGTCTTCACAAAGAACACAAACATTTACTGACAACCAGGTAGAGGGTCTTATATTATTGGGGAAGCAAAAGACCTTATAGATGGGATAGGAGGAGAATGCTCATCATTCTCCAGAGTACGCGGCTATCCACCAAGCACCATATGGGGCAGTAATGGCTGGCTGTGTTTGCTATTATGGTCGAAACAAATGCAATACAATATCACGTCAGCAAAAAAAAAAAAAAAAGACAGCCTGCAATTCACACTACAACCACTGGGTGGCCACACACAAACATATAGCGTAAACATCTTCCAACAGAGTATTGGAAAATCAGGTTTTGTTTTTGTTTTTAATTGTTTTTCAAAGCTTTTCATCTTGCTTTTCTTGGGAAAGATTAAGCAAAGAGGAAAGGTGAGCACATATACATCTGTATTAATAATAAAACGCAGATATAGCCCTGCTCAGTGTTCTATAATATAGTTAAGGACCCAATTTCTCACCATACAAACTCAATACAATATTGTAACATTCCAGAAAAAAACCCTCAACAGGCTGCAGTTCACATTACAAACACTGGGTGGCTGCATATAGAATAAACATCTCCCGACAGATTATTGCAAAATGCATGTTTTTTGCCCAAAGTTGGTCATCTGATGCTGGTGCCGTACATCTCATGGCCATGTCAGGAAGGACACGTCTGTCACACAACAAGATATTAACGCAGGTTACCATCATCACTACATCCATGAGTTTACTGCCCCCTGCAATGTGAGGTGCTCTCTTATCTCCCCCCCCACATTATTGGGGTCTGATCCATGCGGATTCCTCTTTAGAGTCCCAATATATTCCTTTATGTCATCACAGCTTTTACCCATCAGCCTCATTTCTCTAATTAAAACTGAACACCCAATATAATATACGGGTGATCGCCGTGCCCCAATACTCAACCTACAAGAAGCAGCACGAAGCGCCACCTACAGGCCACAACCTGCACAATTTCCGTCAGTGAGCGGCTGCAGGTGACAATTATAAAGCAGGCGGCTCCGTGACCTCCACACAAAAGAACGACTTCTGATATATTCATCCTCATCCCAGGAAGGAGCCAACAGAAACAAACGTATGGTAATGACTGTCTGACGAGCCAACAAACTGTTACATTGTATCACCTCCAGCTCTGCAGTAATTACCATCATCTTATCGATATCACGCTTTACTATATGTTACCATGAAGAAGTCCACAAGGAAGCCTTGCGAAATGCGCTAGCATCCGAATCACTACTGCTTCTTTCTGGACCTGAGATCAAAATTCTGCTAGTTTCAGCACGTCACACCTTGCTACCCCCTGCTTGTTCAGTCTCTGTATAAAGCTTGCACACACATCATGGTAAACTATAGGTACTGTATGGTAGAAAGTCTCCATCTTCCATGATGAAACACATCAGAACATAGAGCAGAATTAGCGGTAGGTTAACACTTCAAGCCCCCTATTCATTAGGAATTAAAGGGGTTGTCTCGACATGAATATAGTTAAAATGGCAAAGAGCTTGTAAAACCAAGCAACTTTGCACCTTACTAAAGATCCTCTCTGTTCTCAAGAAAGGAGGGATTGTAAGATATATAGATTACAGCGCATCGATAAGGTTATCAGCCACCGCTACAGTCCATCAGTGATGGCCGGTCACTTAGGCAGCACTTACAAGCTCTCTGTTATAGAACAAGTAAGCGCTGCTCTGAAGCTGGCCGGATCACTGGATTCCCCTGCGCTTCACCGATGCTGCTTTTGCTTGCAGCATCGATGAACTGTCAATCAATCCGATCAACGCCTCACTGGAGAACAGGAAGCTAGGACGAAGGGAAGTGGTGCAATCCTGAAGATTGATCTTGAGAAAATCCCTTTTAATAAGAGCAATTTGGAAATCAATGCTGTGACCTGCTCCAAACTGCAGTCAACACCTGAAGAAAATAACCAGCAGGAAGGCATCACCCAAAGGGTTAATCCTCACCTGAATTCATCTTTAAGCCTCAAGCAAAACTTTGAGTGCAGCTCTGGATGTGAGTAGAGTAAAAGGCATAATTGAATGCAAAAGTGAAATACGCCAAACTTAAAAAGTCTCAGATTAATTTATAGACTCAAACGTGGAATTTATCTCGGGCTCCGGCATCTTAATTAAGCTCAGTCCACTTGTGCTGAGGGTCCGCGTCTTTGTTTTAGTGGCTTTATTAGTGGTTCATTTAATTGCTCCAGGTACAGAGATGAACAACAAAATCAGAGCGCTCTGTAATGGCGCACAATCTCCTCGGCGCAGCGCACAGTCGCTCAGCGGCAGGTTTTATTACCACCTGGAAATGATCAAATAATTAATTTCTAGGAATCCTGGGGGCTGCGCCTCGTATGTATCAGAGGTGGGGGAGACGTACTTGGCAGCTGCTTTGGGGCAACCGCGGAGGGCTCTAGTCACGATGCAACTTTTTCTAGTAATAATTCCCTGTAGGTATAAACTAGAGCAGAAATTATTGTAGCAAATTGCACAGTAAAGCACAGGAATAAAAAATATCATCTGTAAAAATAAATCATTCAGACATGAGCTGCTCTCTTCGGAGACGAAGCGCGACAAGGAATAACCCTTTAAAGACCAGATTCAGCAGCAATGAGACCTCTCGAGCGACTTCTAGAGATGAGACAATTGATTCAATCCAAACGTGAATTTGTGTCGAATTTTAGGAAATTCACGGCAACCGGTGAATATGAGATTCAATTAGCCGAAAACAGCAAAAAAAATGCTCCTCGGTGTTTACACTTTACAGAAGATTGCATAATCCAGAAAAAGTCGCAGGACCTTAAGATCAGCTACACTAGCTACCCATAATGCCTTGCAGCTATCACATCACATGGTATAGCACAACCAAACAGGAGGGACTATCATAGCCTGTATAAAAGCCAAGGCATGGAATGAAGCGGTTATTATGGAATGAATCAGAATAGTAACAGATCATCTCAGCTTAGCCATAGTGATAGGGAAGCAAAGCCAGAAAACACTGAATAAACATTACAGATCGTGTGCAACAGCCCAGCAGTGAAGAGCAGTTATCATCCATTTACCTATAGCTGTATATGCAGAGGTCACTTTGAGGCTAAGTGCCCACGAAGCAGAAATGCTGCTGATTTTTTTCTGCATCTTCCTGGCAGGAAAAACGCATGCGGATTGTACATGCGTTTTTCCTGCCAGGTAGAAGCATTTTTTCAGCGTTTTTGCATGCATTTCCGCGTGCGGGTTGACAAGCGATTTTAGCATCACTTGGAAAGTGCTTGACAACTTGGTCACACTATATAAATCCATGCAACCGGCAACCGGCATGGATTTATATAGTGTGACCAAGTTAATAGTTAAAAAAAAGAATAAAAACAGTGAAAAATAATAAAAAAAACCCATTATACTCACCTTCCGATGGCCCCCAGTCTTCTCTCCAGTGCGTCCGGTGTGTTGGGCGGCTCACGGTGGTGTAAAAGGACCTTCCATGACGTCATTTAGTCATGTGACAAGTCACGCGACCGCCGACGTCAGCGGTCGTGTGACCTGTCGCATGACTAAATGACGTCATGGAAGGTCCTTTTACACCATCGCGAGTCACCGGGGAGCCAAGACGCACCGGAGAGAAGACCGGGGGGCCATCAGAAGGTGAGTATAATGTTTTTTTTTCATTTTAAATTCTTTGTTTTTACAGGTTCTATGGTACCTGGGTCTGGAGGGTCTGGAGGCAATTTTTAAGCGTTTTCGCTGCGGAAATTCCACGGCAAAAACGCTTGAAAAACGCATAGTGGTCACGCAGCCTGACAGTACTAAGGCTGTGTTTGTGGTAAAGAGCAGGAAACGGGTTGAATACAGTCCTAGAGGACTCCAGAGTTTTGCACTCCTCCTTTCAGTCAGAGCCTTTGTAATCCGTGTGATTTGCAGCAAATCAGATTTTTGGAAAAACTCGTTGACGTTTGTCAAATTTAATTTCAAAATATTCGCTCATCCCTAATGACAGCCCAAAATTACGTAGAAAAGTGCTCCTTTCAAAGACGGCAGCTGATAAGCAAAATATATAATGGAATTGAACAGAAAATCAGGTCTGGATAAGGGGGTGGTCTTCTGGAGAAGTTTTATTATATGTTCTATTGTTTCTTTGTTTGTACTTGTCACGTGAGGAGAGAAGTATCTGAGAACTCGAGAAGTGAGAACAGTGCAGTCTGTGAGGAAACCTGGAGCTGCGGAGGGGAACCAGCCATGGTGGAGGGGATCTGGTGGAGTCCAGAAGAGAAAGTGCAGAATTCAGTGGGAGCTGTGCAATGGATCATTGACCCTGCGGTGGTCCTGCTGGGGAATTTAACACCACCAACATCCTACACAAGATCGTGGGGGTCCTGGTAGCAGCTGTGTGTTAGAGAATTAATTTAAAAAAAAATGTGCGTGTATATATATATATATATATATATATATATATATATATATATATATATATATATATATATATATATATATATATATATATATATACTAGATGGTGGCCCGATTCTAATGCGGGTATTCTAGAATATGTATGCGGCCGACCGGGCGCAATCAGCAAAACGGTGTTTAAATTTGGCGGCAATATCGGTGATTGGTCACGGGTGGCGGCCGCGACCAATCAGCGAACTGTGTTACTGAGGACCGGAGAGCTTGTTTAAATTTGGCGATAAAATCGACCAATCAGCAGAGCGTTGTTTAAATTTGGCGCCAAAATCGCTGATTGGTAGCGGTCGCTGGCGGCCGCGACCAATCAGCACAGCGGTGTTTACATTTGGCGCCAATCTCGCTGATTGGTCGCGGTCGGCCACCGCGACCAATGAGCAGAGCGGCGTTTAAAATTTGCCGCCCATCTCGCTGATTGGTCGCGGTGGCCAGCCGCGACCAATCAGCAGAGCGGCGCTTAAATTTGCCGCCCATCTCGCTGATTGGTCGCGGTGGCCGGCCGCGACCAATCAGCAGAGCGGCGTTTAAATTTGCCGCCCATCTCGCTGATTGGTCGCGGTGGCCGGCCGCGACCAATCAGCAGAGCGGCGCTTAAATTTGCCGCCCATCTCGCTGTTTGGTCGCGGTAGCCGGCCGCAACCAATCAGCAGAGTGGCGTTTAAATTTGCCGCCCATCTCGTTCATTGGTCGCGGCCGGCCACCGCGTCCAATCAGCAGAGCGTTGTTTAAATTTCGCGCCAAGCTCGCTGATTGGTCGCGGCTGGCGTCCGCGACCAATCAGCACAGCAGTGTTTAAATGTGGCGGCAAGATCGGTGATTGGTCGCGGCCGCTATTTAAATGTGGCGCCCAAATCGGTGATTGGTCGCGGGCAGCGGCCGCGACCAATCAGCAGAGCGGTGTTTAACTTTAGCGCCAAGATCACTGATTGGTCGCGTGCGGAGAGCGCGACCAATCAGCAAATCGTATTGGTGAGGAGCGGGGAGCGGAATCGTATTAGTGAGGACCGGGGAGCGCCGCTGCCTGTGCGGCTACTTAGGCTGCGAGAAGCCGGGACATGAGCGACTGCTCGCAGCAGAAGTATCCCGACCCGCAGCGCCGCTCCCCGGTCCTCCCTTGACACGCTAGCCGCTGATGTCCCCACAGTATCCGCATGGTGTTACAAAGGTCCCGACATTTGTGTTAAAAATCGCTGATTGGTCGCTGGCGCTGCCCGCGACCAATCACCGATTTGGGCGCCAAATTTAAATATCGGCCGCGACCAATCACCGATCTTGGCTCCACATTTAAACACCGCTGTGCTGATTGGTCGCCGACGCTGGGAGCGACCAATCACCGATTTTGGCGCCACATTTGGTCGCAGACGCTATTTAAATGTGGCGCCAAAATCGGTGATTGGTCGCTCCCAGCGTCGGCGACCAATCAGCACAGCGGTGTTTAAATGTGGAGCCAAGATCGGTGATTGGTCGCGGCCGATATTTAAATTTGGCGCCCAAATCGGCGATTTTTAACTCAAATGTCGGGACCTTTGTAACACCATGCAGATACTGTGGGGACATCAGCGGCTAGCGTGTCAAGGGAGGACCAGGGAGCGGCGCTGACATCCAATTGGTCGCGGCCGCTATTTAAATGTGCCGCACAAATCGGTGATTGGTCGCCGTCTTGGCCCGCTACCAATCACTGATCTTGTCGCCAAAGTTAAACACTACTGTTCTGATTGGTCGCGGACGCTGCCCGCAACCAATCACCGATTTGGGCGCCAAATTTAAATATCGGCCGCGACCAATCACCGATCTTGGCTCCACATTTAAACACCGCTGTGCTCATTGGTAGCGGACGATATTTAAATGTGGCGCCCAAATCGGTGATTGGTCGCGGGCAGCGTCCGCGACCAATCAGCACAGCGGTGTTTAACTTTTGCGGTAAGATCAGTGATTGGTCGTGTCCGAAGACCGCGACCAGTCATCGAATCGTCTTGGTGAGCACCGGGGAGCGGTGCTGCCTGTGCGGGTACTTCCGCTGCGAGTACCCGGGACATGAGTGGGCGCTCGCAGCAGAAGTATCCCGACCCGCAGCGCCGCTCCCCGGTCCTCTCTTCCGCATGGAGGTCAGTGACGCCGGCGGTCCTTCCGCTGCTACCGGCCGGGAGATGAGCGCCTTGCGCCGCTCATCTCCCGGCTGCATCGCCGCTGAGCTCCGTCCCGCAGATGAGCCGCTAACGGCCGCCATCTTTTTTCAGAAATCCCGCGGCGCTGATTGGCCGCTGCCGGACCAATGAGCGACGCGGGATTTCCTGGACAGACAGACAGACAGACAGACAGACAGACGGGATAAGACGATTATATATATATATATATATATATATATATATATATATATACAGTACAGACCAAAAGTTTGGACACACCTTCTCATTTAAAGATTTTTCTGTATTTTCAGGACTATGAAAATTGTACATTCACACTGAAGGCATCAAAACTATGAATTACCACATGTGGAATTATATACTTAACAAAAAAGTGTGAAACAACTGAAAATATGTCTTATATTCTAGATTCTTCAAAGTTGCCACCTTTTGATTTGATGACTGCTTTGCACACTCTTGGCATTCTCTTGATGAGATTCAAGAGGTAGTCACCGGAAATGGTCTTCCAACAATCTTGAAGGAGTTCCCAGAGATGCTTAGCACTTGTTGGCCCTTTCGCCTTCACTCTGCGGTCCAGCTCACCCCAAACCATCTCGATTGGGTTCAGGTCTGGTGACTGTGGAGGCCAGGTCATCTGGCGTAGCCCCCCATCACTCTCCTTCTTGGTCAAATAGCCCTTACACAGCCTGGAGGTGTGTTTGGGGTCATTGTCCTGTTGAAAAATAAATGATGGTCCAACTAAACGCAAACCGGATGGAATAGCATGCCGCTGCAAGATGCTGTGGTAGCCATGCTGGTTCAGTATGCCTTCAATTTTGAATAAATCTCCAACAGTGTCACCAGCAAAGCACCCCCACACCATCACACCTCCTCCTCCATGCTTCACGGTGGGAACCAGGCATGTAGAGTCCATCCGTTCACCTTTTCTGCGTCGCACAAAGACACGGTGGCTGGAACCAAAGATCTCAAATTTGGACTCATCAGACGAAAGCACAGATTTCCACTGGTCTAATGTCCATTCCTTGTGTTCTTTAGCCCATACAAATCTCTTCTGCTTGTTGCCTGTCCTTAGCAGTGGTTTCCTAGCAGCTATTTTACCATGAAGGCCTGCTGCACAAAGTCTCCTCTTAACAGTTGTTGTAGAGATGTGTCTGCTGCTAGAACTCTGTGTGGCATTGACCTGGTCTCTAAGCTGAGCTGCTGTTAACCTGCGATTTCTGAGGCTGGTGACTCAGATAAACTTATCCTCAGAAGCAGAGGTGACTCTTGGTCTTCCTTTCCTGGGGCGGTCCTCATGTGAGCCAGTTTCTTTGTAGCGCTTGATGGTTTTTGCAACTGCACTTGGGGACACTTTCAAAGTTTTCCCAATTTTTCGGACTGACTGACCTTCATTTCTTAAAGTAATGATGGCCACTCGTTTTTCTTTACTTAGCTGCTTTTTTCTTGCCATAATACAAATTCTAACAGTCTATTCAGTAGGACTATCAGCTGTGTATCCAACTGACTTCTGCACAACACAACTGATGGTCCCAACCCCATTTATAAGGCAAGAAATCCAACTTATTAAACCAAACAGGGCACACCTGTGAAGTGAAAACCATTTCCGGTGACTACCTCTTGAAGCTCATCAAGAGAATGCCAAGAGTGTGCAAAGCAGTCATCAAAGTAAAAGGTGGCTACTTTGAAGAACCTAGAATATAAGACATATTTTCAGTTGTTTCACACTTTTTTGTTAAGTATATAATTCCACATGTGGTAATTCATAGTTTTGATGCCTTCAGTGTGAATGTACAATTTTCAAAGTCATGAAAATACAGAAAAATCTTTAAATGAGAAGGTGTGTCCAAACTTTTGGTCTGTACTGTACATACACACACACATATATATATGCACACTGTATATAGTTAAAGGTTTCATTCCAAAATTGGTGCTACTTACTGATCACTGGGGTCCGACAGCTGGGAGCCCCACCAAACCCGACCATAGGGCTCTGTAGACCCCAATCAGTAATGGAGTGGAGGTGTGTATGCTCATCTACTGGAGAAGTACAGCACTCCGATATTTCCGTCGGCCCCATAGTCAAAGCCTACCGACATTTTCTGCTCTCCTACATGCATTTACACTTTATCTCTTGACAAAGGGCTTAGATGTTGGCACAGATGCTGCAGCCCTGGCGGCCATAATAAGCCTTCCACAATCTCATTTACACTTTTCTTCCAGGCGTGAACCGGTTAAATGAAATAACAATGTTTTAATTGTTGCGAAATGTATCCCCACGTCCCGCTGTGTGTAACCTTTCCGATGTCCGGTCCTTCACGCTGCAGAAGTTGACTTACTTTACCCTCTCCGGGTCACTGTTTGGACGCAGCCGCTCGGTCACTATGGGAACTGTTTATTGGAACGGCGACGTCTGAATAGTAAAATAAGTCCAATGTGTCAATTGTTTAATTGTGTGGATAATAGAATAGTGTGGATAATGGGGCGTCTTCAAGGAAATACTGAAGAGCAGAAGATACTTGTCTCCCGCCAGGTTTTGAGGAGCGGCACCGCTCTTGTCCAGGGGCTTTGTCTGGGGTCGCTGCTCAGCTCCATTATATCCAATTAGACTGAGCTACATCCCCAGATGTGGCCGCTGGAGGGGCGTTTAATTCCTGCAAAATAGAGTAGACACGTTTTTTCCACTTTCAAAATGTCTCTTTAAATAGAGAAAGCGGTAAAAAAAAAACAGGATACTGTTGACTCACGAAAGGTGACATTTCGTTCTGTCTGTAGGCCATATTTTAGCTTTGCTGTGTAGACTTTGTTTGATCAGCAGAGTCATCTCACTGTTATTATCAGACAGGGTCAGCAGAGTCATCTCATTATTATTATCAGACAGGGTCAGCAGAGTCATCTCACTATTATCACACAGGGTCAGCAGAGTCATCTCACTATTATTATCACAGGGTCAGCAGAGGCATCTCACTATTATTATCACAGGGTCAGCAGAGTCATCTCACTATTATTATCAGACAGGGTCAGCAGAGTCATCTCACTATTATTATCAGACAGGGTCAGCAGAGTCATCTCACTATTATCAGACAGGGTCAGCAGAGTCATCTCACTATTATTATCAGACAGGGTCAGCAGAGTCATCTCACTATTATTATCACAGGGTCAGCAGAGTCATCTCACTATTATTATCAGACAGGGTCAGCAGAGTCATCTCACTATTATTATCAGACAGGGTCAGCAGAGTCATCTCACTATTATTATCAGACAGGGTCAGCAGAGTCATCTCACTATTATTATCAGACAGGGTCAGCAGAGTCATCTCACTATTATTATCAGACAGGGTCAGCAGAGTCATCATAGCTGTGTTGTACATAAGTCAGGACAGTGCCGCCATGTACAGAGAAGCCTCCGTGTGCAGCTCCTGCTATTTTGTGGCCGTTCTTGCATCACTTCTGGGACTTTATTGGTCCATTCACACTTTTTTTGACAATTAAAGAGGACCTGTCACTTGTCGTAGATATCTTATTTTATAGTTGGTGAAATTGCTGCAGTTCTTCTAAATCCGGTGGTGGTGTTTTTTTTTTTTTTTTTTTTCTCCTCCTCTCCGGTCCTGAATTACAGTCCATTCTTCCCTGTATTTAAATCTTGTCTTTATTTTGCCAAGTGGGCGTGGTCATAAACTTTTCTGAAGGGCATCTTATTGATGACATCGGCAAGTTGGCTAAAAATCTAGATTTACTTACAGGGTAGAGAGGACAGGAATGGAGAGGAGCAGAAACAAAAGTACAAAAACAGCCCCAGATTCAGGAGAACAGCGGCATTGACACCAGGTAAAGAATATTCTACTTACGGCAGGTGGCAGGTCCTCTGAACCCCCGGTCATTTCAGCTTTGTGAGACAAGTTATGAAGGACATTAAGTGATTTAGAAATATTGTCTCGGTGGAGTCTCGGTCTTCATGGTCAACCAAGGACCCATCACCCACCCACCAGCTTCTACCCCATCAGGAATACAGTCCATTGCAGGGTCTTCTAGTGAAGGCTTGTGTTAGCACAATGATTTGGGTTGAGCCTCCGCTTCCACCTTTTACTCCTTCCGATCTCCACATGGTTATCCTACAATGACTTCTTTAAGCAAAACAGGACACACGAAGGAAGGAAATACAAAATTATGTGAGTACGACCACAACATCCATGATGCCTTCCAAGCACCAGACCAAGGGTAGCAGCCCACGGCATAACAGCTGCTGCAAAACTACATCGCCCAGCATTTCCCAAGAGTCTGCTCCTACTAGTGCATGCTGGGAGTCTATAACATAAGTAGTGATGCAGGTTGGGGAGTTCTGCACGGAGGAACATTTCTTCATCCAAAGACAAAATGAAATATGCGGTAGGACCCTTCCTAAAATGCAGCAAACGCTTATCTAACGCTACGGTAATCCCTTACATTGCTAAATCCTCAGACTATTCCCTGTGATCTCTGTACTAGATGGGGATAATCCCCTACATTACTGAGTCCTCGGATTATTCCTGGTGTTCTCTGTACTAGATGGGGATAATCCCCTACATTACTGAGCCCATAGATTATTATCTGTGTTCTCTGTACTAGATGGGGATAATCCCCTACATTACTGAGCCCATAGATTATTCTCTGTGTTCTCTGTACTAGATGGGGATAATCCCCTACATTACTGAGTCCTCGGATTATTCCCTGTGATCTCTGTACTAGATGGGGATAATCCCCTACATTACTGAGTCCTCGGATTATTCCCTGTGATCTCTGTACTAGATGGGGATAATCCCCTACATTACTGCGTCCTCGGATTATTCCTGGTGTTCTCTGTACTAGATGGGGATAATCCCCTACATTACTGAGCCCATAGATTATTCTCTGTGTTCTCTGTACTAGATGGGGATAATCCCCTACATTACTGAGGCCTCGGATTATTCCTGGTGTTCTCTGTACTAGATGAGGATAATCCCCTATATTACTGAGTCCATAGATTATTCTCTGTGTTCTCTGTACTAGATGAGGATAATCCTCTACATTACTGAGCCCATAGATTATTCCCCATGTTCTCTGTACTAGATGGGGATAATCCTCTACATTACTGAGTCCTCGGATTATTCCCCATGTTCTCTGTACTAGATGGGGATAATCCCTCACATTACTGAGCCCATAGATTATTCTCTGTGTTCTCTGTACTAGATGGGGATAATCCCCTACATTACTGAGGCCTCGGATTATTCCTGGTGTTCTCTGTACTAGATGAGGATAATCCCCTATATTACTGAGTCCATAGATTATTCTCTGTGTTCTCTGTACTAGATGAGGATAATCCTCTACATTACTGAGCCCATAGATTATTCTCTGTGTTCTCTGTACTAGATGGGGATAATCCCCTACATTACTGAGGCCTCGGATTATTCCTGGTGTTCTCTGTACTAGATGAGGATAATCCCCTATATTACTGAGTCCATAGATTATTCTCTGTGTTCTCTGTACTAGATGGGGATAATACCCTACATTACTGAGGCCTCGGAATATTCCTGGTGTTCTCTGTACTAGATGGGGATAATCCTCTACATTACTGAGTCCTCGGATTATTCCCCATATTCTCTGTACTAGATGGGGATAATCCCCTACATTACTGAGCCCATAGATTATTCCCCGTGTTCTCTGTACTAGATGAGGATTATCCCCTACATTACTGCGTCCTCGGACTATTCCCCATGTTCTCTGTACTAGATGGGGATAATCCCTCACATTATTGAGTCCTCGGATTATCCCCTGTGTAATAGATTGGGGGCAGCCGGGGTTCCTTTCTGCCTCATACACAATATGTGTAAAAATCCTTCTTGGAATAATGGAAAGAAGAAAAAGGGGTTACATTTATTTCTCTTTCGAAAATTCTGTGTGAGACACAGGGAACTCGTCTCTGTAATCTCACAGCCCTAATTAGAAGGACGATCGCTCCCCTCCCCCGCGCTGGATGCGGAGGATGACGCTTCATGAACTTGTAATTGTAACCTGTAATTAGAAATATGAAATTAAACCGTGATAAGCGGCTCCTTGTCACATGGCATTACCTGCTCCGCTAATTTATAGAACCTGGCGCACATGTACGAGAAAGCACCGAGAGCCGGCGACAATACAGCCCTGCTGCAAAGCAATCCTGCTGCAAAACAGCCCTGCTGCAAAGCAATCCTGCTGCAAAACAGCCCTGCTGCAAAGCAACCCTGCTGAAAAATAATCCTGCTGCAAAACAACCCTGCTGAAAAATAATCCTGCTGCAAAGCAACCCTGCTGCAAAGCAATCCTGCTGCAAAACAGCCCTGCTGCAAAGCAATCTTGCTGCAAAACAGCCCTGCTGCAAAGCAACCCTGCTGAAAAATAATCCTGCTGCAAAACAACCCTGCTGAAAAATAATCCTGCTGCAAAGCAACCCTGCTGCAAAGCAATCCTGCTGCAAAACAGCTCTCCTGCAAAGCCATCCTGCTGCAAAACAGCCCTGCTGAAAAATAATCCTGCTGCAAAACAGCCCTGCTGAAAAATAACCCTGCTGTAAAGCAATCCTGCTGCAAAGCAATCCTGCTGCAAAACAGCCCTGCTGCAAAGCAACCCTGCTGAAAAATTATCCTGCTGCAAAGCAATCCTGCTGCAAAACAACCCTGCTGTAAAGCAATCCTGCTGCAAAGCAATCCTGCTGCAAAACAGCCCTGCTGCAAAGCAACCCTGCCGAAAAATAATCCTGCTGCAAAGCAATCCTGCTGCAAAACAACCCTGCTGTAAAGCAATCCTGCTGCAAAGCAATCCTGCTGCAAAACAGCTCTCCTGCAAAGCCATCCTGCTGCAAAACAGCTCTCCTGCAAAGCCATCCTGCTGCAAAACAGCTCTGCTGCAAAGCAATCCTGCTGCAAAACAGCTCTGCTGCAAAGCAATCCTGCTGAAAAATAATCCTGCTGCAAAACAACCCTGCTGTAAAGCAATCCTCCTGCAAAGCAATCCTGCTGCAAAATAGCACTCCTACAAAGCCATCCTGCTGCAAAGCAATCCTGCTGCAAAACAACTCTGCTGTAAAGCAATCCTGCTGCAAAGCAATCCTGCTGCAAAGCAATCCTGCTGCAAAACAGCCCTGCTGCAAAGCAACCCTGCTGAAAAATAATCCTGCTGCAAAGCAATCCTTCTGCAAAACAACCCTGCTGTAAAACAATCCTGCTGCAAAACAGCTCTGCTACAAAGCCATCCTGAGATCAGGGCTTTGTGATGGCCTTGCCAATACATTGACTTTGTTATCCTTAAGCCACTTTGTTACCATTTTGGTAGTATTCTTTGGGTCATTGTCCATTTAGAAGACCTATTTCCGCCCAAGCTTTAACTTCCTGGCTGATGTCTTGAGATGTTGCTTCAGTATTGCCACATAATCTTCTTTTCTCATGATGCCATCTATTTTGTGAAGTGCACCAGTCCCTCCTGCAGCAAAACAGCCCCACAACATGATCCTGCCACCCCCATGTTTCACAGTTGGGATGGTGTTCTTAGGCTTCCAAGCTTCTCCCTTTTTCCTCCAAACGTAACGATTATCATTATTCCCAAAAGATTCAATTTTAGTTTCATCAGACCACAGGACATGTCTCCAAAAATTAAGGTCTTTGTTCCTGTGTGCATTTGCAAACATTAAGCTAGCTTTTGTATGTTTCTTTTGTAGTAATGGCTTCTTCCTGGCAGAGTGGCCTTTCAGCCCATGTTGATACAGTACTCGTTTCACTGTGGATATTGACACAATCTTACCAGCTTCCGCCATCATCTTCACAAGCTCTTTTGCTTTTATCCTTGGGTTGATATGCACATGTCGGACTAAAGCACGTTCATCTCTTTGACACAGAACCCGTCTCCTTCCTGAGCGGTATGATGGCTGGACATTCCCATCTTGTTTGCCTATGCATATAATTGTTTGTACAGATGAATGAGGCACCTTCAGGTATCTTGAAATTGTACCCAAGGATGAGCCAGATTTGTGCAAGTCCACAATTCTCTTCCTGATATCTTGGCTGATTTCTTTAGACTTTCCCATGATGCTACACAAAGAATCAGTGTGTTTCAGGTGTGGATTAAAATAAATCCACAGGTGTGTCTCTAATTAACTCAGATGTTACAAAAAAAACTATCAGAAGCTTCCAAACACATGACATCATCATATGGGCAGTCCAGAATTGTTTAAAGGCATAGTAATCTTAGTGTATGGAAACTTTTGACTTTGCAGTAAGTAATAAAAATGCCTTAAAACATTTTCTCTCTCTCATTATTCTGGCATTTTGGCAAATATTAAACATTATGGTATAATCCTAATTGTCCTAAAACGGGAAAGGTTTATTCTGATTTCATGTCAGATATTGAGGAAAACATGCAGATGTGTCTTTATATATAGTGGATGGAAACTTCTGGTTTCAACTGTAGAATGATGTAGATACTTTTATTACTGCCTCCCAGTGCCTTCCTTAGAATGATGTAGGTGCAGATAGTGCTGCCTTCCTGTCTCTATAGACACAAGCAGTCCTGCTTTCCTATATCTTTTCCTGTGCTTTGATGTAGGTACAGATAGTGCTGCCTTCCAGTATCGTCCTGTGTATGATCTATGTGTACATTGTACAGCTTCCCTGTGTTTCCCCATAAATAATGTGGGCACAGATAGTACTACCACCTTGTTTCCCCCTATAGATAATGTAGGTACTGTAACATACCTGGCGGCGTCCTTGCATAGTGGTCCATCTCCCACTGTGCAAGAGCGCGCACTTGATCTCCAGTCCAGTCTGCTGGCCTGGCTTCCCTCCATGCTGTCTGTTTGCTTCTGTTTCTGCTCCTTAAGGGCGGCGCCCGATCACTTCCTGTTTCTTGTACCTGCTGCAGACACACCCCTTGTGCGTCCTCAGCCTATTGCTGTCTGTCACCTGGTATTTAACCCAGCTGCTCCAATGAATCCCTGCCTGAGCATTGTGTTTCATTCAGTGTGCTCTTTCACTCTGAATGTGCCAGGTCCCTTTCTGTGTTTGCTTGCCTGCCTTTCCTGGAGGCTGTATTTCCAGGCCTGTCTGAACACGCTCCTAGCCTGTTCCTCCCGCCTTCTAGGGGCTGCATACCTAGACCCACTCCTGTATCTTGCTACTGTGTCTGTTCTTGTCTGTATACTCTTCTAGCCTGTTTCCTGTGTTTCTCTATGTCCGTACCTTTCCTTTTTCTGCAGAGTCTGAACTCGTACCTAACTCCTGCTCGTTGTCACTGTACTTCCGTTTGTGAGTTTGTGGTCCACTCGCTACTTCACTGCAAGTACCCTGTGGGTATCTGGTTCTGCCTTTCCCTTCCTGCCTGTTCTGTGTGTACAGAGCCCTGTCCCCCCTGCTCTGCCTTGCTCACCGCTCCGGCGGTTCTAGCCTGCTCTGCCTTGCTCACCGCTCCGGCGGTTCTAGCCTGCTCTGCCTTGCTCACCGCTCCGGCGGTTCTAGCCTGCTCTGCCTTGCTCACCGCTCCGGCGGTTCTAGCCTGCTCTGCCTTGCTCACCGCTCCGGCGGTTCTAGCCTGCTCTGCCTTGCTCACCGCTCCGGCGGTTCTAGCCTGCTCTGCCTTGCTCACCGCTCCGGCGGTTCTAGCCTGCTCTGCCTTGTTCACCGCTCCGGCGGTTCTAGCCTGCTCTGCCTTGCTCACCGCTCCGGCGGTTCTAGCCTGCTCTGCCTTGCTCACCACTCCGGCGGTTCTAGCCTGCTCTGCCTTGCTCACCGCTCCGGCGGTTCTAGCCTGCTTTTCCTTGCTCACCGCTCCGGCGGTTCTAGCCTGCTCTGCCTTGCTCACTGCTCCGGCAGTCTTGCTCCGCTCTGACCCTTTGCTCACTGCTCCGGCAGTCTCACTCCGCTCTGACCCTTTGCTCACTGCTCCGGCAGTCTCGCTCCG
The DNA here is from genome assembly GCF_046119375.1 of Phyllobates terribilis. Taxonomy (NCBI): domain Eukaryota; kingdom Metazoa; phylum Chordata; class Amphibia; order Anura; family Dendrobatidae; genus Phyllobates; species Phyllobates terribilis. Next base: position 447,787,205 of record NW_027362767.1, on the reverse strand, counting down.
CTCTGACCCTTTGCTCACTGCTTCGGCAGTCTCGCTCCGCTCTGACCCTTTGCTCACTGCTCCGGCAGTCTCGCTCCGCTCTGACCCTTTGCTCACTGCTCCGGCAGTCTCGCTCCGCTCTGACCCTTTGCTCACTGCTCCGGCAGTCTCGCTCCGCTCTGACCCTTTGCTCACTGCTCCGGCAGTCTCGCTCCGCTCTGACCCTTTGCTCGCTGCTCCGACAGTCTCGCTCCGCTCTGACCCTTTTGCTCACTGCTCCGGCAGTCTCGCTCTGCTCTGACTCCTTGCTCACTGCTCCGGCAGTCTCGCTCAGCTCTGACCCTTTGCTCACCGCTCCAGGCGGCCTTGTCCTGCTCTACTCTTGCTCTCCGCTCCAGGCGGCCTCGTCCTGCTCTACTCTTGCTCACCGCTCCAGGCGGCCTCGTCCTGCTCTACTCTCGCTCACCGCTCCGGGCGGCCTCGTTCTGCTCTACTCTCGCTCACCTCTCTGGGCGGCCTCACTCTGCTGTGTTTGTCCGCCACATCTGTGGTTCTGTTCCTGAGTCCCAGTGTGTACTGGGTCCTGTCCCGCCTGTGTTCCAACCTGCTAGTGCCTCCCTGTCTGCACTCTAGCCGTGCTTGCCTGTACCCCCCTGCCTGCATACCCGCCTGCCTGCATACCAGTCGTGCCTGCCTATACCCACCCGTCTGTGTGCCAGCCTAACCTGTCTGTTCCTGTATTCCCCTGTGTGGGTCAACAGCCGTGTCCGGGGTCTGTCCTGGAGTAGCACCTGGTCCCTCTGCTCGGTTCCTCCTTGGTGCACTGGCGTCGTATGCCGTCGTGCGACCCTGGTCGGATCGGGTGAATACCTAGTTACGCCCCTCCAGGCAATCACTCTCCGGCACGGTCCAGTGGAATCACACGCACACGCCGCTCAGCCCGGGCGTGTGCATTACAGGTACAAGTAGTACAGCATCTTGTATCTCTATAATTCTTACATCCTTTTGACAAACCATTCAGATGGGTGGTGAAACCTCAAGGTTTCCAGCAAAAGATAAGAATGCAAGAACTAAATCCCTGGGCCACCCGTAATCTAGTGTTCTGGACTTCGGGGACCACGTCTGGCACCTGGAGGTAAAGGACTATTGTGAGTTTTGATTTTTTTCATATAAAGAGTCTCCATTTGCAGGAGGTCCTGGTGCAGAATATCAAATCCCGCGAGGTGTGAGAGTTTCCGCACAAGGTGGATTATGTATTTAGATCCTCGGCTTTCCACTTTGTAACAGCTGAACGGGTCACAGATCAGCAAACCTGTGAACTGACTTATCTAGCAGATGATTCAGCCAGCTCCATGATTCCCGCTGAATTACCTGCTTCATTTGCATCCATTAACATAATTTAGATTACATGTTGATGACAAACCTGCAAAACGGCAGAAGTCAATATAGGAAATGAAACCTAAATATGACAGAAAGACAATAAGGAAAAGAGGAAAAAAAAAACGCAGGAGGAACTCCGACAACTGAGCGCAGGGTCACAAACTTATCTCTGACCACGGCACCTCTGCATTCTAAGGCTTTGTTCACACGGAGGTTTTTGAGGCAGTCAGATACAACGCACTTTTCAAGCTGAAAATGTATCAAGAAACGTTTCTTTTGTTGGAGGGAGTAAGCGAGGGAATGTTTTTATTTTACTAATGCAGTTATGAAGAGTTTTTCCTGAAGCTTTCTTTGCAGCTTTTGCTTTGAGGGTGCTTAGGTTGGAGAGCTGCCGGCCAGCACCTTCTATTATTCCACCAGGTGTTTTTTTTTTTCTCAAAACTATACAAATGAAAAGCAAAGAAGATAAGGGAATGAGTGGGACGAGTCTTTCAAGCATTTGTAAGCGATTTTTGGGCTGTGTTTCAGAGCAAATCTACTTAAAAAACCTTCAGAACGTCTTCATCCACACATATATTTGCACATCTGCTGAATATTTATCTCAATGCTGCTGCTTCCAAAAAGTGTTTTATCTCAGCCCAAAGCTGTATAATATCCTCCATGTTGCTGCTTTGTTAGTAAGTGTTTATGCCACCAGAGATGGATTCACGGCTACAGTTCTCAGTATTACTTTATAATGCCCTCCATGCTGTTGCTTTCTAGTAAGTGTTTATTCCACCAGATATGGATTCACTGCTATAGTTCTCTGTATTGCTGTATAATGCCCTCCATGCTGCTGCTTTCTAGTGTTTATTCTACCATTGCTGAATTCATTGGTACACTGCTCAGTATTGCTGTATAATGTCCTTCATATTGCTGTTTTCTAGTAAATGTTTATTCCAACAGTGCTGACTTCACTGTTACAATGCTTAGTGTTGCTGCATGATGTCCTCCATGTTGCTGCTTTCTAGTAAGTGTTTATTCCACCATTGCTTAATTCATTGCTACACTGTTCAGTATTGCTGAATAATGTCCTCTATATTGCTGTTTTCTAGTAAATGTTTATTCCACCATTGCTGAATTCACTGCTACAGTGCTCAGTATTGCTCTATAATGCCCCCCATGCTGCTGCTTTCTAGTAAGTGTTTATTCCACCAGAGCTGGATTCACTGCTACACTGCTCAGTATTGCTGTATAATGTCCTCCATATTTCTGTTTTCAAGTAAATGTTTATTCTACCAGTGCTGAATTCACTGCTACAATGGTTAGTGTTGCTGTATAATGTCCTTCATGTTGCTGCTTTCTAGTAAGTGTTTATTCTACCAGCTGGATTCACTGCTATACTCCTCAGTATTGTGAGTGAATGTCCTCCATATTGCTGTTTTATAGTAAATGTTTATTCCACCAGAGCTGGATTCACTGCTACATTGCTCAGTATTGTTGTATAACATCTTCCATTTTGCTGCTTTTTAGTAAGTGTTTATCCCATCCCCAGTGCTGGATTTACTGTTACCCTGCTCAGTTTTGCTGTATAACGTTCTCCATGCTGCTTCTGCTGCTGCGGCTTTTAGTAAGTGTTTTATTTCACCCACTAAATCAGAAACAATTGAAAATTAGCGACAGAGCTTGCAAAGGGGAAAACTGGTGTAAAATGTAGGATACAAATCATATCATACCCATAAATACTGCTAGTCCTCATGTATACGAACCACAGCTGATTTTGCGTATTTGAAGGTAACAATTTTACGGTGGATGCAAACAATCAAAAAGGAAAATAAAGACATAATATTGTTTCAGCAAAAAATAGTAAAGAAAGCTCAATATCAATCTGCTCCCTTAGGAATAAAGCCAGATGATCTTACAATGGCTGTGTGGCAGGAGAACGCGCGCTCCTGCATGTCACATCCTCAGGCGTCCCCACGGACGATGGCATCAAAGTCCTTATCTCATTACTATATTTTGCTTTTTTATCTATTATTTTGCTTTTTTTTAATGTTTTATCCTTTATTTACTGTTAAATTAACGAAAACCAGACAGTCTTTACTCTCCGCAGTAGTAACAGAAAGACATTTTATTGCTAGTTTTTTTCAGTACTTTATGGCAAGCGCCACTTTTTGATGTCACCATAACTTTTCTCTTCAAAGAAAGCGCTTGTTTTGGGGCCTGATTTCATGTTATTTTTACATCAAGTGAATTAGGCGGCTCTGTGATGTGCAATTTGCCTCCATCCTGCCGACCGGCTCTGTCATTTTATCATTAACAATAAGCCCACCGCACTTATTCCCATCTCTGCGGTGCGGCTGCAAAAACGGGGAAATCAGAAACATTTTATTTATTTGTCTCATTTTAAAGAATATAATCTAATCAGATGTGACTCAGAGAGGCAGAATATAACGGGGAGAACGGCGGCGGCCGGAGATAATTCCATGGAGTATGTCTTATGTGTCACCTTAGATGACTTGTGTCAAATTTCTAACACCATGTTCTATTCTTTAACCCTTTTGTGACAATTTTTTTTGCTTTTCTTTGCATTTTTCCCCCTCCTGATCCTACAATAAGATCCTAAAAAAAAAAATTTCTGAAGTTCGTACGAAAAAATAAATTGTTTTTGCATGACGGAGACCTATACGGCCACGCGAGAGCGGTAGTTTTTCTTGGCACCATGTTGGGGGAACGTATGACATTTTGATCTTTTTGTATTGCATTTTTTTTTTGGGAGAAGCTCTGAAATTTTGAGTTTTTTTTTCTTTAATTATTTTATACTTTAATAAATTGGATTTTTCTGGACGCTTTATTTTTTTTAGTTCCCCTAGGGGACTTGAACTTGTGATCACTCGATCACTTGTATAATATACTGCAATGCTTCAGTAGTAAAAAAAATCACATAAACAGCTGATCCTATGGATGGGTTCCCAGGAGAACCAAGATGGCGGAGACAGCGGCAGCTCCATGATCAAGTTATGGTGGGGTGGGGCGATAGATCCCCAACTGGACGTCCCACAAGGATCATACAAATTAACCTCTTCTCAGCTGATTTGTGACCAAACATTCAGCTCTGCTATAACATCACATGGTATAGCGCAGCCAATTAGGAGGGACTATCATAGCCTGTATACAAGTTGGGGCAGGGAATGCAGCAGCATGCATTTTATGGTGAATCTGGATAGTGAGAGGACGTCACAGATCAGCAATAGGGATAAGCAAAGATAGCCATAAAACACTGAAGAAACATTACAGATAGTATGTGACAGCACAGCAGTGAAGAACATCTGATTACCCATAGCCAGATATGTGGAAATCACTTCAGCTGTAATTGTGTTTGAGCTTCTGAGGAGTTGGATACAGTCCTAGGAGACCCCAGAGTGTTACACACATCTTTTCCAGTACATTGTGAGGCTTTGCCGTACTTTTAATTCAATGCAAATCAAGCTTTTTTTTTCTTTTAAATTCAGCAAAGCTAGAGAACTGAAATTTCAAAAGATTTGCTCATCCCTAATAATTATGATAATAATGTAAATTATCTCTGTGATGATGGATGATGTGCACTCGATAATTTATAGGGAGATAATTGCCATAGAAACTTACAAGACTATGTAAAACTTTTTGTCTCAAGAAAGAATCAGGCAGATGCTAAATCACATCGAATTTCCATAAAAGTCCACCCATTATTGATATTTATCCATCAGTGTATGACCCATCGGCCGCACCCGTAACCTTCTCCAGCGGATTAATGAAGATTCACTTCAGTTGTGTTTGGCCGCGGGATCGTTCCTATTACAGAGTCATATAACACGATGGACATCAAACCTACAGTCCGACCCGCCGCCCCATATGGCACCGCAGGAGCAGCTGAGCCGAGCGATCTATGCCCTTATAGGAAGAGATTGAAAAGAACTTGTAACTTTAGTAAGGTAAATTCCCGCTCATCTCAGGCTTAGGAGTCCAGTGGGCGGTTCTTATAAGTGATTGACAGCTACCTCTAGAAACACACTCATGAAGGAGACCATCCTACAGAATATTTTTCCACCACCCTATAGATAAATCAGCTCGTCCTGCTCAGTAATATGACGTCCACAGGTCAGATGTAACATAAATCACCGGATCACAGACAACGATTTCTTAAATCCTGAAAAGAGGAATTAAGTCTCTTCTGCAAGTTCTATGTTTATTTTTTAATACTCCGGCTTTTCTGGCTTCCAAGGTGTCCGCGTCCTGTGCCGGCATGTGCTCGGTGGTCACAGATTAATGGGAGATTTGTGGCTTTTCCCTCTGCAGCACATCTGCCGCCGGCGAGTAATGATATTCAGGTTGAGTCTAATATATTCAGTGGTAACAATATGAGGGTGTATTACAACGTTCTTCTGATTGTCGGCTCGTCTCCCTTATCGTGGAGCCCAGATGCTGTGTCATCTTCCCTGACACTTTCCAAATCTTCTTTTATGTAATTAGGGGTAGTTATAATAAGTATGTGTCAAGACGCAAAATAAATGCCAGTATCACAAATATTTCTGCCGCTCTGTTGTTATTGAAGGATTTTTTATTATTTGAATATTTCCTTGAGCTGCAGCCGCTCGGCGGGAAACATACAGAGGGGCCGATGAAAATACCAGGACTCAAGAGATGGAGGCAACTGTCTACCATGAGAGAAATGAATCCAAAACATGGAGGCAACCGTCTACCATGAGAGAAATGAACCCAAAACATGGAGTCAACCGATGTCTACCATGAGAGAAATGATCTCATGAGATGGAGCAAACCAACGTCTACCATGATAGAAATGAACCAGTGGCATAGAGGAAACAAATATCTACCATGAGAGAAATTAACCCAAAACATGGAGTCAACCGACGTCTACCATGAGAGAAATAAACTCAACACATGGAGGCAACCAACGTCTACCATGAGAGAAATGAACTCAACACATGGAGGCAACCAACGTCTACCATGAGAGAAATGATCTCATGAGATGGAGGAAACCAACGTCTACCATGATAGAAATGAACCCATGGCATAGAGGAAACAAATATCTACCATGAGAGAAATTAACCGAAAACATGGAGTCAACCGACGTCTACCATGAGAGAAATGAACTCAACACATGGAGGCAACCAACGTCTACCATGAGAGAAATGAACTCAACACATGGAGGCAACCAACATCTACCATGAGAGAAATGAACTCAACACATGGAGGCAACCAACGTCTACCATGAGAGAAATGAACTCAACACATGGAGGCAACGAACATCTACCATGAGAGAAATGAACTCAACACATGGAGGCAACCAACGTCTACCATGAGAGAAATGAACTGAACACATGGAGGCAACCAACGTCTACCATGAGAGAAATTAACCGAAAACATGGAGTCAACCGACGTCTACCATGAGAATAATGAACTCAACACATGGAGGCAACCAACGTCTACCATGAGAGAAATGAACCCATGGCATGGAGGCAACTAACGTCTACCATGATAGAAATGAACCCATGGCATAGAGGAAACAAATATCTACCATGAGAGAAATTAACCCAAAACATGGAGTCAACCGACGTCTACCATGAGAGAAATAAACTCAACACATGGAGGCAACCAACGTCTACCATGAGAGAAATGAACCCAACACATGGAGGCAACCAACGTCTACCATGAGAGAAATGAACTCAACACATGGAGGTAACCAACGTCTACCATGAGAGAAATGAACCCAACACATGGAGGCAACCAACGTCTACCATGAGAGAAATGAACACAACACATGGAGGCAACCAACGTCTACCATGAGAGAAATGAACTCAACACATGGAGGCAACGAACGTCTACCATGAGAGAAATGAACTCAACACATGGAGGCAACCAACGTCTACCATGAGAGAAATTAACCGAAAACATGGAGTCAACCGACGTCTACCATGAGAATAATGAACTCAACACATGGAGGCAACCAACGTCTACCATGAGAGAAATGAACCCATGGCATGGAGGCAACTAACGTCTACCATGATAGAAATGAACCCATGGCATAGAGGAAACAGACATCTACCATGATAGAAATGAACCCATGGCATAGAGGAAACCAATATCTACCATGATAGAAATGAACCCATGGCATGGAGGCAACCAACGTCTACCATGAGAAAAATTAACTCAACACATGGAGTCAACCAACGTCTACCATGATACAAGTGAACTCATGACAGAGGATACTGATGCTTACCATGATAAAAATTAACTTGTGACAAGGAGGCAACCGACGTCTATCATGAGAGAAATGACTCATGAGATGGTGGCAATTGACGTCTACCATGAGAGAAATTAACCCAAGACATGGAGGCAACCAACGTCTACCATGATGGAAATGAACTCATGAGATGGAGGCATTTCTTCACAGGACACAGGATAAGACCAAACAGAATGGCTGCAGTTCAGATGAAGTGTGAACATAATTCAGGGAAAATTTTTCCCATATTGTGGTTTTATCAGATTGTGGCTCGGTTTCTATATATTTGTTTTATTTGCAGTCGTTCTAATGATTGTTACATATGCAATTAATTTTAATGAGAGTCATGTAATTTTTCATTTTCCCAGTAGGGGCGCTGCAGCAACATAGAACATTTATTGCTTATTTTCCTGAAAAATTACAACTTGAGGTCCCAGGAACATGCAAGTATGTAATCAGCTCATTATGAGGGGACTCGGCTAACAAAAAGGGTTGTCCAAAGTTTAAAAAACAAACAAACAAACAAAAAAATATATATAACTTTTCACAATTCCCAAATAATACTTTTATACATCTAATTTATTATGGTTGGTCTTAAATTGCTCAGACACCAATACAAAATTAATGAACAGGGCCTAATTATGCAAGGAAAAACAAAAAGTAAGTAAGTAAAGGGACTAATAATAATTTTCTGGCTGGTGTATTATCCATTCCTGTTAGTCCCTATACTTACTGGTTGTTGTGTTTGGAGGTTGAATCCCCTCTTTTTTGAAATTTTTAATAAAGATTATATTTTAGGGATCTAATTTCTTTTTGCTTTTCCTGGTCTTAAATTGCTTCCCATCTCATATACATATATATGGCATTAATAGCTAATATATGGGGTGTGGGCTGCAACCGTCATCTATTTTCTTCTATGCGGAGGCCTTGTGAGCATGCTCTGTGATCTGTGCAGAGATCTCCGTGCAGGAAGGTTGGAAGATGACCTGTGATCATCACTTATTATCTTCTTTTAGTTAGTGTCATGTGTCGTCTCTGTGATCTGTGCAGAAGTCACCGTAAAGTCATCTCTGACCAGTACACAAACTTGGTTGGGAATGTGACATGGGCATGCTCTGTGATCTGTGCAGAGGTTACACTGCAGAGTGTGGAAGGAAATGAGCAGTGAAGACTTACTCCTATGGGGTCTTGCTGTGGGCATCATCTGTAATCTGTGCAGAGATCTCTGCGCAGGGAGAGAGGGAGGTGAACTGTAGCTATCACTTATTGATTTCTGTAGAGAAGTATTGTGGACATGCTCTGTCATCTGTGCAGAAGTCACTGAGTTGGGCAGGAGGAGATGAACTGTGAACATCACTTATTTTCTATGAAAAACTGTTGGGGCCATGTTTTCTAATCTGTGCAGAGGTCACTGAGCAGGGAGATGGCGAAGGAGGTCGTTATGTCGTCTTAGCCATACATAGGTTTTATCTTTCACTATAATCGTGTCTCTGATGATAATGAGACTGCTGAACAGGAAGCGTCAACTTATATGTATAAGAAATGCAAGATTTCTGGATTGTTTCTAAAATATATGTAGTGACGTAGACATAAACACTTAATTAAAATTAATTGCTTATGGTAGTGCTAAGCATGGCCCAGCGCTGCCCCCGGCTATCTCCGCCAGTCCCAATGATGATCAATGAAGAGGTGGAGTGAGCGCTGTGCTGCGGCTCCATCCGGACAGGGCGCTGAGTATCTCTATTCTCGGGATAGCTGGGGGTTCTAGGCAGAACTCCCCTTTCCCCAGCGGATCAGCGACTTATCGCTCATTCTTTTGTCAGCGCAGCACAACCCCTTTAAACAACAGATCGCATTCTGACACTTTGTCTATAACTTTTCTCTCTCCAAACAATGCCGGATGTATAAAGGACGCCGTAGACACAATGAATGCACTAAAATCCAACTCATCATCACTAAACGAATGATGAGGAAAGAATGAAACCAAAAATGAAGTAATATGGACACAATGTCTCCGCTGTAGAAGCAGCTGAGGACTCTGAGGAGGTGGCGGACAGAAAACGGAAGACGTCATCGTCATGAAGTTTATGAAAGTTTAACATGGAGCTGAGAGCCAGAATCCACAGCATACTCCGGTCATTATCGGAGGCGAGAAGCCGCTTTTATCTCTCTATGAAATGTTCATAAAGTATTTGTTTATCGGAATGTGCAGACTTGTTAATTGGTTAGTTACTTGCTTAAGTAAGCAAATAATGTAAGCAAGAAGTTTCCTATTACTCCAAAAACTAAACGAAGTGGCATTAAATGTGCTATCAATTTCCGGCTAATAGTCCTTCCCCGTGGCTCTGGTGAATAGTCAATCTGGAACTTCAGAGACGGCATCAGACTTCACAACCGGCGCTGCGTGCTAAGCAGATAATGCTGCAACCCAGCCGAAAATATCACAATGTCATTTCTAATTTTATATGTAGATAATATGTATTTTTTTTCCCTTTTACATTTCACATTGTTGAAAATTATCCCTATGGGAGCGACGCTTTCCTTATTTGTGCGAGCGGAACGTTCTGCGGTTGCTATGGGAACACAGTTGTGTGTTGCAGCTCGCAGAACGCCTAATCTTATTAGGGATGAAGAGATTTCCGCACGTTTTTTTGGACATCAGACTATTTTTCGGGGAGTTTTTGTGCGCGGGATACTTAAGAGTAATAAATATGTAGAATGCGAAGACATATTTCCGGTGACTACCTCTTGAAGGTCATCAAGAGAATGCCAAGAGTGCGCAAAGCAGTCATCAAAGCAAAAGGTGGCTACTCTGAAGAACCTAGAATATAAGACATATTTTCAGCTGTTTCACACTTTTTTGGTAAGTATATAATTCCACATGTGGTAATTCATAGTTTTGATGCCTTCAGTGTGAATGTACAATTTTCATAGTCATGAAAATACAGAAAAATCTTTAAATGAGAAGGTGTGTCCAAACTTTTGGTCTGTACTGTATGTACTGGCCGTAGTCACGACCCTTTTTACCGAAATACTCCCTTCACATCCATTCCCTGAATGTAGAATCCCCCTGCAGCTTTCTGGCAGGTTTGGTGGGATTTCTTCTCAGAATCCAGGAGATCTCCTGTTATTCCAGGAGTCTCATGAACATTCTGGGAGATTTGGATCAGATCAGACCCATGAGCGTTGCTCCCCGCACCCAGCCATTGCTGGTGATGCACAGTGTAGAGAGAAAGCTGTCAATCAGCCTCAGGAGGGCACAGGTGGGGGCGCTCCGCTCAGCATGCACCTAGCAAAGGAGCAATTGTTTGTAGCCCGCTGCAAGATATCTCAGAAGTAAAGATCTCTCAATATCCCATTCAGAGGTCTGATCCGATTCAATCTGAAGAAATGTAATCTATAATGAAACCGTTCCAATTATCGTGAAGGAAGGGGTTGAAAAAAGTGAACAGGAAACTTTATAGGGTAGGTCTGGATGGGACAAACGTGCACAGAAAGAGCAGGACCGTAAGGAGCAAGATGGGGGTGAAGGTGATGATAGCTCTCACCTGTAAGGGTCGTCTAAGGACACAACACCTGGAGAAGCCTGATGTGCGGTAGCTGCAGCACTTGGCTTTTTACCTTGAGAAAGGGGCTGATCCGGCACCAAAACGCGTTGGGTATGAATAAAAAAAACCTTGCTTATACTCTCCGGGTCTCATCCTTTTCCGGAGCGCAGCCTGTACATAGTGATAATCTCCACTTTGAAAAGTAAACTTTATACTCCTCTTTCCTGCTGCCACAACTAGGGTCTTCTCTGTCTTCCCTGACCGGTCGCTCTACACCGGTGCTGAGGCCAAACCACAAGGACATGAGGGGCCGCTGTATGTCATAATGTGCGCTGTCCTCTCTGGTCACAGACCTCAGACTGACCTCAGTGCCGGGACAGAGTGACCAAAGAAAAGGAGGCCGGCGGCGTGGAGGTCCCGAGCTGTGGTGGAACAGGTGAGGAGCGGAGTAGAGAGGTCCTTTTTCACTGTAACACTTTCCCGTCTCTTCATAGAATCCAGCACTAATGGCAGCGGATCGCGCTCCTTTTGCCGGGTTCGTGCAATTCAAATTCTGAAAAATTCAGGTTCTTGTGAAGCCAAACTTTGGGGGGGAATTTATAACGAATTTGAGTGGTTACGTGTTAATTGTCTGATTTGTAGTTTTATATGATGGAGCGCTGGGGTCAGAGTCTTCACACCACGCAATGCAGCATGAACGTGGTGACAAATCCTCTGTAAAGGGGTTGTCTCATCAGACAATCAATGTAAAAAAGCAGCAGCCAAAACTATACCGGCTGATCACCCTGGTCCAGATCCCAGATCCCCCAGCTTGTATAGGAAGCAGCAGCTGGTAATATTACAAGGAGACCGCTGTCCACTAATCAAGCAATGGTGGACATCTCAGGCAGCGGGCAGGGATCCTAAGAATGGAATCGTGCTCCATCAAGTCTCTGACGATACAGCTTAAAATCTTAATTAGCCAGACGATTAGATTTATCTTTGTGTTTCTGTTGACTTGTAAATGTATCTGTATTTCAAGAAGGACAGACCAGTATTTGTATAACCCTGATTGTTATCTCCTCTTGGGTTTGGAAACAATGATGTTTGCTAATATGCTAATTACATATTGTACTAAAAGCCAGCTGAATGTTGATCTAAAGAGTTCACTGTTTACAAACTATGTAAATTGATTAGCTCAAACAATGAGACCTGGTGAACCCTGCACCTTTATGTCTGACCTGTGACTGATGACCTTACACAGATGTAAATATAAACAGGGATGTCTGTAGTGCTGCAAGCAAAATCAAGGAGAATGAAAGACATCCTTCGGGACAGTAGATGGATAGTATGGTGTCTCCATCCAAAGAGACACAGATTTGGATTCGACATGATTCTGTCCTAAGGGTATATTGCTCTGACTGGAAAGATACGGATCTGCTCCATTGACCATCAGAGAGACCATGGATATGTTTAGGGAGACCAGGTTGGGATGATGAAGTCACCTTGCCCCATGGATATCTTGTTTGAGGTTGCCAGGAGGGACCATCCGGTCACCTGGAACCCATGGAGACATTCAGGGAAGCCAGATTGGGACCTGCCGGTCATCTGGCTCCATGACAACTCTCGGAGAGGCCAGGGTGGGACCCTCAGGTCTCCTGGCCTTGTACCTCGATGGACTGCTAGCTTCCTAAGTTTGCTGCCACCTTCTCTCTGTGGGGACGTGCCAGAAGCGGGGGGCCACTGGTTGAGGTAGTCGGCCCTGGAAGTCCCAATGTCGCAGCTGTTCTATCCCAGGCGGGCTGAGAAGGAAGGGTGAGACAGTGTAATGTTTTACCATCTTGGGTATTTGCTGGGACTGTTCTATGTGTTTATTGTCCTGTTTGGTGGTTAAATAAAGTATTGCCACGCTGTTTTACCCTCACCCTGTGTTGTCTGAGTGGTATTACGCCCACGGAAGACCCCATGTCTTCACAAAGTCCTCCGCTGGATTAACAACAGTCATCCATATGACGAGGTTTTGGCCAGTAATCGCAGTGTTGACCCACTCTTGATTAGGACCCCGTAATGGTTTATACATAAAGTCGGATTTACTTCTGATGTCTTCTGTGAACATTCGGATCAGATATCTGGTGGCAAAATTATTCTCAGACCAAAACGCGTCCAATAATCTGTTATCCAGTTGCTGGCTATTTCTGTAAATGCAGCTAATGCCAGGCAGCTGCTGCAAAGCCAATAAAGTCACACTGTGCTGCCACTCAAGGTTATTTAACCCTTCTGAGGTGACCTGCTTTCTCCAGACTAAACACTGTGCAATGGCTCGTGCAGGACCCCCGGGGGTCATTATACGTCACATGGATTTCTGTCCCTTCGGAGTATCAGTTTCCCTCACAACATTTAGAAATCGCCTCTTTTTAGAAAAATGTGACTGGGAGTAAAAGTGTCAGTTCTGACACCAAAGCGGATCCATGTAACCTCACAAGGTTAAGCTAAAGCTTCACCTGGCCGGGTGCCAGGTCTACGGAGACGATCCGCTCCGGCACATCGGGCCTCTGGGTGCTCGGAGCCATCTAGAGATGTGTTCATCCTTGTGGCTACAGCGTCAGGTGAGACGTCTCAGTAATGGCTGCAAATCGTCAGTCATTAGAATAAAAATACACGAACAACCAATGTGGACACATTGAATCATTAAAATGTGGACGGACGTGGCCCCGGCCGATAATCTGCTGTGCATTATAATGTCCATTTCCTGCACAGATACAATATAACCGAGACCAAGGGCAATGAACACAATCTGAACTGCAGTGTACGATGGCGGAGCACCGCACCCGTCCAGGGCGTGTACGGCAGCCCCAGATCCCCCTACAAGCCGTCCTGGCCCGCTGTCTGGTGCTCCTGTATGCCGCTGTAGTACAGATGAACAATTTTTAGGACAGAAATCCCCCATAACACTGAGCAAAATACAGCAAGTCATCGTAGCGCCACAAATGTATCCAGAGATAGGAGGTGTAATAAAGGGGGCTGATCTGCAGCAATCGTCACAGCCTAGAAGTACTGGAGGACACAGACAGAAAAGGCCCCTGTGCAAGAACAGTACACCGGCCCCCTCCAGTCCAATACCTCTGCTATGACAGAAGCTCCTTGCTGTTTTGGAGGTGATGGTGGTCCCCTTACCTCTTCGGCCCCTGTGCGTCTGCATATATATATGTCCCATCGGCATAGAAAGAAACATAATGATGACACACTCTTCTTAAGTAAAACTTCTAAAGACAGAGTTCCCCTTACAGTAAGAGCGCAGGTAGCACAGAATAGGGCAGGTGAAACATTTAGAACGATACCCATTTCTTCGCCTTTCTGTGTTTATCTGCAAACAAATTCATCTTTTATTCATATGTATGTTGGGCTCGTAAGTGACTGGTGCCTTTGTGGATGCACTTTAGTCCTCGGCTGCTCTTCACTCCTCCCAGCTTGGTGCAGCCCTAAGATTCTTGATTGACAGCAGAGACTTTGCTGCATAATGTCACCTCTGTTATATCCGCCGTCAATCAAGAAGAGCAGAGGCAACAGCACGGCAGAGAGTGACGATATCGGTATCCTTGGAAATGTTTTACCCTCGATTCCTAGGGAAATTTTTACTTACAGGTTCCACCACCTGCTATAAAATAAAAAAAACTGTACCTGGATACCATTAAATATGTGAGGCTGAAGGTCTTTTCTAGGTTTTTAAAAGACATGGACACCTTCATGCATGCATTTTGGGCCAAAAGCAATTTTAACAATTGGGTTTTGCTAAAAAAAAAAATTGTGCACAATTTGCCTTTTACAAGTTCATTGTTTCCCTGTACATTTTTTGGTTACAGAACGAGTTAACTAAGAATCTGTTAGTGAGCTTATTCTGATTGGATTCATATTTTTATGAACTCTTCTTTACTAATTTAGGACAACAAACCACATGAAAGTTGATCTTTTATTTGATCATAAGTTAGTTGAGAGGCGCCCAGAAAAAGACAGATAAAAGCCTTACAAACAAACTGTAAAAATGAGCTCACTAACAGATCCTCAGATAACTCATCCGTACAGCCAGCAATGTGCAAGGGAAACGAGGAGCCTGTAAAAGCAACATTTTTTTAGTAAAACCTGAACTGCAAAAATTATTTTTGGCTAAAAAGCATCTGCAGGGAGTTTGTATGTTCTCCCTGTGTTTGCAGGGGTTTCCTCCCACACTCCCATGGCATACTGATAGGGAATGTAGATTGTGAGCTCCGATGGGGACAGTGATGGGAGCAAGTAAAATAATTTTTTCTGATGGGTGTATCTGAAGGATAGATCATCAGCATTAAAGTTCCAGAAAATTCCTTTAACTTTGTGCATTTTATTGGCAACTTTCTCGTTATTGCAGTTTTCAGTTATCACTCCTCATTTCTATGGATCCTGGCACTTTTCTCCAAACACTTGGGTTTCTTGCAGATGGCTGGGTTGGTGCACAGCAGGGATGGTATCTCCGGTGCCAGCCTACAGCTGCTTAGCACAGGCTTCATGTTAGCAATACAGACATCTTCTACATAAGTGATACAGTTGCTATATTTGTTTTCTTTCTTTGTTACATCAGCAAAACACTAGAAAAAGCAAATATTTAGCTCCTGGTATCGTGTGCTGATTATCTGAGCTCGTGGAGTTCCCGTTTCATTTCCAGATCAGATGAAATCGTGAATAGTGTTGAGCGAGTATGTTCTATTAACCCTTTCGGTGAGTATGCTCGGGCCGAGCTCCGAGTATTTACAGCTGCTCGGTGATATGGTTGAATCGCTCCCGTGTGCATGATTTGCAACTGTTTGACAGTTTTAATACATGTGAGGAATGTGTAAGAAATGGACAATCCTCACATGTAATAAAACTGTCAAACAGTCACAAATCATGCACACGGGAGCGATTGAACCATATCACCGAGCAGCTGTAACTACTCGGAGCTCGGCCCGAGCATACTCACCGAAAGGGTTATTAGAATATACTCGCTCAACACTAATCGTGCTATAAAGACTCACGGATCACGAGCGGGAATATTTATTTTGCTTTTTTTTTCCTTGTAAACCAGGATCCTTTCCTGGTGCATGAAGTGTATAATCCTATATCCGAAGTGAACGAGGATAGACAGGAACAATTGGCACGTCGAGAAAGGAGGTTTAATATAATGAGAGTCCTTGGAAGAAAGGAGAAGAAATAATAGGGAGCAGGTCTATAAAAAAAAGTCATATGTATTAACAAAAGACACAGAACTAATGCAAAAAAAGGAGCAGATGCCGCTGTATAGTGAGAGCGACACAATGCCAAAATAATCACCCACCACCACATTGGTAGCAGAGGAGTCCTTGACGCGCGCCTCCGTATACAACCGCTGAGTCGCTATTGTACAGGGTGTCACTCTTTACAACAGCAGCCATTTTTCATTATGTACATCCTTTTCAGCTTAACCAATAAAAGCCATTATGCAGAGAGGCTGCGTACTTAACAATCGCCGCTGCTAAGCAACGGCCGGGAGTAAAAGAATCAATACACAAACCAGCGAAATTCATTATGTGCCGTAATGTCCGGCACCGGGAAGACGAGGAATACTGCTCCGAGGTGTATCACACAGGATGGGGTTAGATACAGCAGACGGTATCACACAGGATGGGGTTAGATACAGAAGACGGTATCACACAGGATGGGGTTAGATACAGAAGACGGTATCACACAGGAATGGGTTAGATACAGAAGAAGGTATCACACAGGATAGGGTTAGATACAGCAGACAGTATCACACAGGATGGGGTTAGATACAGAAGACGGTATCACACAGGAATGGGTTAGATACAGAAGAAGGTATCACATAGGATAGGGTTAGATACAGCAGACAGTATCACACAGGATGGGGTTAGATACAGAAGACGGTATCACACAGGATGGGGTTAGATACAGAAGACGGTATCACACAGGATAGGGTTAGATACAGCAGACAGTATCACACAGGATAGGGTTAGATACAGCAGACAGTATCACACAGGATAGGGTTAGATACAGCAGACAGTATCACACAGGATGGGGTTAGATACAGAAGACGGTATCACACAGGATGGGGTTAGATACAGAAGAAGGTATCACACAGGATAGGGTTAGATACAGCAGACAGTATCACACAGGAATGGGTTAGATACAGAAGAAGGTATCACATAGGATAAGGTTAAATACAGCAGACGGTATCACACAGGATAGGGTTAGATACAGCAGACAGTATCACACAGGATAGGGTTAGATACAGCAGACAGTATCACACAGGATAGGGTTAGATACAGCAGACAGTATCACACAGGATAGGGTTGGATACAGCAGACAGTATCACACAGGATGGGGTTAGATACAGAAGACGGTATCACACAGGATGGGGTTAGATACAGAAGACGGTATCACACAGGATAAGGTTAAATACAGCAGACGGTATCACACAGGATAGGGTTAGATACAGCAGACAGTATCACACAGGATAGGGTTAGATACAGCAGACAGTATCACACAGGATGGGGTTAGATACAGAAGACGGTATCACACAGGAATGGGTTAGATACAGCAGACGGTATCACACAGGATAGGGTTAGATACAGAAGACGGTATCACACAGGAATGGGTTAGATACAGAAGAAGGTATCACATAGGATAGGGTTAGATACAGCAGACGGTATCACACAGGAATGGGTTAGATACAGAAGAAGGTATCACACAGGATAGGGTTAGATACAGCAGACGGTATCACACAGGATAGGGTTAGATACAGAAGACGGTGTCACACAGGATAGGGTTAGATACAGCAGACAGTATCACACAGGATGGGGTTAGATACAGAAGACGGTGTCACACAGGATAGGGTTAGATACAGCAGATGGTATCACACAGGATGGGGTTAGGTACAGAAGACGGTATCACACAGGATGGGGTTAGATACAGAAGTTGGTATCAAACAGGATAGGGTTAGATACAGAAGACGGTATCACACAGGATAGGGTTAGATACAGAAGATGGTATCACACAGGATGGGGTTAGATACAGAAGATGGTATCAAACAGGATAGGGTTAGATACAGAAGATGGTATCACACAGGAATGGGTTAGATACAGAAGATGGTATCACACAGGAATGGGTTAGATACAGAAGATGGTATCACACAGGAATGGGTTAGATACAGAAGATGGTATCAAACAGGATAGGGTTAGATACAGAAGACGGTATCACACAGGATAGGGTTAGATACAGAAGATGGTATCACACAGGAATGGGTTAGATACAGAAGACGGTTTCACACAGGATAGGGTTAGATACAGAAGACGGTATCACACAGGAATGTGTTAGATACAGAAGACGGTATCACACAGAAATGGGTTAGATACAGAAGACGGTTTCACACAGGATAGGGTTGGATACAGAAGACGGTATCACACAGGATAGGGTTGGATACAGAAGACGGTATCACACAGGATAGGGTTAGATACAGCAGGCCATATCACACAGGATAGGGTTAGATACAGAAGACGGTATCACACAGGATAGGGTTAGATACAGAAGACGGTATCACACAGGATAGGGTTCGATACAGCAGGCCATATCACACAGGATAAGATTAGATACAGCAGGCCATATCACACAGGATAGGGTTCGATACAGCAGACAGTATCACACAGGATAAGTTTAGATACAGCAGGCCATATCACACAGGATAGGTTTAGATACAGCAGACAGCGTCACACAGGATAAGATTAGATACAGCAGAGAGTATCACACAGAAAAAGATTAGATACAGCCGACAGTAGATGCTCAGCTCAGCAGACAGTATCACACATTAGGATTAGATACAGGAGCTCAGCAGACAGAATCACACTTCAGGAGTAGATACAGGAGCTCAGCAGACAGTATCACACTTCAGGAGTAGATACATGAGCTCAGCAGACAGAATCACACTTCAGGATTAGATACAGGTGCTCAGCAGACAGTATCACACTTCAGGATTAGATACAGGTGCTCAGCAGACAGAATCACACTTCAGGATTAGATACAGGAGCTCAGCAGACAGTATCACACTTCAGGATTAGATACAGGAGCTCAGCAGACAGTATCACACTTCAGGATTAGATACAGGTGCTCAGCAGACAGAATCACACTTCAGGATTAGATACAGGAGCTCAGCAGACAGTATCACACGTTATGTTTAGATACAGGAGCTCAGTAGGCGGTATAACATATGTGATCAGCTAGAGGAATTGACCCTATGATACATGATAGTATTAGATACTTAAGCTCAGAAGATGGCATAATGTGGCTAGGCTTAGATACACCTGCTGTGCGGTACACTGTTTCATAATGAATGCAGGATGTCTGCTTTCCATAATCTCAGCCATCGCTGACTTTGTGGACTCAGACAGAACTTTCCATCAGCAGTTGTGATGAACGGTAGAACACCTTGGCAGAATTCTAAGCGAGATAATTCACAACGGGGCAGTAAAGAAACTGCACAAAGCCCCATGAAACGCGCGCAGTAAAGGAAGGGAATCACTATTAATCACCGCTACATTAATGACTCTCAACTCCTCCAAGTTGATTGTAAATTGGTAATAAAATGCATTATTCATTTCCGAGGACGAGGAATATGAATCTGTTTAATTTTAATTAACTATAATTTAGAAGGACAGCACAAACTAAACATGTCTGCGGTACACAATCCGGGGGCAGGTAGGAGCTCACATTCATTGCCGGCACATCCACTGACATCTGTCATTGATGCTTCCTCCTGGACAGAATGTATCTAATCCTGATCTCTTGTATACTGTGCAGACATGATAGGAGACAGTAAAGCTTCATCAGGGCTTTAGTGAACAGTCTTTCACTGTGTTAAGACCACCGCTTGCCGTCAGTGAATGAACCCTTCTTGTTTATACTCCGAGGCCGAAAACCAATCAATACATTGTTCTAACTACATAGCTGAAGTTTGATACAAAGACCCCCACCAGCATCACCTTCTGACCTGTTACTGTGAATTAATAGATTTAATTGGTTACTGTCTCTTCATAAACTTTATAGAAAGCAGAAGTTCAGCAGATTATAAGAAAAAAAATATCAGATATATATTCTTCTTTTCTCCACTTAAGAGCCACTTCTTTTACTTCCGACATCGTGAACACATCATTCTCTCTGAAATATAACTAAAATTTGTCCGGCTGAAGAAAGCATGGGGCCCGCCATCTCACTGAGAGATCACATTACAGCTGTCTATTGAAGCCTAAATGCGTGGAGCAGGAGGAGAAGAATGTAGGAGAGTGAGAAAGAGTAACAGACAGATATATAGAGATGGTGCTGCTGCATAAGAGTTTATTATCTCGCCCCAGTATTTCCAAATCACTGAGGTATCAAATTACAGCTGTACATTGAAGTTTATTGAAAGCAGAGAGAGAAGTAGAAAGAAACACACAGATGGTGCTGATGTTTTCTAGTAAGTGTTTTAGCTCATCTCAGTGCTGGATGGATTCACAGCTACATAGCTCAGTATGGCTTAAAGTGTCCTCAATGCTGCTTCTGCTTCTGATCATGTGCTACATTGAGACAGAGGAGGAGGAATCCCTCATGTCGGTGTGCGCTTCATATGGGAGACACTGTAGCAGCTAGTCGTAACCCACCAGACAGCTGAAAATTAGAGGTAGATCCAGCAGAAGAAAAAGGTGAAAAATAGAGAATAAGAGTGATGTAATGGCCATAAATATTGTTATTCCTCCGGTATACCCATGCTAGATTGTTCTGAACCGTCACCTGAAATTACAGGTATGCTTTATGGTTGAATTACCCATTAAGGGAGCAACCTGTGATCACATAGAAAAGCTATGTTACAATGGAAAAATGTAGACCCTTTATTAATCTTATTTAATTACCTCCTGAACTTTTTTTTTAGGTAAGACATGCTGACATTTGTAGTTTCTCCAACCCGTAAAGTTACCTGCTATATGGCAGTTATTATAGTAGGAAAGTCTGAATCTGTCCATAAACTTTTTCCTATTATTTTACAATAAATATAATGGAAAAGTTATGGAAAATCTAAGTCATTCATAGAAGGCAAGCAGAGAGGTGGAATACAGAAATAGAAGGAAAGAAAAAAATGTCTTAAAGAAATTATTCAATACTAGCTCATCCTTCAACCTCAACATTTCAACCCCCTCGTGGGGCATAAGTCATTCATGAAAAGAGCCCACAGGGTTTATGTGGAAGATCAAAGCCATAAGTGCAAAGGATATAGATCGGCCTGGCAAGGCTCATTCCATGAAGAAGAAAAAACTATGTCCTACTTTTCAACTTGAAAACTGACAGATGATTTATCATCAAGTTCTCATTCATTTCACCTGCACCCGATTCATTTCAAGTGTAAAAAGGTTTTCACTCCGAGCTACGAGCATCAAAGGCGTAATTTACATGTCATTGGATGCATCAGGCTTGTGTATGAGGCCAAATTATCGACAAACATCTCCTGTGATCGTCGCTGTGGATACAATGTAAAAACGTTTCAAAAGCAACGGAAATACAAACTGCAAAAAGTTTGAAATTTGAATAAACTTTATTTTAAAATTTGTAACAGATTTTTTGTTTCATCTGTTTGATTGGATTTTCCAGGGCCGCTAATGAGTTGGGGTTGATGACATCATCCAGTGTTGTGATGTCATCAATTGTTCTTACATTGTATCAACAGGAGTTGTTGTGAAGCCATCAGTGAATCTATCGGCTGGGCAGGAAAAGTTTTTGGAGGATTGGAAAGTTATTTCAACTTTATGATGGAGTTACCTAGCTACATAAGAAGAGTTAACCCCTGATGAAGCGGTCGGTGTACCCCGATATGCGTGGGGCTCCTCAGCCAGTACTGTGTATTTCACTGGCAGGCCATAAGTATGTTCACGATTGGTGAATAAATCATCTTTATTGAATGTTTTCATTATTCATTCCAGTTAAACGAGTGATACGTGATCTTCGGAATATTTTTCATGCACTTTCAGCATTTATATGCACTTTAGTATTGGACACGGTGGTCTTGGATGTTTTTGATAACTTGTCCACATGTGGGTTAGTTTCATTTTTTTGTCATATCATGTGTCCACTGTTACTATCTATGTGGTCTGCATCATCATCACTATGAGACCCCATGAGAATTTCATGTTCTGTTAGTTGTTTTTTTTTATTAGTGTCAGTCTTACATATTTTTAATGGTACAATAAATGTTACATCATAATCTATTGACTTTCGACTGGGCGCTTCGCCTTTTTCTACAGCACTTTTTCTTTTACTACAATTGGTTGCTTTTTACACATAGGTATTAGGGATGAACAAATCTTTTAAATTCTAATTTACCAGTTTCAAAGTATTTTTTTTTACAAAAACAAAAAAAATTGATTCATGATGAATTAAAGTACTTCAATTGCCCTTAAAAACATGTGTAACACTCATAGGTCACACTGTATCCAATTCCTTTCCAGCTCTTTAGCACAAACACTGGCTTTGAAATTCTCAATTGAGCTCACCATATCCGGCTATGGGTAAACGCATGGTAACCATTCTTCACTGCCGTACACTATCTGTACAGTTTCTTCAATGTCATATGACTTTCTATTCCAATCTAACTTGTTTAGCTGTGACGTCCTTTAACTATCCAGATTCACCCTAAAAATATCCGCTGCATTCCCTGCCTCAGATTTTATACAGGCTCTGATAGTAGCTATTAACTGGCTGCCCTATTCCATGTGATATGACAGTTGCAAGGCATTATGGGGGAGCTGGCGTGGCTGCATCTGATGTCATATGAGCCTTCGCTGCCTGATACAATTTGATACAATGTGTAAAATGGTGGCGACTACTTTGGTTAATTTGTGCAAATTGTTTGAATTTCAGTGAGTTCCTAAAAATTGGATCCATTTGATCCATCTCCTGTTTATTCGCTCATCTCTGATAGACATCAGTCTGTTTATTATGCTAACATTTCTTTAACTTTTAACCAACTTTGTGAAGAGACCCACCATCTATAAGAGGCCCGGGGGTGGTCACAGAGAGCTCGTGTGACCCCTCTATCTTCAATGGATCGCCAGTAAAGAACCAATTTAGCCAAAAAGGATACAGGGCACCACCAACAAATATATGAGTTCATGATCAATCTGTCACATACCAAAAGTAACTGAGAGTAGTATAGAGAGAAAAAGGGGTAAGCCAACACCGGGATCACCATAAATATATGAAATAAGTACGTTTATTGATAACAGACCAACACAAACATAAAAAACACTAAAAAGGCACAAAAAAGGCCATAACAAATAGATGGCAGCGCTATAGTGTTGGAGTCTTAAACCATCTGTCTGAAAAGAGAATACAAAAAAGCCCATTAAAGAATACAGCATAGTGTGATGAGCACACAATGTAAGCAATGCAGTGACTGTACTCTATCTTATCTAGCTGCCAGATATAAAGAAAGTGCTATACAGTACAGACCAAAAGTTTGGACACACCTTCTCATTTAAAGATTTTTCTGTATTTTCATGACTATGAAAATTGTGCATTCACACTGAAGGCATCAAAACTATGAATTACCACATGTGGAATTATATACTTAACAAAAAGTGTGAAACAACTGAAAATATGTCTTATATTCTAGGTTCTTCAAAGTAGCCACCTTTTACTTTGATGACTGCTTTGCACACTCTTGGCATTCTCTTGATGAACTTCAAGAGGTAGTCACCAGAAATGGTCTTCCAACAATCTTGAAGGAGTTCCCAGAGATGCTTAGCACTTGTTGGCCCTTTTGCCTTCACTCTGCGGTCCAGCTCACCCCAAACCATCTCGATTGGTTTCAGGTCTGGTGACTGTGGAGGCCAGGTCATCTGGCGTAGCCCCCCATCACTCTCCTTCTTGGTCAAATAGCCCTTACACAGCCTGGAGGTGTGTTTGGGGTCATTGTCCTGTTGAAAAATAAATGATGGTCCAACTAAACGCAAACCGGATGGAATAGCATGCCCCTGCAAGATGCTGTGGTAGCCATGCTGGTTCAGTATGCCTTCAATTTTGAATAAATCCCCAACAGTGTCACCAGCAAAGCACCGCCACACCATCACACCTCCTCCTCCATGCTTCACAGTGGGAACCAGGCATGTAGAGTCCATCCGTTCACCTTTTCTGCGTCGCACAAAGACACGGTGGTTGGAACCAAAGATCTCAAATTTGGACTCATCAGACCAAAGCACAGATTTCCACTGGTCTAATGTCCATTCCTTGTGTTCTTTAGCCCAAACAAGTCTCTTCTGCTTGTTGCCAGTGACTCGCCCCCTGGGCCGTGGGGCACTCGGAACCGGGCAATAGGGAGACGATGGGGGTAGTAGTGGCGACCCGGTCCCGTGGCTCAGGGTGGTCAGACCAGTGGCAGTCTTTTAGATGTTTTAAGAGATGTCCGACTACGCCACCCGTGGATTGCGGTTATTAGGAACCGCCGCTGCAGGGCAGACCGCTGGGGCCGATGATGTATGCAGCTGGGATGGTGTGACTCCCCACGGGAAGAGTGCGGCCCCAGGGCAGTGTAGTGGATGGTGGGGGTGATGGTGGTGAGAGTCCCAGTACCGGTAGTGCCGGAGGAGCGAAAAAGCACACAGGCAACGTACTGCAGTCCAGGGTCTTTACTCACGGTTAATGTCCAAGTCACTTCTGCAGGGAATGACTGCCCGAGCCATGAGCGTCCGCCAGGTGAGGGGCTCGGTCAACTCCCAGGCAGTTCAGGAGCATGGCGCAGGACCCCCTTTAATCCTTCCTCTGGCCTGCCTCACCAGTGACCCACTTTTGTCCAGCTACCGCTGACTTGTGCGGTTAAACGTGGGCCCAGTCCTCCGCTGTCCTATATGGTGCCTTCCTAGCAGGTTTGATGAGGTGTCGCACCGATAAATGGTCACGACGTCCGGTCTTTGGCTGAGGGTAGTTTCTCCTCCACCAACCTGGGATCCGGCACCCTTAATCTGCCTGACCCTGCACCCTGGATTCTCGTGGGTTCTTAGGGTCCCTACACCTTCTTGTTCCTGAGCCCTTCTGTTTCTCTGTCTCTTCTCCTTCTTTCCTGTTCCTTCTTCTCATCCCCTCTCGTGGAGCTGGGCTGAGGTGACACCGCAGCTCCCCTTCACCTCCTCCTCAGCCTCTCACTAGGCCCTCCTGGAGTAGAGCTCCTACAGAGCCTCTACTCCCTGTCTTCTCCTCTCTGGACAGGACTTCTCTCTGAACTAAGATGGTGCCCACCTTTTATACCTCCCTCTAGCCATGAGCCCAGGTGACCAGCAACCAATGGGTTCCTTCCTACGCTCAGGAACCAACCCCTATCTGCCCCTACAGCACTGGGTGTTCCAACCCCCTCCCCACTCCAGGCAGGGACATAGTCGGTCGTGCCTGCACTTCTGTCTAGTGGGAGCACCGTTGAGCTGTCCCTCGGAAATGGGGTGTGTGCTGTATGCAGCTAACTGAGCCCTGGTCCATACTCCATCCTTACCTGGGAGTGGAATACCACACCCCTGGAAGAGGTGCAATACCCCTGTAGCGGCCGAACCCTCGGGGCGCTACACCTGTCCTTAGCAGTGGTTTCCTAGCAGCTATTTTACCATGAAGGCCTGCTGCACAAAGTCTCCTCTTAACAGTTGTTGTAGAGATGTGTCTGCTGCTAGAACTCTGTGTGGCATTGACCTGGTCTCTAATCTGAGCTGCTGTTAACCTGCGATTTCTGAGGCTGGTGACTTCGATAAACTTATCCTCAGAAGCAGAGGTGACTCTTGGTCTTCCTTTCCTGGGGCGGTCCTCATGTGAGCCAGTTTCCTTGTAGCGCTTGATGGTTTTTGCAACTGCACTTGGGGACACTTTCAAAGTTTTCCCAATTTTTCGCACTGACTGACCTTCATTTCTTAAAGTAATGATGGCCACTCATTTTTCTTTACTTAGAATTTGTATTATGGCAAGAAAAAAGCAGCTAACAGTCTATTCAGTAGGACTATCAGCTGTGTATCCACCAGACTTCTGCACAACACAACTGATGGTCCCAACCCCATTTATAAGGCAAGAAATCCCACTTATTAAACCTGACAGGGCACACCTGTGAAGTGAAAACCATTTCCGGTGACTACCTCTTGAAGCTCATCCAGAGAATGCCAAGAGTGTGCAAAGCAGTCATCAAAGCAAAAGGGGGCTACTTTGAAGAACCTAGAATATAAGACATATTTTCAGTTGTTTCACACTTTTTTGTTAAGTATATAATTCCAAATGTGTTAATGTGTGAATGTACAATTTTCATAGTCATGAAAATACAGAAAAATCTTTAACCCCTTAACAACATTAGACGTACTAATACACGTCTGTGCCCTGGGACAGACCCGTATTAGTACGTCATCGCGATCGCGCGCGCACACAGGCTGTGCGGGTGCGATCGCCGCCGGGTGTCAGCTGATTGTCACAGCTGACACTCAGGGCTATGTGCAGGGAGCGGTCCCGCACCGCTCCCGGCACATTAACCCCCGCAATGCTGCGATCGAAGTCGATCACAGTCGATCCCAGCATTGCGGTGGCAAGGGGAGGTGATCGCAGATACTCACCTCCTCTTCCGGCCTCCAGCGCTGTCTGCCGTGGCTTCCAGGATGTTGCCATGGTGACCCGATGTCGTCATGACAACATCCGGGTCACCAGACAGCAGGAAGATTTTTTGGACATGCGCAGTGCATCTCCAAACTATCTTCTCCCTGTCCAGCGCTGACAGCCTGCATGGCACAGGGATGGTGCTCCATTCCTATGCCATGCAGGCGATCAGAATAAAAAAAGTGAAAGTCCCATAGTGGGACAAAGTAAAAAAGTATAAAAACTGTCAGAAAGTGAAAAAAAAAAAAACATTAAAAAAATATGAAAAAAAAAATAAAAAAAAATAATCCACCAAAAATAAAAATATAATGTACCCATCAATAAATATTATTATAAAAAAAACAAAAAAAAAACAATAAAAGTGCACATATTTGGTATCGCCGCGTCCAGAACGACCTGACCTATAAAGCTGTCCCACTAGTTAACCCCTTCAGTGAACACGGTAAAAAAATAAAATAAAAAACAAAGCAAAAAACAATGCTTTATCACCATACCACCAAACAAAAAATGGAATAACATACGATCAAAAAGACGAATATAAATAAAAATGATACCGCTGAAAACATCATCTCGTCCCGCAAAAAACAAGCCACCATACAGCTCCATCAGCCGAAAAATAAAAAAGTTATAGCTCGCAGAATAAAGCTATGCTAAAAAATAATTTTTTCTATAAAATTGCTTTTATTATGTAAAAGTGCAAAACATAGAAAAACGATATAAATGTGGTACCGCTGTAAACGTACTGACCCGAAGAATAAAGCTGCCTTATCAATTTCACCACACGCGGAACAGAATAAAAAAAAAAATAAAAAAATTCCTGAATTGTTGGTTGTTGTTTATTCTGCCTCCCAAAAATCGCAATAGAAAGCGATCAAAAAATGTCGCGTGCCTGAAAATGGCACCAATAACAACGTCAACTCATCCCCCAAAAAACAAGCCATCACATGACTGTCTGCCAAAATCTGGAAAAATTATAGCTCTCAAAATATGGCAATGCAAAAACTAGATTTTACAAAAAACGCGTCTTTTAGTGTGTGACAGCTGTCAGTCATAAAAACCCCATATGATTCTGGTATCGCTGTAGTCGCACCGACCCGAAGAATAAAGTCATCTAATCACTTATACCGCACGAGGAACGGCGTAAAAAATAAACTCTCGGGTTAGGGTTGGGCTAGGGTTAGGGCTAGGGTTAGGGCTGGGTTTGAGGTTAGGGTTGTGATGGGGTTGGGATTTTTTTCAAAAGTAAGAAAAAAAGATGACGATATGGCGACTAGTGTTGAGTGCAAGTGCTTGCTACTTGAGTTTGCATCGGGTGTTCTGGTATACATTGAGTATCGTGGGTATTTGAGCGACATGCTCGAGTCTCCGCCCCATATGCTTTGCGGCCAAAAAAACTTTGCGGGGATTGCCTGCCATGCACGAGCGATCCCCGCATGTTTTTTTTTTGGGTGTCTAATAACCGTGAAACATGCGGGGCAGGGACTCGAGCATGTCACTCGAGCACACGCAGTACATGGTGCATACCTGAGTACCCGATGCAAACTCAAGTAGTGAGCACTTGCGCTCAAGACTAATGACAATTTATTCAATATGATGACCTAATGTTATCAAATTCTGTGTCGTACCTCTGGGTTCAAAATGTTCACTATACCCCTTAATAAAATCCTTGAGGGGTATAGTTTCCAAAATGGGGTCACTTGTGGGGGAGCTCCAATGTTTAGGCATGCAGGGGCTCTCCAAACGCGACATGGTGTCCGCTAACAAATTGAATGGGAAATCGGCTCAAATTGTTAGCGGACACCATGTTGCGTTTGGAGAGCCCCTGCGTGCCTAAACAATGGAGCTCCCCCACAAGTGACCCCATTTTGGAAACTAGACCACCCAAGGCACCTATCTAGATGCATAGTGAGCACTTGGAACCCCCAGGTGCTTCACAAATTGATTCGTAAAAATGAAAAAGTGATAAAAAAAACACTTTTTCATTTTTACGAATCCATTTGTGAAGCACCTGGGGGTTCCAAGTGCTCACTATGCATCTAGATAGGTGCATTGGGGGGTCTAGTTTCCAAAATGGGGTCACTTGTGGGGGAGCTCCAATGTTTAGGCACATCAGGGGCTCTCCAAACGCAACATGGCGTCCGCTAATTATTCAAGCAAATTTTACAATCAAAAAGTCAAATGGCGCTCCTTCCCTTCCGAGCCCTGCCGTGCGCCCAAACAGTGTTTTTTCCCCACATATGGGGTATCTGCGTGCCCAGGGGAAATTGCACAACAAATTTTGGGGTCCATTTTTTCTTGTTACCCCTGTGAAAATAAAAAAAATTGGGTCTAAAGTAACATTTTTGTGAAAAAAGTTAAATGTTCATTTTTTTCTTCCACATTCAAAAAATTCCTGTGAAGCACCTGAAGGGTTAATAAAGTTCTTGAATGTGGTTTTGAGCACCTGGAGGGGTGCAGTTTTTAGAATTGTGTCACTTTTGGGTATTTTCTGTCATAAAGACCTCTCAAAGTGACTTCAAATGTGATGTGGTCCCTAAAAAAATGGTTTTGTAAATTTTGTTGGAAAAATGAGAAATCGCTGGTCATCTTTTAACCCTTATAGCTCCCTAACAAAAAAAATTTTTGGTTACAAAATTGTGCTGATGTAAAGTAGACATGTGGGAAATGTTATTTATTAAGTATTTTGTGTGACATATCTCTCTGATTTAAGGGCATAAAAATTCAAATTTTGAAAATTGCAAAATTTTCAAAATTTTCGCCTAATTTCCATTTTTTTCACAAATAAACGCAAGTGATATCGAAGAAATTTTACCAAAATCATGAAGTACAATATGTCCCGAAAAAACAGTCTCAGAATCAGGGGGATCCGTTGAAGCGTTCCAGAGTAATTACCTCATAAAGGGACAGTGGTCAGAATTGTAAAAATTGGCCTGGTCATTAACGTGCAAACCACCCTCGGGGGTTAAGGGGTTAAATGAGGTGTGTCCAAACTTTTGGTCTGTACTGTAGTTCATTCCAAAAGTAGCATCTGTATATTCAGACGTCTTGTCCAAATATAAAGCCAAGTATATAAAATATATAAGCCTAGAATGGCTATAAAGATATTATACATATATATCTAGAACCTAGGCTATCACCAAGATGGTGAACCTGATGATATTACACTGCTTGCACAATGGTAAATAGAAAGTCAAGGATGATATATCAAGGCTGAAGGCTAAAAAGGATAACCTGTCAAAATAAACAGGACAGACCATAATGGAAGGAAATACCCCGGGGCTTGAACGATGAGGGCACTGATTGGCTGCTGGATCAGGTGACCGGTGTTTGGCGCTGGAGCAGAGATCAGTATTAATTTTTATTATTCTGTAAAATGAAAAAAACAACAAAACACAGAAAATCCTTTTAATGAGTAACTCTTTGTAGGCGCAGTGCACCGAGCAGCTGCTCGAAGACTAATGTCTGCCCCATAGAGGATCTGTACACTGCTAAGAAGCGGCGGTTATTATTGATACTTTGATACTTTCTTTATTGATACTTTGATTATTGATACTGGCCCCAATAATTGCAGAACGTATCCATTGCTCTACGGCTCGGACTGTGGATTTCTAATTGTTCTCATATTTTTGTTGTCTGATATGGTGGATACCAGGTTGGGGCTGAACTTCACCCTCCCCGTTGGAGCTCTGTTATTAACCAAAGACCATTTTTGTTCCCATGTCATTAGACCAGGATTGTCTATAAAAAGGATCCACACTGCGCTGAACATTTATAATGCTCCACAAATAACCCGAGATGTTTTTTTCTTAAATGGCCTTAAAACTTTCAGGAGATTTTAAAATGTCAAATTTCCTACTCATTTGAGAAGAAACCGACTTCAGCAAGCTTTGTTCTAGTAAATAATATGGAACCAGCTGCGGGTAGCCGGGGTACAGGAATCATCAGCGTGGCTTTGAAGTGTTTTGCATGGAGAATACATTTCAAGCATAAATCCATTGCCGTGATGGAATTGTTTGTTTCTGTTTGCCGGGGAGCGAGCACACGTTGACCTTTATTCTTCCCCTTCATAAAAACGCAGATATTCAATTTGGTACTTAGGAGTCAGAATGACAATACACATCAAAAGCTCCAAAAAGGAACATTACACAACGCTGCGCGCTCGAAGCAGACGCAGGATGAAATTCGACTAGACATGTATGTCGGGGGGAAATCTTGTCCGAAGACGTCCTGGACTATGTTATTATACACGACATTTGGAATTAAGACGTCTTCCTTCATTTCGGTTTGACCACACAAATGAAGCAATTGCTGAATATGGCCGTCCTGCAGTATGTCAAAGACAACCGACTCTGGGACCCACCCCTGTAGGTTAGACATCATGGACCGTGCTGGGCAGTGACTTTCTGGGGGCACAATCAATCTTTTTTTTTGGAAATTTCCAATTTTTACCTACTTTATAACATTTCTGATAGCAGGTACACACGCTGTATAGTTTATAGGGTTTCATGGGTTTAACAGATCCCTCTCATAAGAAACATATCAGGCAGGTTGGTGGCTCAGTGGTTAGCACAGGCACTGGACTGGAACCCTGCCAAGGGCAACATTGACGTAGAGTTTGTAGGTTCTCCCCCAAGTGAAAATTCAGCTCAACTTGAGATTGCCTTCTACTAGACCACCAGTGATAGCCCCAATCCAAAACATATCAGAACCTCTGTCTGAAGAAATTGGGGTTCACCAGTCTAAATGTATTAATAGGGTTGAGTGAGACATTGATTTTGTACCTCCTTAACCTGGTAGTGTCAGGCAAAGCAATCAAGGTTCAGCAGCCATCAGCCACTTCTTGGCAGTCGCAGCAGCTGTCAAATAGACAATATGAAGATGAGTGTAAATTGACTTTTTGTTAATGGCCAGTAGTTGTGCAAAAATGGTCTGACCATTAACAACAAGTAATCACCTTCGATCGAGCAGTGGCCCCATCTGAACCTACCCTGAGGCTGGAATCTGCCGTCAGATATTGCACCGTTGACTGACTCCTCTTAGAGACACAAAAACTAGGAATGTAGGATCTACCATGCTCCATAGGCAGGTCCGGAGCAGGAGGTTTATTATGCATTAATGTTGCATCAACCATTACTTTGGAGTTTCCTTAGAACGGCAATCTCCCATGGTACAGGCTCTAGTACCACATCTAGGATATCTTTTTTTAGGTCTCCCTTCTGAACTCGCCATGCTCCCCTATTCTCACCACTGCTCCTTTGAGTCATACAACCACCACTATCATTCCTTTAATAACCAGTCCCAAATTCCAGGCAATCCCTCGGTTTTTCCACCTTTCACACAGATTGTCCCCAAAAAGTAAACCAGAGCTGGAGAATGCAGAGGTGGCCACAAAAGGGGTCATTCTAGGGGCATCATCTCCGGCCAAGAGAAACAAGCCTCTATAGTAAAGCTATTTAATTTATCCAGCTACCTACTTAGAGAGAACAAAAAATATATTTTCTCTCCAAAGAATTGTCGTATCGCCCTACTGCACCACCTGACGCATTTCAATTTTATCTAGATCTCAATAAGTTTATAGATAAGTTGACACTGACTAGACACTTTTACATTCTGACTCTGAAAGCGTTCATACACCAGACCACAAACCAATCGAGGTAGATGTCAAACCCACCTCTTCATTTTATCGAATTCAGAGGTTCCGCAATTGAAACATTCTTTCCTTTAGTGATGATGAGCGATCTCCATCTACTGGAGAAACCATTGCCATGTAGAGGTAATATTTCCCATCGGGAAAAACTGGCCATCAAATCGTTGACACATAATGTTAATATTGTCATTAGGGCAGCTGACAAGGGTGGAGGCATAGTTATTCAGAATTAAACTGACTACATTGCTGAAGCACAGGGAATCCTATCCGATGAGGAATACTACGAGCCTCTCAACTTCAACATTCTTAAAGTATTGACCAAGGTTATTAACAAATTATTCACAGAGGCTTAACCAAACGTCTCATCACCAAAAGTGAAAAGCAATTTCTGATTAGCATTTTTTTTTTACCATCTTCCGAAGATACACAGGTGTTCCACCCATCCACCAAGTCGCCTCATCATATCGGGCATTGGGTCATTAACCAGTTACCTGTTACATTAAATAGACCTTCATCTTCAAAAGTGTGTTTTAACCCTCCCATCTTATCTTAAAGACTCCACTCTGCTCATTAATATTTTGAAAAACCTGGACACCGGTATTTTTAATGACATATTTTTGTACTGCTGTCAGTGCCCTCTACTCCAATATTCCCCATACCCTTGGACTACAGGCTGTTTAACACTTCTTATCCAGAGATCCCCTGAGGATCGGGTCCATTTCCTTCTCAGGGGCATCTCTTTCATTCTTAATACCTGTTTTTGAATTTAATTCTATGCTTTTAAAGCAATCCAAGGGTTGTGCTATGGGAAGTAGATTTGCACCTTCATATGCAAATTTGTACATGGAGCATTTTGAGGAACTGCACATTTATAATAACAACTGATTATCTCAAAATATTTGATATCGTCGATACATAGATGATTTGTTTTTTTGTGGAGGAGCAGTGAACTAGATGCAAAATAGTTCACTAATGACCTTAACTGCAGTAATTTCGGCCTCACCTTCCTATATCGCTTTTCCACTACTGACAAATCTACTTATTTCACGGGATAAAGATGGTCACATTTAAACTAGTACATTTAAAAAAAAAAAAGTAGATGTTAACTGCTACTTTGACTACGGCAGCGCACACTACCCCTGCGCTGGCTGAAGATCATTCACTATGGGCAATTTAAGAGGGTCAGAAAAAAAAATGCTCTAATACTGCTACCTTTCAAAAATAGGCAGCATTGGCGTATTTTGCATATTGACCCTCTACTAAGGGATTCAGTTCCTAGAAGATCTCAGGTTACATACGGAAGGTCACTAACATTGGAGAACATTCTTGCTCTAAGTCGCCTCTGTAAATGAGAATTCTGAATTCTGCTGGTTTGTTTCTGTCCTTAAAGGGTTCGTTCATTCGTGGTGGTAAATGGTGTGAGAGGTGAAGTAACATGGGTCAAATCCTTTGTGACAACTCTTGTGAAAAGTTCTCCATCAAGACATTTCTAAACTGCAGCCCAGATTACACCATCTACCTACTTCAGGCCCCTGCTGTCTTCCAGCATATTGGTGGCAAAAAATGAACAATGTCCGATGTTGAAACGCGTAGCCCATTTTTTTTTATAAATTCATATGAAGATATTACCTGCCTTTTTGGCGCACTCAGCAGTGTCCCCTTTTTTATCTCAATTTTTTTTACATTTTTTTTTTCTGATACATGGTGGTCCTGGGCTGGATAATCATCTGGGCACAACAGGGTTGTGTCTGGTATATGCACATCCCTCCAAGATGAGTGCAATGCCATATGCCCTTTTGTCAGCCCTCACCATCTCCAATTTATTAAGGATTTCTGCACCCTGATTTTTTATTTCGTAGTACCATGATACATTATGACATTATTGCATACCTACCAACTTTTGAAGAACAGAAAGATGGACAAATGATGCGGCTCGTCTACGACATCTGGCAATCTTCTCTAATTATTGCTGTATTTTTGATGCCTTTTTCCTCTTATTTGATGCGTTTTTAATGCAGATTTGAAGCCACATTTCGAATATGCTTTTTACAGTACAGAAAAGCTTTGATTCTGCACTGAATAAAGTATCTGCAGTTTTTTACATGGTTTTTTTTAGGCTCCACATAGTAGCCTCCAGAAGGAAAAAAAAAGCACCAAAACTGGAGCGTTCAGCAGCGTCTTTAAACCACTGGGGGCGCAGTTTCCATGGATTGCTTGGACAGTTAAAACACAGCAGTTTCTGTGCAAAAAAACCCAGCAGGAAATAATCAGCACTTATGCTACATGTCAACATGGTCTAAATTTCCAAGCAAAGTGGATGTGATTTCAGGAAATCTCTGCCCTCTGTGGTCTGAAGACGCTGCTGAACTCTGCGGTTTTGGTGCATTGTTTCTCTATAGGCTTCTTCTGAAAAAAAAAAAACGCTGTTTCATTTTTAAGCGCAGAATCAAAGCTTTTCTGTAGTATTAAAAAAAACATTAATAATGCTGCTTCACATTGCACCAAAATCACATAAAAATAAGTGGGAAAATGCATAAAAGAAACACAGCAGACACACAATAATCAGAGAAGAATGTTATTATTGCGTTGTGTGGTGCGGACATCTATAGAAAACTTGCAAGAAAAAAAGCAGTAGAAAAAAAACGCAGCATCTACGCCACGTGTGAACACGGCCTCAGCGTTTTATTTTTAGTACATTTTTCATGGGTTTAATAGAGAAAAAAAATATCAATCACACCATTTTTTATGCCATTTACTGATCTCTGTAAATAATCTGATCAATGTGTTGTGCGGGTTGTTATGATTACAGGGACACCAAATATGTCCAAGTTATTTGCTGATTTGTGATTTATATTATTAAAAAAACACATTAATGACATTATTTTAAGTGTTTTTCATTATTCTTTAGTAATTTTATAGGATGAAAAAAAATCTCTTTTATTCTCCCTTTAGAATCCAGAGACATAGAAATACTCTGCTGTGCACAATGTATCAGTACAATCTGCCTGTGGAGTCAGCGTCTGCAATACAGATCAAGTACACAAAACTCTCCCCATTACATCACCAGAGCCTATGGCTAAACAGCTGTATCTCCTGCCTGTAATGTTGAGGGTTGTAGGTTTGATTACTCAGGAGACACACTAAAAAAATAAAATTTTTGTATATGCTTTTTATTATTTTTAATAGTTTTGTAGGAACAAAAACAATCAGACTTTTTCTTCACTTCTAGTATACAGAGAACATAGAGATACATTGTTATATATAATGTATCTCTATGGACATGTATAATCTGCTTCTGGCTTCACTGTCTACAATACAGGTCAAGATTTCCAAATTCTCCTATGTTTATCATTATGGACTATGGCTCATAGATAGAGCTGTTGTCTCTGAACATCAAGACATGAGTTCAAGTACCAGGGAGACCTGATCACAAAAGAAGTGAATAATTTATATCCAGTGCAGTGAAGAGGAGTGATGACGACGTAGAAGCCCTGATGAGCTGGAATGGTGGGACTATGTCCTCAAATTGGGACAGTCCCACTGAACCCGGGATGGTTGGGAGCTACAGTATGTTATTGTGACATTCCAGCAAAACCCTCGACGGGATGCAGCACCTTTCACAAGCACTGGGTGGCCACATGTAAACTCAAAGCAAAAATAACTTCCGATAGAATATCACAAGTTGCGTCATTTTTGGCCATCTTGTAGCATTCAATTTGGGATATGCTGAACCAAGAAGAAAGGTAAGAAAGGGTCGGCACGTGATCCCTCGGCAGTGTAGTTGGTGCAACTCAAACATACTAGATTCACGGACTTTTTATATTTACTCCAAAAATGATGTAACACCTTAAAAAAATGTAATGTTAAAGGATTAAAGATGGCGCACTTCCATGAATATGGATAAAGTCAATTATACCATATTTCTGGTGCACATTATGTCAGCATTGCCATGTATTTCATTTGATCCACGACCCCATGAAGAAGTTCTGCAGGTCCTACTGAATGCAACAACATGGAAATCCCTTTCCTGCCTAATAAAAGCTCCATCCACCCTTCTCCGTCCAAAGGAGCAGGAAACATAAGGCTTTGAAAAAGCCGCAGGACGCTCTTCTCATTGATCGTAGATCACCTGCAATCTTTAGAGCAAGCAGAAGGGCGATCACAGAGAAGGCTGTAAATCCCTCTGAAGCGCGCTGTGACCTTGATGACGCCGATGGTGGAGTCTTTACAGTCATTGAGGAGCTGGAAGCCATAAGGAGTCGATCCCGGTGAATCGGAATCGTCTTGTCGATTGTTCGGCTGCGAGGCGATGCACCGCAGAGGATGAGGATCTGGCAGCCGGACCTCGCTGCTTATTCCTGACATAGTGCTGCATTTGTGGAGCTCGGAGCCACCGACCACTTACAGTATCACCGCTGACGGCACGTAGACAGCACAGATCCGGAGACGCACGAGCCAAATACACCACCAGAGTCAGTGTATAGTCTGTCAGCAGGGTGAACAGGTACCTGCCACTGTGTGGTCATTGTATGGCGGTATTATTAATACTGCGTGCATCCATGAAACCTAAAAGGAACAAGTAATATTTCAAAGTAGCATTTGATTAGGATCCCACCTACCAGTGGGCTCTAAGCGCCACAGCCCAACATCGCTACGGTCTACATTATCTGTAGATTTCATGTAGACGCAAACAGAGGCAATATCTACTATTGCAAGCCATATTGTTGAGGAATGCACGTTAGCACTATAGGGCGACACGTATGGTGCCTATGGATATATACTGCCCCGGTATGCCAGCTGTGTAGCACAAGTGCTGGAGATGAGTGAATCAATTTAATGTAAATTGAATTCACGGAAAGTTTTTAAGAGTTCTCTGAACCTGGCAAACTTGAGAAACTTGTGATTCAATTTGTACAAATTGTCTAAAATGATAAGCCAGAGAAGGCTTGCATGACCCCAGGTGCGGATGTTCAGGATTTCACATAATGCTTTGTAACTGTTACATGGTACAATGCATCTAATGAGGAGCCTGAAGAAAAGCCAAGGCAGAGAATGCAACAGCCACTTTAGGGTGAATAGTGACAGAACATCACAGCTGCCAGCTCAGCCATAGAGATAGGGACATAAAGCTATACAACACTGAAGAAACATTACAGACAGTGTGTGACAGCACAGAAGTGAAAAAGATTAGTGTGAGGAAAAGAGAATACATTTTTAATTGAAAGAGATGAGAGTTACTGTCACGACTCTGTTGTTGGGTATCCCTGGGCCAGGGTCTCCTTCCTTGTCCCTAACGCTAGGGGTGCCCTAGTTGGTCCTGTTCCCTGGATTACTTTTGAAGGTGAAGATGCCAGGGCCATGTACCTTGTCTGAGGTCCTCAATCCGCCCTCAATCTGTCCCCCCCCCCTGGGAAGAGGGGACTTGTAGTGTATGGCAGTACACCAACCAGACTAACACGATAATACAAACAGGGCTAAAGTAAAATACCAATCATACAAACATATGCACAGAAACAACAGAGATTAACACCTGGAAGTGGAGGATGGGGAACAGACCAAAATAGGAGAAGAATAGGATTAACACGCAACCTAAACCCACGACAGTCTACGCTGAAATCCACCAAACGCCTTCTGAAATAACCACTCTGCGCCACAGTCCTAGAAACATGCAGCATAAGCTAGCTCTGGCAATGATAGCCTGCCAAAGCCCAGTATACATAGCAGCAGGGAGTGGCTAAGGCTAAGTGCCCACGAACAGGATCAGACTGGGGTGTCTGGGGCCCACAGGGAGAACTGACTCTAGGGGCCCACCTACAGCAATATGCAAATATCTGTTATCCGCTCTCCCTGTTATAGTGGAGCATTGACTGGCGGCTCTTGCACATCTACTGTGCGACACTCTAACTGGGATGTACAATTACGGTAGTTTGCATTAAAGGGGTTATTTGGTTAAAACAAGTTATCACCGATCCATGGGCTCTACAGGACAGGTGATCACTTATTGATCGTTTGGGTCCGAACATTGGAAAACGCACCTATCGGAAGAATGGGGAAGTTTCATCCCTGACAGGACACTTATCCCCATTTTAAAATGCCGCGGCAGGTGGGACGTCTGACCGCAGCTCCATTCATTCTCTTAGAGACTTGCAAAAAAGAGCAGCGCTCACAGCCACTGAGAGAATGAATGGATCAGTGGTCGCATCTCACATGCCGCTCCAGTCTAATGGGAAGAAAAGCTCCACACTTTGCCGGTGTGTGCCAGCAGTCAGACCCCCACCAATCAATATTATCAATGATCCTGTGGAGAGGTGATTACTTGTTTTCACCGGAGAACCCCTGTAAGTGCATCTCTGCCACTCTGGTCCAAGTATTTAATCTCTAAGGCCACCGCCCCACTATCAGTATTTGGTCAGTATCCAGTCAGTATTTTTTTCTCAGGAGCCAAAACCAGGTGATGAACAATCAGAGAAAAGGTATAATAGAAAGAAGTCACCAATTCTGCATTTATCACCCACTCCTTGTTTTGGCAGCCACTCCTGAGAAAAAATACTAATGGTGGGGCTGTGGCCTAATGGAAAAAAATATTTTCCTAGTTAATATCAGCAAGAACAAAATGACCGCCATACACAACACAGTTCACTATATCAACACCAATAATACCACATACAAAAGGGACAAATATCGCCACACCATGACTAGATCACATATTACCACCACATAGTGACCGAATAATACCACATCCAAGGAACAAATACGGCCACACCATGACCAGACCACATATTACCACCCCAAAGTGACCAAATACTACAATACTGATCATGAATACAAACCACAATACTAACAACACTGTTATTACCACCAGCGACATTATACACAGTAGCTCTGTATATAGTGTCAGTGAACAGGTAACACAGTGATAACCAGTGACATTATACACAGGAGCTCTGTATATAGAGTCAGTGTACAGGTAATACAGTGATCACCAGTGACATTATACACAGGAGCTCTATATATAGTGTAGAAGTAATACAGTGATCACCAGTGACATTATACACAGGAGCTCTGTATATAGTGTATAGTGTACAGGTAATACAGTGATCACCAGTGATATTATACACAGGAGCTCTGTATATAGTGTCAGTGTGCAGGTAACACAGTGATCACCAGTGACATTATAAACAGCAGCTCTATATATAGTGTACAGGTAATACAGTGATCACCAGTGACATTATACACTGGAGCTCTGTATATAGTGTACAGGTAATACAGTGATCACCAGTGACATACACAGGAGCCCTGTATATAGTGTATAGTGTACAGGTAATACAGTGATCACCAGTGACATTATACACAGTAGCTCTGTATATAGTATCAGTGTACAGGTAATACAGTGATCACCAGTGACATTATACACAGAAGCTCTGTATATAGTGTATACGTAATACAGTGATCACCAGTGACATATATAGGAGCTCTGTATATACTATATACACACGTGGTCAGAATTGTTGGTACCCCTCGATTAATGAAAGAAAAACCCACAATGGTCACAGAAATAACTTGAATCTGACAAAAGTAATAATAAATTAAAAATCTATGAAAATGAACAAATGAAAGTCAGACATTGCTTTTCTGCTTCCACAGAATAAAAAAAAAAAATTAAACTCATGAAATAGGCCTGGACAGAAATGATGGTACCCCTGAAAATAATGTGACAAAAGGGACATGTTAAATCAAGTTGTGTCCACTAATTATCATCACAGGTGTCTACAATCTTGTAATCAGTCAGTGGCCTTTATATAGGGCTACAGATACTCACTGTGCTGTATATAGGGCTACAGATACTCACTGTGCTGTATATAGGGCTACTGATACTCACTGTGCTGTATATAGGGCTACTGATACTCACTGTGCTGTTTGGTGACATGGTGTGTACCACAATCAACATGGACCAGAGGAAGCAAAGGAAAGTTGTCTCAGGAGATTAGAAAGAAAATTATAGACAAGCATGTTAAATGTAAAGGTTATAAGACCATCTCCAAGCAGCTTGATGTTCCTGTGACTACAGGTGCACATATTATTCAGAAATTTAAGATCCATGGGACGGTAGCCAACCTCCCTGGACGTGGCCGCAGGAGGAAAATTGATGATAAATCAAAGAGACGGATAATATAAATGGTAACAAAAGAGCCCAGGATAACTTCTAAAGAGATTAAAGGTGAACTTCAAGCTCAAGGAATATCAGTGTCAGATCGCACCATCTGTCGTTGTTTGATCCAAAGTGGACTTCATGGGAGACGACGAAGGAGAACACCATTGTTGAAAAAAATCATAAAGAAGCGCCAGACTGGAATTTGCCAAACTACATGTTGACAAGCCACAAAGCTTCTGGGAGAATGTCCTATGCACAGATGAGACAAAAATGGAAGTTTTTGGCAAGGCACATCAGCTCTATGTTCACAGAAGGAAAAATGAAGCATATCAAGAAAAGAACACTGTCCCTACTGTGAAACATGGTGGAGGCTCTGTTATGTTCTAGGGCTGCTTTGCTGCATCTGGCACAGGATGTCTGGAATCTGTGCAGGGTACAATGAAATCTCAAGACTATCAAGGGATTCTGGAGAGAAATGTGCTACCCAGTGTCAGAAAGCTTGGTCTCAGTCGCAGGTCATGGGTCTTGTAATAGGATAATGACTCAAGAATGGCTAAGAGGAAAACATTGGACTATTCTGAAGTGGCTTCTATGAGCCCTGACCTAAATCCTATTGAGCATCTTTGGAAAGAGCTGAAACATGGCGTCTGGAAAAGGCAACCTTCAACCACGAGACACCTGGAGCAGTTAGCTCATGAGGAGTGGCCAAAATACCTGTCGAGAGGCGCAGAAGTCTCATTGACAGTTACAGGAGTCGTCTGATTGCAGTGATTGCCTCAAAAGGTTGATCAACAAAATATTAAGTTAAGAAGAATCATCATTTCTGTTCAGGCCGATTTCATGAGGTTAATTTTTTTTAAAATTCTGTGGAAGCAGAAAAGCAATGTCTGACTTTCATTTGTCCATTTTCATAGATTTGTAATCTATTATTACTTTTGTCAGATTCAAGTTATTTCTGTGACCATTGTGGGTTTTTCTTTCATTAAACGAGGGGTACCAACAATTTTGACCACGTGTGTAGTGTAAGTGTACATGTAACACACTGACTCACCAGTGACGTCTCTAGGTGAAGTCCTTCATCTTTGCTTTTCTTCTTCATCAGGTACAGACGGCCATCACTTCTTCCAGCCAGGAATCATCTCTGCAGAAAATAACACACAGTTATTAATAACTGATCTCTTCTAGAGAATATTCCCACTTTCCCCCCCCGACTTCTACACTACACCAGTTGAAGAAAAAAAGCAACATAATGCCGTCCAGCACAGTAACAGAAGCCCTATTTTGTCCCATCCCATGGAAAACAATTTCCTAAAAAGTAAATTATATTACAGAAGTAATAATGTAATAATAATAATTGGAATCTAAAGTAATAATGTTCCCCACTGGCCACCATAAACTAATAAAGTATGTTCCTCAATCTGGCCCCCAGACAGTAATTAAGTCCCTTGTCCAGCCAGGCACCCCCATATGTCCCTTCTGGCCCCCATATGTCCAGGGTGGCCTCTCCATATATTTATCCTAGCCCACGTGTATCGAGCCTGCCCTCCCCCCATATATCCATCCTGCCCCCCTCCCCTGCATATATCCATCCTGACATCCCCCTGCATATATCTCTTCTGGCCCCCATTTGTCCAGTGTGACCCCTCCATATATTTATCCTAGCACACATGTATCGAGCCTGCCCCCTCCCATATACCCATCCTAGCCCTCCATGTGGCCAGCCTGCCCCCCCCACATATCCATCCTTGCCTCCATGTTTCCAGCCTGACCCCCCATATATCCATCCTGGACTCCATGTGTCCAGCCTGCACTCTCATATATCCATCCTGCCCTTCCCACCTTCATATATCCATCCTGACACCCCCCATACATCCAGCGTGCCCCTCCATATATTTATGCTAGCCCACGTGTATCGAGCCTGCCCCCCCACATATCCATCCTAGCCTCCCATGTGTCCCGCCTGTCCCCCCCCCATATATCCATCCAGGCCTCCATGTGTTCAGCCTGCCCCCCCCATATATCCATCCCGGCCTCCATGTGTTCAGCCTGCCCCCCCCATAGATCCATCCTGGCCTCCATGTGTCCAGCCTGCCCCCTCCCATATATCCATCCTGGCCTCCATGAGTCCAGCCTGCCCCCCCATATATCCATCCTGACCTCCATGTGTCCAACCTGGCCCCCCATATATCCGTCCTGGCCTCCATGTGTCCAGAATGCCTCCCCATATATCCATCCTGACCTCCATGTGTCCAGCCTGCCCCCCCATATATCCATCCTGGCCTCCATGTGTCCAGCCTGCCCCCTCCCATATATCCATCCTGGCCTCCAGGAGTCCAGCCTGCC
Organism: Phyllobates terribilis; assembly: GCF_046119375.1. Classification (NCBI taxonomy): domain Eukaryota; kingdom Metazoa; phylum Chordata; class Amphibia; order Anura; family Dendrobatidae; genus Phyllobates; species Phyllobates terribilis. The sequence goes on along the minus strand of NW_027362767.1, from coordinate 447,744,228 downwards.
CCCTCCATATATCCAACCTGGCCTCCAGGAGTCCAGCCTGCCCCCTCCATATATCCAACCTGGCCTCCATGTGTCTAGCCTGCCCCCTCCCATATATCCATCCTGGCCTCCATGAGTCCAGCCTGCCCCCCCATATATCCATCCTGACCTCCATGTGTCCAGCCTGGCCCCCCCATATATCCGTCCTGGCCTCCATGTGTCCAGCCTTCCCCCTCCATATATCCATCCTGGCCTCCATGTGTCCAGCCTGCCCCCGCCATATATCCATCCTGGCCTCCATGTGTCCAGCCTGCCCCCTCCCATATATCCATCCTGGCCTCCAGGAGTCCAACCTGCCCCCTCCATATATCCATCCTGGCCTCCATGTGTCCATCCTGCCCCCTCCCATATATCCATCCTGGCCTCCATGAGTCCAGCCTGCCCCCCCATATATCCATCCTGACCTCCATGAGTCCAGCCTGCCCCCCCATATATCCATCCTGGCCTCCATGTGTCCAGGCTGCCCCCCATATATCCATCCTGGTCTCCATGTGTCCAGCCTGCCCCCCCCCATATATCCATCCTGGCCTCCATGTGTCCAGCCTGCCCCCGCATATATCCATCCTGGCCTCCATGTGTCCAGCCTGCCCCCCATATACCCATCCTGCCCCCCCCTTTGCCTGGGTCCAGCCAGGGTTCCCCCTTGTGTGTCCAGCCAGGGCCCCCCCTTGTGTGTCCAGCCAGGGTTCCCCCTTGTGTGTCCAGCCAGGGCCCCCCCTTGTGTGTCCATCCAGGGCCCCCCCCTTGTGTGTCCAGACAGGGTTCCCCCTTGTGTGTCCAGCCAGGGCCCCCCCTTGTGTGTCCAGCCAGGGCCCCCCCCTTGTGTGTCCAGCCAGGGTTCCCCCTTGTGTGTCAGCCAGGGCCCCCCTTGTGTATCCAGCCAGGACTCCCGCCTCGTATATCCAGCCAGGGCTCCCCCCTCGTGTCCAGCTTGGCCTCCCTTTGTGTGTCAAGCGAGGGTTCCCCCTCATGTGTCCAGCCAGGGTTCCCCCTCCTCGTGTGTCCAGCCAGGTCCCCCCCTTGTGTGTCCAGCTGGACCTCCCCTTGTGTGTCCAGCCAGGGTCCCCCCTTGTGTGTCCTGCCAGGGTTCCCCCTTGTGTGTACAGCCAGGGCCCCCCCTTGGGTGTCCAGTCAGCTCCCCCCTTGTGTGTCCAGCTGGCCTCCCCCTTGTGTGTCCAGCCAGGGTTCCCCCTTGTGTGTCCAGCCAGGGTTCCCCCCTTTTGTGTCCAGTCGGCTCCCCCCCTTGTGTGTCCAGCCAGGCTACCCCCTTGTGTGTCCAACTGGGCCCCCCTTGTGTGTCCAGCCAGGGTTCCCCCCTTGTGTGTCCAGCCAGGGTTCCCCACTTGTGTGTCCAGCCAGGACTCCCCCTTTTGTGTCCATTCGGCTCCCCCCTTGTGTGTCCAGCCAGGGTACCCCCTTGTGTGTCTGTCCAGCTGGGCCCCCCCTTGTGTGTCTAGCTGGGCCCCCCCTTGTGTGTCCAGCTGGGCCCCCCCTTGTGTGTCCAGCCAGGGGCCCAGATCATTACATACACACACACACACACAACTCTTACCTTCCTGCGCTCCTGTGCGGTGTCCTCCTCCGGCGGCTGAGTTGCGCGCCTCCTTCACAGCAAGCACATGACGATGACGTCATACGTCGGCCGGCAAAGGGAGACGCGCAGCTTCAGCTGCTTCACTGGGACGAGCACCGCGGTGGTTCAGGTAAGGAACGCCACGTGGGCGCATCCCTGCATACACTGTGCCTGCACTTTTAAAGGGCCCGTGCCCCTTAAAACCGCAGGATTTTTTTTTTGTTCTCTTCTCCCCCTCTCCTCTGCAGCAGGGGGCGGGGCCCACCGGGAAAATTCCCGGTATCCCGCCAGCCCAGTCCGACCCTGCCCACGAAGCATTTCTGCTTCGGATTTTTTCTGCATCTTCCCGGCAGGAAAAACGCATGCGGATTGTACATGCGTTTTTCCTGCCAGGTAGAAGCGTTTGTCAAGCGTTTTTGCGTGCGGGTTGACAAGCGCTTTTCAAGCGATTTTAGCATCACTTGGAAAGTGCTTGACAACTTGGTCACACTATATAAATCCATGCAACCGGCAACCGGCATGGATTTATATGTGTGACCAAGTTAAAAGTTAAAAAAAAGAATAAAAATGGTGAAAAAAAACAAAACATTATACTCACCTTCCGATGGCCCCCGGTCTTCTCTCCAGTGCGTCCGGTGTGTTGGGCGGCTCACGGTGGTGTAAAAGGACCTTCCATGACGTCATTTAGTCATGTGACAGGTCACGCGACTGCCGATGTCAGCGGTCGTGTGACCTGTCACATGACTAAATGACGTCATAGAAAGTCCTTTTACACCATCACAAGCCACCGGGGAGCCAGAACGCACCAGAGAGAAGACCGGGGGGCCATCAGAAGGTGAGTATAATGTTTATTTTTTATTTTAAATTCTTATTTTTAACAGGCACTATGGCACCCGAGTCTGGAGGAGAGTCTCCTCTTCTCCAGACCCGGGTACCATCCGCACATTGAATCGCTTCATATCCGCATGTGCACATGTAGTCATGCAGATATTAAGCGATTCAATGCAAGTAAATGGCGGCAATTACGCCGCGTTTCCACAAAAATAATGGACATGCTGCGGATTTTTCCGCAGTGATAATTGGGGACCATGTGGCACATATTACCAAGCGTTTCTTAAGCATTTTCGCTGCGGAAATTCCACGGCAAAAACGCTTGAAAAACGCATAGTGGGCACACAGCCTAACACTGGACAGCTAAGAGCACAAATGAAGGGAAGCTTCCAGGAGCTCACAACTGAGCAGATGAACCCCTGCACTGCTAAAAGAAACCTGCATCAATTAATATGAAGGCGAAAGGCTTCTAATAAATGCAGGAGTGGGAAGAATCAGACGCTGCAGTCTTCTGGCTCCTCTCTGTCACGGTAAACATGTGACACTTACTGGTTTTACTGGTTACCCACAGTCATATCTGTGGACTAGGTCTCTAAAATTACTATGCCTGTGCTCATGATAAAAAGCTTGCAATTTGTTGGATGCAGTCCTACGAGACCTCAGAGTGTTACATATCTTTTCAGGGCAATCGAAGGCTTTGTACTACTTGTGATTCACAAAGAATTACATTTCCTGACAAAATTCGGCAAAGATGTTGAATTCAGAGATGTCTAAAGATTTGCTCATCTTTATTAGATGCAGAAAGCCTTGTGATGAGCATGAGACAACATCTTCGGAAAACCTTTGTTATTATATTATGGACCAGAGACAAAAAAGATACCCAAAGGAAATGTAGAAACAATTTGCAAAACTATTGCATAATATACTCAGCTGCACTTTCTGATAGTTTGCAACTTTTAATATAAACGTCTATCAGAATATCCTATGATAGTGACCACATCGATTATTTTCATAAGAAGGTAATAAAAAAAGTTTCAAAAACAACCAAAGTTCAGGCAAAGATGAGAAGAAAACTTCCTGCATTATCATAAATCTTTATGCATCCAACTTAATTCTCGAAATCATAATTTCCTTTCAAAGACGTCTAAGTAGAGAAAAAGAAGAGAAATCTAGACATCGAGGTTAAACAAACATAATGTTCCCAGGATTAACAATAACTCCTCTCGTCTCCTGCCACTCTCGTTCCCATGGTCACTGTTGATGGAAGTCGCTGCCTTCGTGACCCACTAATCAATAGTTACAGCAGAAGCATTGACTGTCACTAGATAATAATTGCCATTAATTCAATATTTACAATTAACCTGAGGAGCATGTGTTCATCATCTCATACCTGGAGACTAATTAATGAGGCCATTGTCTTATAGCGTTGGTAAATCCAGCACCTGACTAGCGTAACCTCATGGAGATGGCGGTAAATGAAGTGATGGACGACGAGTTAACGTTTCCATCATTTCAATATGACATTTCATATGGTCAACTGGGATGAACCGGACGAAAACATCGGTCTACAAGTTCACGATCAACTATAAGTTACATAACCTCAGATACTGTATATATTGGAAAGGTCTTCACAACCAGACGAGGGTCATCGGTTGCAGACAAGGATCCACCAGTAGAGCTTGTTTACAGCATATGTTGCAATGGAGACGTATGCAAAAGACCTGAAATATAGAGCATGACCACCGGGGGCCTCAGATGGGCTGTAGCCGTCAAGGCACATATTGCTGGAAGCTTGCAATCAAAAAGTGGTGGAGGACCACTGGAGTATCTTCACTGCAAAGATAAAGATGTGAGTGGAGTTTTCTTGGTAAGCGGAATGGACACATTGGTCTTCAAGCTAATGGCCAATTATAGGTTACATGACCATAAATATATTGGGAAAGCCTTTACAACCAGACGAGGTTTCATCAGCTGCAGACAGGGATCCACCACTAGAACTTGTCTACATCATATGTTGTAATGGAGACATATGCAAAAGACCAGAGGGTCAACGCATGACCACCGAGGCCACAGATGGGCTGCAGCCGTCAGGGCACATTGCTGGCAATTTGTAAACAAAAACTGGTGGAGGACCACCAGAGTATCTTCACCGCAAAGATAAAAGAGGAGAGTGGAGTTTTTCTTATTATTTTATACTAAGAATAAAGCTTGGTAAACGGGACGGACACCTCGGTCTATGAGTTCATGATCAAGTATTAGTTGCATAACCTCAGATATATTGGTAGGGTCCTCACAACCAGATGACGGTCATCGGCTGCAGACAGGCAAACAACCACAAGGGTTTGTCTACAACGTATATTGTAATGGAGACGTATGCAAAAGACCAGCAGTAAAGCGCAAGACCATGAGACCACAGATGGGCTGCAGCCGTCATGGCATATTGTTGGCAGCTTGTACATAAAATGTTGTTCTAAGACCACCAGAGAATCTTCATTACAAAGATGAAGAGGTGAATGGCGTTTTGTTATTTCATACTAGGATAATGTTTGTTAAGGGGGACGAACATATCGATCTTCAAGCTAATGGCCAAGTATAGGTTACATAGCCACATATACATCGGAAGGTCCTCACCATGGCCAACGGAATCAGGTCAGGGCCAAAAAGGCTCATCCCCTTATCGGTTTCAGACTGGGGATCTAACACTAGGGTTGATCTTCTGCATATGTTGGAAGAGAGGGCTATGTAGGAGACCAGCAGTACGGCCTATGATCACCGAGGCCACTGGTTGGCTACAGTAGGCCTGTATCGGTACGGCACATCGTTACTTGTAGCCGGTAATCAAAAACCAGCAGCGCACAGTGGAGCATCTGCCATGGATCAGCCAAGAACGGAAAAGCTGAGTTATGCTTTTTTTTTTTGTTATTTTAGATCTTTTGAGGAGTTTCTATCCCAAGAATCGGACAAGGCTTTTAAGCTTTGTCATTTCTGTTTGACAAATGATAGTTTTCCAGTTTTGTTTTGCAGATAGTAGACACAGCCTTTAGATAGATGATCACTACCAGGCGTGGGGAGATGTCAGACATGCGGCACCCCAGTAACCAGGTCCCGTGGCTGCTGGAAGTACACACTATACAGAGCTCCGTACACGGTGTTGTGGTTGTTCTTGCCTCAGCTCCTATTTCAGTGAATGTGATATGAGCAGCCGCCCCTGAGAACGGCCGCTGGACAATGTATGGAGTGGGCTGTTTTGGCTTTGTAGACTGGGTACTCCCCGAGGCCACGGTAAGAGCTGATCAGTGGAGGCGCTTGGTGTCGGACCACACCTTTCTGATATTCATAAGCCATCTCATCATCCTATTGATCTATTTTAGTCCGGACAACCCCTTTAAGCCCATTTCTTACTTGTGGAAAAATCTCTCAGGACCTACAGAGAACTGGGTAGTGTAAACCTAGAAGGTGAAGGATGCTGAGCAAAGCCGGAGCTAATTTTTGTCTTCAACCAGAGGCAAAACTTCAGCTTGCTGCCCTAGCCCTGTATCTAAATGCCCTTGTTGCTGACCCCTTGTTGCTTGTTGCTGACCCCTTTTCTATCCTGCACCTAGGACACTAGTTTTGGTAGCCCCAGACCAGCTACTGCTCTGATTTTGGCAAAATTCTGCTTTTCCGCTCTCCAGGCTCTTCATAGACCTCCCCTTTATCTCATAAAAGCTTATTTTACAGGAGAACCAGACATTGCATTTGATGGACACGAGGCCAAGACTGCAGCTACTTGTGCATAAAATGTTATTAACATACCGGGCAACACAACGGTCAGAACAATTTGGGCAATTAACAAACTGTAAAGCTTAATCCACTTGTCGGCACACAGACGGGATCTACTTTTGTTCTCGACTTTCTTTTCTTTCCCTTGAAATTTTATTTGTAGCTTATTTTTTTTTCAGGGTCCAAAGTCAAGATGTATTTCTCAGTAATAATTCAAAAACCGTTAGAGCATAAACAAAACACGTTGCCAATTCCAGCAAAACCACAAGACATAATCTTAAAATGCAGCAATGTCTTAAGAAGCCTTCTCTATTCTTTTCCGGCTGATAAACAGACACTTCCAAATCCATGGAGGATGCTCTATTTCTGCTCTGCTTGACCACTGTAACCTCTGATCATCGTCTGGTCAAGAAAGTCAATATTCCAGTAGATTTCCCTGAGCTACAGAACTTCCCTGATTAAATCTCTTCTTAAAAGCTTTTGAAAATTCTGGAATGTTATCTTTTGCTTGTATTGTTACATTGTTACCATTGTTAATTTATGGAGCTGCTTTGGGAAAACTGTTACAAAAAAAAAGACAAAGTTAAAGAACACAAACCCACCTGAATCGTAAATGCACATATGTTGGGCAGAGCCAATGCAAAGTGATATGTTATTATGACCAAGTGATCTTAAGAAGCTCCCGCCCAGGTTTGGCTTGGGAGAGACACCATTGACACCTACAAGATGGGAGAAACCAACCTGTCTCGTCTTTAATCCCCTCCCCCATAGCAGGTGTTGGAGGAACGGTTTGGTGACCACAATGCCAAAATCTGCAGGACCCATTGAGTCAGGGAAAAACAGATTGCACTTTCTTATTAAAAGTGCATAAATTAACCTTTATCCATAGGATAATGGATAACTTATTGATCCCTGGGGGTCTGCTGACCACTGGGACCTCCATTTTTCCTGAGAATAAGGCTCTGGAGAGCCCCAATGGAATAGAGCAAAGTCCAAGCTTGAATACCTCTTCTCCAATAATTGTCTATAGGAATACTGGCGATAACTGACTACTGTGCTCAGCAGTCTCATAGAGAATGAATGAAGAGGAGGTGAACATGCCCAAGATCCGCTCCATTCTCAGGATGGGTGGTGGTCTCAGCAGCTGGACTCCCAGCGATCAAAAATTTATCCCCTTTCCTATCAATAGAAGATATTTTATACTAGGTGCAATACCTTGAACAAGTGATGTTGAAAGAAAGTTTCATAATGTAGAAAGATATGAGATTTTCTAAGACAACGTCTTTTGAAATCGAAGCCGAACTGACAATCATTTTCAATGTAGTCTCCCGAGATAAGTTGCTGCTCTCATTTGTGGAGGCCGTCATCAACTATACATATAATATTGCTACGTTGCCATATAATACAAGAGAAGACCGTGTCCACCAATACATCAGCTGCTCTTTGTTAGAAGATCTCCACTTTAGAGTTGTAAATATTAATGTCACATCCAAAGGAGAAAACATGTGCCGTAAATGAGAGTTATTATTGAGTTCCTCTACACGGGATGTTGCTTCTAATTCTGTACCACACCAGATTATGAATAAATCGTCTATATAACGACGGTAGTATTTTATGTTACCATTGTATTTGTGAGACTTGATGGGTGGCATGGACTCGAATCTCCCCATAAGGAAGTTTGCAAAATTTGGGGCGACCCGAGTCCCCATCGCAGTACCAAAATGCTGGAAGTAAAGTTTGTCCTGGAACGCAAATAAATTGTGTTCTAAAATGAACTCGGGGCCATTTAAAAGAAATGTAGTATATTGGGATCACTGGACAGATAGAAGTCTGTGGTTTCCAATCCCAAATTATGAATGGATCCCCCACTCTGGGAAACTCCACCCATGGGAAATGGGTGAAGGTATAAGGAGTTTGCATGGGGCATATTTTTTAGATACCTGATTAAGGCTCATCTAACCGAAACGCATTGTGTTTTATGTAGTGCATTAGTGGCACTCTGCAGTGTTGAGTGTACTGCAGCAATTTTTATTAATAAAATATTTTTAATGCAAGTGTGCTGTAATCCACCACTCCATGACGATATATTGCTAAATACTCCATTTGGGATCCTCCTTCTCCAAAACGGAAGCGCCTCTTTGGATTATTAACCACCACCGTTTCCATGTTGAAAGGATTTTTGGAAAGGAAAATCTCTTCCCACGGTCACCGGATTGGCAGCACGACTGTAAAGGAATCCTTTTGCCACACGCGACTTCTAGATAGCGCTCTCTCTTTCCCCTCTTCCCTCCCCTTCCAGGCTCCAAACAAATGCAAAACAAGTTAAGGTTCAACCCATCCGTCCAGCGTCTTATTCTCTCTCCATCGCTCTTCATTCCTCCAGCAGAAGAGAAGACAGATGAGTAAAACATGACAGCAGGATCAGACTACAGAGGGTTTGTTGGTAGTCTGTAACCATTGAGACTCAGAGATCTGCATTGGTGCTGCAAACACAAAACTATTTTTTTTTTTTACTCAAAGCTCCTCACAAAGTTATTTTTCCCCTTTAGATGCATTCAAGCAATAAAACAAAGTAGTAAAATGCCACATATATTAGAAACGCTTTGTACATGTCCCATGTAGCTAATAGAAAAGGTTTTCTGGGCCAATCCTGGTCTACAATTGATCTCAATATCAGATTTTCCTGCAAAAAAAAACAAAACATCCCAATCTTTAGGGTTCTCTAGGCGACTGTTATTGTTATTGAGCCAAGCGGCGGCAGATTCGCTAATTGCTAAAAGGTGCCCTTTAATTGGATTAAGTCTGTCAAAATGGTCGGTAATGAGTGTTGCATGCTGGGAAGAAGACGGCTCCACCAGCAATTATCCCGTCTGACAGATTAACAAATGAAGTGTTACATTGTATCCCACTCATCAGCCATTTGTCTTCCCTCTTTGTGCCCGCTGATCTAATATTTAAGATGCCTCGCACATACCCCGACATGATTAGCATGCCTATTGATTGGCACCAGCAGATCTGTTTTCTTGACGGATGCCGCGATGAGCTTCACTCTCAGGCTCCTATTGATCCCTGAAACAAATATCATCCGTTGGCGGTTTCATTAGGCGGCTCTCTTGTTAATTACTTATTGCTCAAACCTTTTGGTGTTTCATTAAGGTGAACAAATTGAAGGAATTAAACAAACAATCCGGCCGCTCGGCAGATATGACGCCCCCTCGTCCAATCCCTTTCTTCTCTTGACAATAGAAAGTGTTATTGAGCTTTTATACGATGACAACTTGGCTACAAATGAGATCTGCCTGATGATGAGGCACAATGGAAATGAAGTTCTAATTGGGAAGAGAAATTATTTGTCTCTTTTGGGTCGTAATTTGAATATTTTGCAAAATAACAAAGGAAACTATTAACTACGGCATTTACTATGCGGCTCACGGAGTTTTATAAGAGTCTTAAAGAGCGCCCCCAATGGATCGATGCACGTGCAGTGCACATAGCAAATGGCTGAGGTACAGATGGGACATTCCCTTCCGTCCCTTTTGGGAGTCTTTACCAAATTTTGCAGGAAGGCGAGTAAAGCAGGGGTGGACGTACCATTGGTGCAACCTGTGCAGCCGCATGGGGGCCACATCCACCTCCAAAGCAGCCTCTGTCACAGACACATTAAATGGTGCATTACCATGTTTTATTAGACGACAAAGGACCCATATGCTGTCTTTGTACAGGGGCCCGGGTCTATCTGTGTCCGCCCCTGGTGGAAATCTCTGCACAAGCTGAGCCAAAACTCAGAAACTCAATTGGGTGCCCACCATTCAATTGGGAACTTTTGGACCACACATTAGCAAAGTCTTAAAATAGATCACTTAACAAAATATTTTGCAGCACTTTACAGATATCATCATCGCTGTCCCCATTGGGGCTCACAATCTACATTCCCTATCAGTCTTTGAAGTGTGGGGAGGAAACCGGAGAATCGGGAGGAAACCCACGCAAACACGGGGGGAACATTCAAACTCCTTGCAGATGGTGTCCTTGGTGGGATTTGAATCCAGGACTCCAGCACTGCAAGGCTGCAGTGCTAACCACTGAGCCACAATATAGTGATAACCACTGAGCCACCATGCTGCCCTATATTCAGTACAGTGCAAACCACTAAGCCACCCTGCTGCCCTATATTCAGTACAGTACTAACCACTGAGCAACAATATAGTGCTAACTACTGAGCCTTCGTGCTGTTCGTCCTCCTCTTGGTCTATTTATGGTATACATGTCAGTCTTCACAGTACATAACAGTGATGTAGCCATAGTGAGTGATGAAGGAGTGCAGCTTTGCTACCATTAGACTACACAAATGATGCAATTGCAAATTAAAAGATCATTTCCTTTTTACAACAATGACACAATGTTTCTGATGGGTCTGTAAACCAAGGTTTAGGATCTTACTGTCACGCAAGGTGTGGGAAAGACAAAGTGCAACACGAAGGAAAGAGGGGAAGGGAGCCCAGACGCTAGGGAAAGGGGGGAGTGGAGACCTCCTAGGCTGATCTGATATCACCCTGTCTCTCCTAACGTTCCTATATTGGTTCCTCACCAATTGCCGCACAGGAACGTAAACCCTGTATTTCCCTAGAGCTTGACCCTGGATAGGGAAGGGGGGATGAGCACTAGTCAGTCCCCACTAACACCTAAAGACAACAAGGGAGACAAACAAGGGGGAAAGTAACTTAGCTTGAGCCGACTTCAGAGAAATTACACCACATGGCCTCCTAGCACCACAGAGGAAGTAAACAGACTGCAGTAGCTTCAAGCCTTAACAGGAAACATGTGAATAGCACCTTCCTGTAGCAAACAGAAGGTATTTAAACACCCAGGCCTGGGTGTCAATTAGCAGGAGTGAGGTTGCCTCTGGGTCCTAGAGTGAAACAGCTAAGAAGATGTCTAAATGCCAACCGAAGAGATCTTCTGCAACCAACTGCAGGACGACTGTCTGTCACATCTGACACACCCATGACACTTACTCTCCAAAAGAAGCCACACCAATCCCAAAAGTGACTGTAGGCTCACAACCAAACTTAATCAGCCACCATGCATCTCTGAAAAAGTAAATGAGGTCACATCAACGGGACAACAACAAGTCTTAAGGGGAAATCAGAAACGTATTAAAGGGGAGGGATATAAAGGTTATCCCCATACAAGGGAATCTCTATTATAAAGGGGCATATGGTATCATTACAGATTTTGCACTGGAACCAAGAAACTGCAAATTAAATCACAGTTATATTATACAAAAAGATATCAGACTAATAATGAGATGTGGAGACACACAGAGGATGCAGGAGATACAGTAGGGCCCATCGCACATATGGAAGATCCACTGTTCAGAGCATCTTTCTCTCTTTCCCTTGTGCCCCAATCATATAATAATACATTCAATTAATAAAATTCCAGTCATCTAACAAGACCATTACTCTGCTGAGCTGCATTGATAATTACATTAGTCTCTTGACCCTGCCCTCTAATCGTGGGATGACTTTGCTAATTCTGCACTTTAAAGATGAGATGATTCTGCTGACCCTGCTCTCTAAAAATGAGATGACTCTGCTGACCCTGTTCTCTAAATAGGAGATGACTTTGCTGATCCTGCCCTCTAAAAAGGAAATTACTCTGCTGACTCTGCTCTCTAATAATGAGATGACTCTGCTGACTCTGCTCTCTAAGTAGGAGATGTCTTTGCTGATACTGCCCTCTAAAAAGGAAATGACTCTGCTCTCTAATAATGAGATGACTCCGATGACCATGCTCTCGAAAAATGAGATAACTTTGCTGATCTTGCACTTTAAAAATGAAATGACTCTGCTTTTTAAAATGAGATGACTCTGCTGACCCTGCTCTCTAAAAATGAGATGACTCTGCTGACACTGGCCTTTACTAATAAACAAATCCCTTTGTTGACCCCAACCAAACTCTACTGAAAATGAAAAGATTTTGTGGACACCCCCTCTGATATTAGATAGAAGATGGCAGATGACCCTACTGACCCTAAACTCCTGTGATAATAAGATGACTCTGCTGACCCTGCTCTATAATAATGAGATGACTCTGCTGACCCTGCTCTCTAAATAGGAGATGTCTTTGCTGATCCTGCCCTCTAAAAAGGAAATGACTCTGCTCTCTAATAATGAGATGACTCCGATGACCATGCTCTCGCAAAATGAGATAACTTTGCTGATTTTGCACTTTAAAAATGAAATGACTCTGCTTTTTAAAATGAGATGACTCTGCTGACCCTGCTCTCTAAAAATGAGATGACTCTGCTGACACTGGCCTTTACTAATAAACAAATCCCTTTGTTGACCCCAACCAATCTCTACTGAAAATGAAAAGATTTTGTGGACACCCCCTCTAATATTAGATAGAAGATTACAGATGACCCTACTGACCCTAAACTCCTATGATAATGAGATGACTCTGCTGACCCTGCTCTCTAATAATGAGATGACTCTGCTGACCCTGCTCTCTAAATAGGAGATGTCTTTGCTGATCCTGCCCTCTAAAAAGGAAATTACTCTGCTCTCTAATAATGAGATGACTCTGCTGATCTTGTCAATTTACACAGCAAAGCTGAAAAGTGACCTGGAGAGCAGGAGCTGTCAGCCAATGTGCACGCTTCATTGGCCAGTGGGAAATATCTCAGGAACTTATGTCATATTCATTGGTCAGTCACAAAAAAAACATGTTTCTGATAAAGAACCATTTTTTTGATAAAAATATATATTTCACTTTAAAAATCTTATTTTGTCTGGCTACTTTTTCGGTGTAATCTACTGTAAGCCGAGTCCAGCTCCTGTACACGATGAGCTGGTAAACAAGAGCCGTAATCCATCCTCCTCTCCTCTGATACGTTTGATCTCGCGCTGCCTCAGAATTCTGCAATCAATGATATATATTTTTTTATGTTTTCTTTAACATGTAGCAGGATTTTAATTCCACAGATCCTTGAGTCTTATTGATCCTCCCTTTTAAGTTGTACCTTTAGCTCCGTGATGTGATTTATTTTGCTCATGATATGGTTACAAATGTAGCAGACTGGTTAGTAATACAAATCACCGCCAACTAAACCAATGAACAAAAAAATAATGCTGAAAATCTGTGAGCAGTAAGATCAGCTTTGTCAATGGCTGAAACAATGTTCTTAGTTTACGGGAATTACTGATACTGTACATTCAACTGCAAATCAATGTGTTAAAGTAAATACAATTTATGTGACTTCATTACACCGCGCTGCGAATGCAACCTCACCTTTTCTGGATTTAAGACGTCAGGGGCCCAAAACGGACGACACAAAATCAATATCTCACTGTAGCTTAAACTGCGCAACAAAACCAGCAAGGAAAAATAGAATTCCTGGGCCGTCGAGATAATTCTGCACAAAACCATCTCATCAGCTCAGCTACAGACCGAGGACCAACTTGATTAAAAAAAATATGTAATCAGTTTAATGAACACTGGAAAGGTCACAAGTGCAAAAAAAAAAAAAATGGATAAAACCCCTAAGCGTCATCTAGAAATTTATAATGATAAACAATTGGAATTAATATGAGCTTGTACAATACACTCAATGTACCAGTCTGCTGCAATAAAGCTTTGGTATTTTCGTGTATTCATTTAAAAAAAATTAAGAATGAAAAATAAATAAAACATTGAGGCCATTGAACTGACATACATGTTTTATAGCGTGTGAGCCTATAGTCCCCGTGTACCATGAGCTGCACTGTTCAGACACATCTCCTCGCTAGCTATGAAAATGAGAAGGGCGTCCTATGCTTTAGATGATGCACCTAATCACTGATTGACAGGCTTGCTTTTATGTACGCATACACAGGGATGGCTGTCAATCACTGATTAGGACCGCCCACTGGACTCTTACACTGTACTAAAGCCCATACACATGTACAGTATATACACACCTATGTATATGTCAGTCTACTCTTCTCCTCCTACTCTGTAGATTCATAGTTGAAAGAAGACACAAGTCCATCGAGTTCAACCTCTAACCTGACATGTTGATCCATAGGTAGGCAAAACCCTCATGAGGCCGATGCGAATTGCCCCCATATTTAGGGGGAAAATTCCTTCTTGACGCCAGATGTCTCAATCAGACTCTAGAATGTGCAGCCTTCTGACTGCACCTCATTACCAAGATAACATGTTTCGTCAAAGGACAGGTGTGAATAAGGGCTAGTGCGAGCTCTACATACACAAAGTGCTCTACTATAACAGCATAAAGCAGAACAATTTCTATAGGGTCCAAAGAGAGGCCTAAATGGAGATTCCGGGACCTGGTGTGGTTATTGGGATGCAGAAGTAGCAGTCGCAGCCGGCTGCTTGAGTCATTTCACCACATAGGAGGATGTCAGGATTGTAAATCGCACATGGGAGGTAAAGGCCTTCCCCTGCGCTCCTGACTCTCCTCTCCTGTGCACCACACTCTCTTCCCAACTGATCTTTCCCGTGTTCCCTTATGTTCCTGACCTGTGCAAACTGATCTCCTTTTTTGAGCTTCTCTCTTGTGCCCCCCTCCTTGGCCCCTGCTCTTCTCTCGTGTGCACCTTTACTGTGCTCCCGGTTCTCCTCTCTTGTTCTCCTCTCCTGTGCTCCTTGCTCTACTCTCTTGTGCTCCCAGCTCTTCTCTCTTGTGCTTCTCTCTTGCACCCCGTTTTCCTCTGTTGTGCCCCGTTTTCCTCTATTGTGCCCCCTTCCTTGGCCCCTGCTCTTTTCTTGTGTGCACCTTTACTGTGTTCCTGGTTCTCCTCTCTTGTGCTACTCTCCCGTGCTCCTTGCTCTGCTCTCTTGTGCTTCTCTCTTGTTGCCCCGGTTTTCCTCTCTTGTGACCCCCTCCTTGGCCCCTGCTCTTCTCTCGTGTGCACCTTTACTGTGCTCTCGGTTCTCCTCTCTTGTGCTACTCTCCCATGCTCCTTGCTCTACTCTCTTGTGCTTCTCTCTTGTTGCCCCGGTTTTCCTCTCTTGTGACCCCCTCCTTGGCCCCTGCTCTTCTCTCTTGTGCACCTTTACTGTGCTCCCGGTTCTCCTCTCTTGTGCTCCTCTCCCGTGCTCCTTGCTCTACTCTCTTGTGCTCTCAGCTCTTCTCTCTTGTGCTTCTCTCTTGTTGCCCCGGTTTTCCTCTCTTGTGACCCCCTCCTTGGCCCCTGCTCTTCTCTCTTGTGCACCTTTACTGTGCTCCCGGTTCTCCTCTCTTGTGCTCCTCTCCCATGCTCCTTGCTCTACTCTCCTGTGCTCCTTGCTCTACTCTCTTGTGCTTCTCTCTTGTTGCCCCGGTTTTCCTCTCTTGTGACCCCCTCCTTGGCCCCTGCTCTTCTCTCTTGTGCACCTTTACTGTGCTCCCGGTTCTCCTCTCTTCTGCTCCTCTCCCGTGCTCCTTGCTCTACTCTCTTGTGCTCTCAGCTCTTCTCTCTTGTGCTTCTCTCTTGTTGACCCGGTTTTCCTCTCTTGTGACCCCCTCCTTGGCCCCTGCTCTTCTCTCTTGTGCACCTTTACTGTGCTCCCGGTTCTCCTCTCTTGTGCTCCTCTCCTGTGCTCCTTGCTCTACTCTCTTGTGCTTCTCTCTTGTTGCCCCGGTTTTCCTCTCTTGTGACCCCCTCCTTGGCCCCTGCTCTTCTCTCTTGTACACCTTTACTGTGCTCCCGGTTCTCCTCTCTTGTGCTCCTCTCCCGTGCTCCTTGCTCTACTCTCTTGTGCTCTCAGCTCTTCTCTCTTGTGCTTCTCTCTTGTTGCCCCGGTTTTCCTCTCTTGTGACCCCCTCCTTGGCCCCTGCTCTTCTCTCTTGTGCACCTTTACTGTGCTCCCGGTTCTCCTCTCTTGTGCTCCTCTCCCGTGCTCCTTGCTCTACTCTCTTGTGCTCCCGGTTCTCCTCTCTTGTGCTCCCAGCTCTTCTCTTTCACCTTTATCATATTTTGCCTCCTTAGATGTTACTTACCCGTCTTTATATATAAGTAAATACTTGTTCAACAAGTACTAGAACAAGTCTTCACCTGAAGGTCTATACGATACAGCAGCCGCCAATCACCATCCTTGTATGCAGCAGGTTTTTAAAATTTTATGTTCTCAAAAAAAATCTATTATGCTACAATATGAACTTCTGACTGTAAAATAGTCAGTTTTTGTATTATTTTTTTTTTACCTAACATATTTTCAATGGTAAAAAAGTAACAATATGTGACATTGTAATGGAGATATCAAATTATTACCATCATACACTGCTGAAAAATGTATCTAATCCTTTAATGTTTGATACAATCTGATGAGGGTGCATATCATGCACTGTGTTTGATACAGACTGCTAGACCCCTATATCTAACCCTATCATGTGTGATATTGTCTGATCTACAGTACCTAATCTTATGTGAGATACTGTCTACTGACCTGTACATCTAATTCTTTCATGTGTGATTCTGCCTGCTGACCTGTGTATCTAATCGAATCATGCATACATATCATCTCCCCAAGTCATATCACAGAATGGTAGAGTTGGAAGGGACCTCCAGGGTCCTCGTGTCCAACCCCCTGCTCAATGCAGGATCCACTAAACCATCTCAGACAGATGTCTGTCCAGCCTCTGTTTCCATTGAAGGGGATCTCACCACCTCTCGTGGCCGCCTGTTCAACTCATTGATCACCTCGCTGTCAACAAGTGTCTTCTAATATCTAATCTGTATCTTCTCCCTTTCAGTTTCATCCCATTGCTTCTAGTCTTTCTTTATGCAAATGAGAATAAAGCTGATCCCTCTACAATGTGACAGCCCTTCAGATATTTGTAGACAGCTATTAAGTCTCCTCTCAGTCTTCTATTTTGCAGCTAAACATTCCCAGATCCTGTAACCGTTCCTCATAGGACATGGTTTGCAGACCGGTCACCATTCTGGTCGCTCTTCTCTGAACTTGCTCCAGTTTTTCAATGTCTTATTTAAGATGTGGTGCCCAAAACTGGACGCAGTATCCAGATGAGGTCTGACCAAAGAAGAGGAGAGGGGGATAATGACTTCAGGTGATCAAGACTCTATGCTTCTCTTAATACATCCCAGAACTGTGTTTGCCTTTTCTGCTGCTGCAACACACTGTTGACTCCTGTGCAGTCTGTGATCTATTAGTATACCCAAGTCTTTTTCACACGTGCTGTTGCTTAGCTCTATCCCTCCCATTCCGTATATGCTTTTTTCATTTTTCTTGCCCAGATGTAGGACTTTGCATTTCTCCTTGTTATAAACCATTCTGTTAGTTGCTGCCCACTGCTCCAGTTTGTTTAGATCCTTTTGAATCCTCTCTCTCTCTTCTTCTCTAGTATTAGCTATCCTTCCTAGCTTTGTGTCATCAGCAAATTTAATCAGTTTACCCTCAATTCCTTCATCTAAATCATTGATAAAGATGTTGAACAATACAGGTCCCAGGACGGAGCCCTGTGGTACCCCACTTGAGACATTCATCCAACTGGATGTGCAACCATTTATGACCACTCTTTGGGTCCGATCACGAAGCCAGTTATGAATCCACCTAACAGTTGCTTTGTCCATTCCATAGTTGGTCATTTTTTCAATAAGGATGGTGTGAGATACTTTGTCAAATGCTTTGCTGAAGTCAAGATATACTATCTACTGTGTTCTACTGAAAAGTCTTTTATTTTCTAAGTAGAAAATGAGACAGATCTTGATTAACGCACTGGAGAAAAATTTTAAGCCACACCCTTAAGCACACCTGTGACTGCATACTTTTGTACCGAGCTTGGACAACTCTTTAATAAAGAATAAAATGTATTTCTAACAAACAAAATCTTATTTTTTCCTATTAATTTAGGGGTTTGGCACTTTAGATTTTTATTTCACAATTCATATTATATAAACAAAGATTGTTTTTATAGAACACACGGAGAAAGAGAGGAGCAAAAAGCCCTAGAAAGTCCTGACACCAGCTGAAATCTATCAGTAATTAGAAAGCAATCCTGCCACTTAGTGACAAATAATATCAGCTGGTTCAACTGATGACCTATAAAAAGATGTCTCATTACCAAGGGGCCACATAAGAAACATCTCATGATGGGTAAAACTGTCTCAAGACCTTCGCAACCTTATTGTAGCAAAACATACTGATGGCATTGCTAAACAAAAAGCATGTTCAAGTCCATATAAAGTTTGCTCAACAACATTTAGACAAGCCTGTGAAATACTGGGAGAATATAGTCTGGTCAGATAAGACAGAAATTGAACTCTTTTCTATGCCATAATACAAACCATATTTGGGGGCCAAAAGGCACTGTATATCACCCTAAAAACACCATACCAACAGTGAAGATTGGAGGTGGCAACATCATGGTGTGGGGCTGTTTTTCAGCGTATGGCACTGGCAAACATCATATCATTGAAGGAAAGATGAATGGACAAACGTACCGAGACATTGTGGATAAAAAGCTGCTGCAATCTACCAGGATGATGAAGATGAAACGAGGTCTGACATTTCAGCAAGACAATGATCCCAAACATACAGCCAAGGAAACTCTCAATTGGTTTCAGAGAAAGAAAATAAAGCTGCTAGAACGGCCGAGCCGATCACCGGACTTGGATCCTATAGAAAATGTATGGAAGGAACTAAAGCTCAGAGTTCATAGAAGGAGCCACGGGAGCTTCAGGAAGTAAAGAGTGTTTGTGTGGAAGAATGGGCCAAAATCACACCTGAGCAATGCCTGCGACTAGTTTCTCCATACCGGAAGTATCTTGATGCTTCATGTTCAACAAAGGTTTTTGTACGAAGTATTAAATACATTTCAGTAACGTGTTCAATACTTTTCCCTGTGTCATTTCTCATTATTACACATAACTTATGGACATGAGTAGTTTGATTTCTTTGCCTGTGTGTATTGGATGGGTTGTTACCGACATCTAGGGAGAATTTCATGTCAATAGCACCTTTACAAATAGATTGATTTAGAAAACTGGTGACATGTTCAATACTTATTTCACCCGCTATATATATTTTTATTTTATTTAGTATATAGAGCTGTATCTTTATGCACCAGTACAATATACCTGTAAAGAAGAACAGCAAGTAGAGATGTAGCTAGAGAAAATTCTCCAATCCTCTCCAATACAGCCTATAACTTATAGCTAAAGCTGCTGCCTTGCATGCTGGAGGTTGTAAGCTTGAATCCCTGGGGACCTTGGACTTTAAGAATAGCAAAGAGTCAATGAATGACTGTACAGAATATATACAGATGCCACCTGTATGTCTTTTCCCCTTCCCCCCAGCAAGGACGCCAACTTACTGACCACCCTGGCCGCTCGTCTGCGTCTCCTGCCTCCTCTGCCGCTCCCCATGCTCTGTACATGTCTGACAGATCTCCTGGCAACGCACTTAGGCTGGGCGCCTTCCCTGTCTCTAAAAGAGGCACCGTGCACTCTCCTAAAGTGTCCCCAGCCAATAGCTGGGAGGCACTTACTACTAAATACACCTCCACCTATTAGGAGATGCCTGAGCAACATTTCTGTTAGTTATTTGCATGTTGTTAGGTCTCATTGTCTGCTTAGTCTGATACTGATTCTGTGTTGTCTAACCTGTATCCTGCTTCCATACCTGACCTGTCTGCTATCCAGATGCCGCACAGTCTGTACCAGCACCAAGTGGCCATCCTGTCTGCTATCTATCCAGAGCCGCACAGTCTGTACCAGCACAAAGTGGCCATCCTGTCTGCTATCCAGAGTCACACAGTCTGTACCAGTGCCAAGTGGCTGTTCTGTCTGCTATCCAGAGTCGCACAGTCTGTACCAGTACCAAGTAGCTGTCCTGTCTGCTATCCAGAAGCCACACAGTCTGTACTAGAGCCAAGTGGCTGTCCTGTCTGCTATCCAGAGTCGCACAGTCTGTACCAGTACCAAGTGGCTGTTCTATCTGCTGTCCAGAAGCCATACAGTCTGTACCAGTGCCAAGTGGCCATCCTGTCTGCTATCCAGAGCCGCACAGTCTGTACTTGTACCAAGTGGCTGTCCTGTCTGCTATCCAGAGTCGCACAGTCTGTACCAGTACCAAGTGGCTGTCCTGTCTACTATCCAGAGTCGCACAGTCTGTACTAGTACCAAGTGGCCATCCTGTCTGCTATCCAGAGTTGCACAGTCTCTACTAGTACCAAGTGGCCATCCTGTCTGCTATCCAGAGCCGCACAGTCTGTACTAGTACCAAGTGGCGATCCTGTCTGCTATCCAGAGTCGCACAGTCTGTACCAGTACCAAGTGGCTGTCCTGTCTACTATCCAGAAGCTGCACAGTCTGTACCAGCACCAGTGCCCATGTTGTCCTGCCTGGGACACTCTATCTGAATCAGCGTTTCTCACCCTTGGGGTCAGCTGCTGCTCTCCGGACACTGCCCTGGAGTGGTACCTGCAGCTCAAGCCTGACCTCACCATCAGAGGCTCCAGTGAATACCAGGTAGCTGCTCAGTTACGCCTCTCCATGGTAAGCCTGGCTGTAGCGCAGTGGGTCCATGATGGACAGGCGTTACACCACGTCTCCCCCACGGTCCTAAGTCAGAGAAACTGAACAATCACAGCCGTGTCTAAGTCTGCACGGAAGAGACATTGCTGTGCTGCGGAGCTGAAGTCGTGATAAAGCCCTGACCTGCCGGGACAGCGAGCCATCTTGCTGGATTATTACGGATGTATGAATCATGTGTGATGCTGCTTGCTGAGCTGCTGTATCTATCTCCCTAGAAAACCTAGAAAATGCTGGAAGGTTCAGTAAGGCGGTATCACAGTAATCCCTGTGCGTGTTGTATTTCTGGCATCGCCGTTTGCTCGGTGTCTCGGGTCATGTGATGTTCGCGGTTAGACAGCGATCTGTCCCTGTTATTGAATGAGCGCTAATATTCCCCCTTGTGCTTTGCATTGTGCATATTACATGAGGGCCGAGCAGCACGACATGCATCGTCAATTAATGCACATATTGGAGTTAATTAATAAAACGCTCGTTTATCCCGCTCTGCAGCGGCTGCTCCGCCAAACTGCGGCTCTGTGACCGGCGCTGGAGAAATTCACATTTCTATCAAAATCCAGAACTGTAAATATCGCACAAATCGAATCACTGCATTTGCCTATAGAACTGACCACAGACAGTGATAAATACATGATATAATGGAGCAGTAACATTACACTAATCTCCTGCCATTGCTGGCGTTCTCAGGGCTACGGACACACAGGACTGTCTTCCCAAAATGCAAAACACCCCAAATCGCATCCCATGTACGTTCTCGGGTCTTCATCTTGTGCCAAAGTCGATATAATCTGTTCAGCTATTTATTGCCTCAGTTATAATCATTGACTCCATCTTGTCTGCAATGTCTGCTGGGGTCTGAGGTGGGCTGAGATCCCCCTGCTGCCTTAGTAAAGGTGCAGCTCTCTCAGCTCTGCTGCATTAGGACACAGCCATGGTCTGTGACTCCAGCTGAGCTGCAATGTCAGGTGGGGTCTGAGGTGAGCTGAGATCCCCCTGCTGCCTTAATAAAGGTGCAGCTCTCTCAGCTCTGCTGCATTAGGACACAGCCATGGTCAGTGACTCCAGCTGAGCTGCAATGTCTGCTGGGGTATGAGGTGGGCTGAGATCCCCCTGCTGCCTTAGTAAAGGTGCAGCTCTCTCAGCTCTGCTGCATTAGGACACAGCCATGGTCAGTGACTCCAGCTGAGCTGCAATGTCAGGTGGGGTATGAGGTGGGCTGAGATCCCCCTACTGCCTTAGTAAAGGTGCAGCTCTCTCAGCTCTGCTGCATTAGGACACAGCCATGGTCAGTGACTCCAGCTGAGCTGCAATGTCTGCTGGGGTATGAGGTGGGCTGAGATCCCCCTGCTGCCTTAGTAAAGGTGCAGCTCTCTCAGCTCTGCTGCATTAGGACACAGCCATGGTCTGTGACTCCAGCTGAGCTGCAATGTCTGCTGGGGTATGAGGTGGGCTGAGATCCCCCTACTGCCTTAGTAAAGGTGCAGCTCTCTCAGCTCTGCTGCATTAGGACACAGCCATGGTCAGTGACTCCAGCTGAGCTGCAATGTCTGCTGGGGTATGAGGTGGGCTGAGATCCCCCTGCTGCCTTAGTAAAGGTGCAGCTCTCTCAGCTCTGCTGCATTAGGACACAGCCATGGTCTGTGACTCCAGCTGAGCTGCAATGTCTGCTGGGGTATGAGGTGGGCTGAGATCCCCCTACTGCCTTAGTAAAGGTGCAGCTCTCTCAGCTCTGCTGCATTAGGACACAGCCATGGTCAGTGACTCCAGCTGAGCTGCAATGTCTGCTGGGGTATGAGGTGGGCTGAGATCCCCCTGCTGCCTTAGTAAAGGTGCAGCTCTCTCAGCTCTGCTGCATTAGGACACAGCCGTGGTCAGTGACTCCAGCTTATCTGCATTGTCTGTTGGGGTGTAAGGTGGGCTGAGATCCCCCCACTGCCTTAGTAAAGGTGCAGCTCTCTCAGCTCTGCTGCATTAGGACACAGCCATGGTCAGTGACTCCAGCTGAGCTGCAATGTCTGTTGGGGTGTGAGGTGGGCTGAGATCCCCCTGCTGCCTTAATAAAGGTGCAGCTCTGTCAGCTCTGCTGCATTAGGACACAGCCATGGTCAGTGACTCCAGCTTATCTGCATTGTCTGTTGGGGTGTGAGGTGGTCGGAGATCTCGCTACTGTCTCATCAGAGGCTCCGCAGTTCCTGCTGCTGTGTCTTATTCCTATGTTTTACATTGCTTCTCAGCTGCCTCAATACACAGCAAAGATCGGTGACTGCAGACTGTCAGAGGTTCAGGCTGTTGTCTTTTCACCATGCTTTACACTGCATGTCTGTTCTGTTTCCATTGGTCGCTTTTTATTAGCAAAGCTCTTCTGGAAGTCAGTGCAGAATATCTGAATATTGTAGTCCTGAATATAGGGAACTTTGGTCAGAGGATCCTAAGTGGAGATAGCATTCATATATCCTAATAGAGTATACAGACTGGGTTGTTCTGAGTGGAGTCTCCTTTAAGACATTCAGGGCTGGCTGTACATCATGTCTGCTGCTGGGAGTAATAGTACAGGAGGCTAGATCAGTCCCTGATATTTATAATGTTCAGGTCACTTTGTAACATTTCACATTTGTCGTTATTCGTTAGATTTCTTTTCTGGCTTCTACTCTTCATTCATAAATCAGGTATTTAGAGGTTAACTTGTGACTAGTTTAGAACTTGCACAGTTTTTGACACTTTTCCTCCCATTGGATTTTGCTTTTTCCAGCGCTGGATGCAGGAATCTCCTGGGGTTGATTTTCTACATAATTTGAGTCTTTTCAAAAAAAACCAAAACACCTAGATCTTTGTAAAGTGGAAATGAAAAGCGCAGAGCGGTGTCACCGAGTCCCTTCACGGGCGACTTTCATTCTACTCACTATGGAGACTTGACATAAAGATTTACTGCATTTCCTGGGAAGAACCGCTCGTCTTTCATCTGACATCAAGACAAAGACACGGAGCGGGATTTGATCCGGATTCTTACGGATACACAATGCTGAAGAGTCGCCTTTCATAAAGGACAATGACAGTTTTGTCCATAGCGAGAGTTATGACAGCAGGTCCGGACGTTTTACTAAAAAGAACATTCGCCCTAAATCCAGAAATCTTCATTCCTCCAGACGTCTCCTGTCAAGAATTGTATTTCTTGGCTTTATATCTCTCTGAGAAACTTGGGTAACAACTGATAGGACTTCCACACAGTTTCCAGAAGGCTCACAGTTCTGTATATTATTACCTATTTATGCCCTCCATATCTCAAAAAATGTACTTATATGTCAGTTTTTAACATGTGATAAGCGGCACCAAAACTTATTTTAGCCACATATTATGTCCTCCCCTATTCTCCCAAAGGATCAGTGGCACCAATGGTGTCTGGCGGCCACTTGTCCTGCCCTATCGGAATTAAAGAGGTTTTCCCCAATATACCCAATAGGACATATTCTCAGTATTAGTTAGGTGACTGCATTACTACATAAAAGTATGTCCGTTTTCAGGAAAAGCTTACGTTTCTTATGTTATACAGTTTTTCATAAAAAAACAATCAGCAAAGAAAAAGGTACACTTCGACATTTTCCTTGATATGTCTCCTACACACACAATTGTAAAAATATGTTATTATTTTGCCACCACTAGAGGGCGGTCAGTAGAGAAAATGCAGACAAACTGCCCCCTGGTGTTGGCAGCAGGGAATTAGTTCTTGTTTGGTACCAAAGTAAAGACACTTGAAAGGTATCATGTAAATAAGGAAACTTTTCTAAAAACTTTCCTGCAGTGATAAGTAGTAAAGAATTGGGTCAATAGTTGTAACATTAGAAGGTCTCATCACTGAGAACTGGGGTGTAATAAATGGAAGGCGTTCTCGTGGTCCGTACATTGTTTACACTGTATCTCCTTCCAAGCGATGATCCATTTTGTAATTGCTGAGACTTCTCTATGGGAGCGACCGCAGTGTAATTATATTTGTTGCAAAATTATTCATTTCCAGAGGAAATTGTTTGAAATAAAACAATTCTATTTGTAGATTAAATATTTAATTTCTAAAGTAAAGCATGGACGGGTGCAGAAATGTTACCACGTTCTAAATAAAGATTGTGGAAATCTGACTGCTGGGGGTTCATTTGCCTTTAATGGGTAAAAATATATTCACTCATTAACTTTTATCGTCTTTTTTTCTGCATGTAACGATTATTAAACGTCTGGTGAGGAGGATCCTGCCTCTAATGACTTCATGTTCTCCCATTCTGGGATTGAGTCTACGTTATAGGATCTCGTAGGAAGCACTATATACTATCTCATACACAGCACTATATATGATACTATTGGCAACAGATTATATGATCTTATATCTAGCACCATATATGATCCTATATAAATTACTATATAACCCTATAGACAGCACTATATATGACCCTATATAAAGCACTATATACCTATAGGCAACATAGACAGCACTATATATAATCCTATATAAAGTACTATATACCCATAGACAACACTATATATGATCCTATAGACAGCACTATATATAATCCTATATAAAGTACTATATACCTATAGGCAACACTATATATGATCCTATAGACAGCACTATATATAATCCTATATGAAATACTATATACCTATAGTCAACACTATATATAATCCTATATAAAGTACTATATACCTATAGGCAACACTATATATGATCCTATAGACAGCACTATATATAATCCTATATGAAGTACTATATACCTATAGGCAACACTATATATGATCCTATAGACAGCACTATATATAATCCTATATGAAGTACTATATATCTATAGGCAACACTATATATGATCCTATATAAAGCACTAAATAACCCTATAGACAACACTATATATGATCCTATAGACAGTACTATATATGATCCCATATAAAGCACTATATAACCCTATAGACAGCACCATATACAATCCTATAGTCAGCACTATATATGACCCTATATAAAGCACTATATAACCCTATACATAGCACTATATATGATCCTAAAGGCAGCATTATATAACTCTATAGACTGCACCATATATAACCCTATATAAAGCACTATATAACCCTATATATAGCACTATATATGATAAAGCAGAGGACAATGGAAATCTGAAAACATGAAAGGGTAATTTGGAATATTAGCATCGCTGACTAAGAGCAAAGAATGTTATAGAATGAAGAAACCATTCTGTATATGTCGCTGCCATCACTCGGGTGGTCCCTGCTGGTCCTGCAGTTAGGGATGATATCCTGTCCATCATTTACTTGCTTTCTGCAGCCAATCACTGACCGCAGCGGTCAGGTACCATATATGCAATCATCTTTAGTGACGCCAGTGAGTGGCTGCAAAGTTTTGTGCCATACAAAGTACACGGTCATAGGCTGTGGCCGAATATTTCACTTGTTACCATTTTTTAAGGTCGGTTTCATTTGGAATATGGCCACAAGTGATGGTGTGTGTTCTGATCTCAGCACTCGGCCCGCCCATAGTCCCACTGATTGAACCATAGGGCATGATAGTCTCCAGATTTCAGCAGATCAGGGGCGTCCAGATGTTGAGGCCATGAGATAGATCTCCATGTGTGGGCACACTGTTATGTAGAGATGGTGAACAGATGAAGACAATGTTCCCTACTTGTATGTATTGTTTCCTACTTTCAGACGTATAGGAACCCAGTCTGAACTTCTTAAAAGATCGTGGTAATTTATGTGGTTTAGCAGATTGTACCCATTTTTGAACGATTAAAAATAAAAAAATAAAATAAAATCATTAAAAATATTCCTATGGACAGAAGCTGCTGATTTACGTGCGGCCTCAACTTTCAAGGACTCGTCTTCGTATAGTCAGCGACAAAGAGACAAACAAAACCTCAGCACACGTCCTATCAGCATAAATATCCCGGACCGGTCTCACAGGGACAATTAATTCTAAATAGCCCATGATGTGTGTACAGAGGCCAATTTGTCTCCATAGAAAAGCAATTTCTACTGCAACTCTCTCCCGTCAAAGCCGCATATGAGAGGACAGGCGGGCGGACTTCACTGGAAATATGGGAGATACTTTGTTGCAAAGAGAAACATTTATTATGACATTCCGGGGAAAATCCATTTGTCGCAGCCAGAAAGGTGCTAACCCCATTGTGTTAGAAAATAATTTGATTCCTGGCACTTGATACGGAATCATCTTGGAAAGAAGATCTCGGTTTAGTCACCACATGCAAAGCAATAGAAGGAAACAAATGTATCTTTTTGTTTCCGCGTCCGTCTTGTTAGTCAATAATATGGAAATCACATTTAAGGAATACACTTGTGGCGAGGTGTTAGATTGACTCTCGGCTCCAAAAAATTCAAGGAAATCTATTTCCGACAAGGAGGCAACATATGAACTATATACCGCCGAGGTAAGGCAGCAATTTTTTTGCTATCTCGGCAAGATAATGAATGTGACTTGTGGAGTGAACATAGCCCCGCTGAGACACCGCGGGGGGCTGCCTTATACTTTAATAGTTCCTGTAAAAGAAGCTTCAATGACTGTCAATGGAAACTTGGGCTTCAGAAAGAAGAGCTATCGGCACCATCAGAGGTTTAATTAATTACTAACTGAGACTAAAGAAAGAACGTCAAAGACTGGAGGTGAACTCGGAAACGGATCCTGCAAAGATGTAATTGTTAATCATCATGTACCAACCTGGTGAAGGAGGGGTGAGAAATGTGACCCCCTCCCACCATTGACGGCCACCCTTGCTGCCACCCTCTCACCATTTACTGCCATCATTACTGCCACCCTCACTGCTATCACTACTGCCACCAACTCCCCATTTACTGCCATCATTACTGCCACCCTCACTGCTATCACTACTGCCACCCACTCCCCATTTACTGCCATCATTACTGCCACCCACTCCCCATTTACTGCCATCATTACTGCCACCCACTCCCCATTTACTGCCATCATTACTGCCACCCACTCCCCATTTACTGCCATCATTACTGCCACCCACTCCCCATTTACTGCCATCATTACTGCCACCCACTCCCCATTTACTGCCATCATTACTGCCACCCACTCCCCATTTACTGCCATCATTACTGCCACCCACTCCCCATTTACTGCCATCATTACTGCCACCCACTCCCCATTTACTGCCATCATTACTGCCACCCACTCCCCATTTACTGCCATCATCACTGCCATCATTACTGCCATCCACTCCCCATTTACTGCCATTATTATCCCTCTGACCCTATTATATCCACTGGCTGCATAGCGTCTATATTTTATTCACATTCCTGTTATGTATCACTAAGCCCCTTACAGTTTAGTAAAGATTTACAAGATTGATAATGGAAGTGATGTATCATGGGACATAATTAAAAAAAGAGTTTATAATAAAATATGTTATTATTTCATAAACCATTTTGCTGAATGTTGAGGAGTATCCGTCGTTTCAGGGGACTGTTCAGAATAACCCGTCCCGTGAGTACAGTTGTACAGTGCTTGAGGAATAACAATATTTCTGGCCATTATATCCCGCATTTTTTTTACCAGTTTTCCCCTCTGCTGACTCTGTCTGTCAATTTCAGTTGTGTCTGAGCTACTATGATGTCTCCCATTCACAGCACACACAGACATAAAGGGTTCCTGCTCTCCAGACTCTATGCAGCACAGATTCAGAAGCAGCAGCAGCAAGGAGGACATTATGCAGAAGTACTGGGCAGCATAGCTGTGAATCCAGCACTGGGGTAAAATAAACATTTCCTATAAAGCAGCAGGTGAGTGCACACTGCTTCTTTCTCTCTCTTACTTAACCTGCTACTCTCCTCTCCTATTGAGAGCTGTAATCTGATCCCTCAGTGAGCTGGAAGTCTTGAGCAGGATAGATTTTAGCAGACTTTCTGAGTTAAGAATAAGTTCAGGAGGTAGAGGGGTGAAAAGAAGTGGCTCATAAATGGAGAAAGAAATAGATCTTTTCGATGATTTATGCAAAGTTTACTGAAACTATGTAACACCCCTTTAGGGCTACCACGGTACACTGGGTGTTATGGGGGGTCTCACCTCTCTAGGGCGCAGTGCCGAATCTTGATTGGAGCTCTCTCTCTGGGACTGCAGAAGAAGTGTTATCTTCTGTCATGGGCTGATTCGGGAAGCCCCTGCCACAGCTCAGTACACACTCACAGGGAACAGGAGTAAAACCGTTTAACAGGTTTATTGCTATGCAGCAGAATTGAGGAGTCTTATTGCGCCTCCCTGACCGACCAGAGGCCTGCTCTGCCAATCTGTAAGCTTTTTTCAAATCTTCTTGTAGCTGGGACACATATTTTAAGTAGGTCCCAAAACTAATATCTACTGGTAGCCGGGCTTTTCTTCCAAACATGAGGAAATAAGGCGAGTATCCAGTTGACTCATTTGTGGTGCAGTTGTAGGCATGAACCAACTGACTCACATGCCTGCTCCAGTGTCCCTTCTTCCTGGGATCCAAAGTGCCTAACATGTTCAGAAGGGTACGATTGAATCTCTGAGGTTGAGGGTCCCCTTGGGGGTGATATGGTGTGGTTCTGGATTTCTTGATCCCACAGAGAGCGCATAGCTCCTTGATTAGTCTACTTTCGAAATCTCTTCCTTGATCGGTATGGATGCGGGCAGGCAGCCCGTAATGTACGAAGAACTTCTCCCATAGTGTTTTTGCCACAGTAATTGCCCTTTGATCTTTAGTGGGGTAGGCTTGGGCATATCGAGTGAAATGGTCAGTGACCACTAACACATTACTGACATTGCTTTCATCAGGCTCGATGGAGAGGAAATCAATGCACACTAGCTCAAGTGGGCCATCACTGGTAATGTTCACAAGGGGGGCTGTTCTCAAAGGCAAGGTTTTTCTCAACACACACCGGGAGCATGATTTGCAGTATTCTTCAATATCCGCTTCCATCCGAGGCCAGTAAAATCGATCGGCCACAAGACTCGTGGTCTTTTCAATGCCAAGATGTCCATGATGATCATGCAGGGACTTCATGACCATCCTCCGAAATCGGGTGGGTAACACCAGCTGTCTGCGGACTCCTCCCTTCTAGCGCTTTGCCTCCCGGTATAGTAGTCCATTTCTTACTACTAGAGACTCTAGCTGCCGAGTCTGCAGGACAGACTCCTCTGTTCTTAATGCATTCTTTTTTGGACTCCAGCCCCTCTTAACCCACCATCGGACTACCCCCACCGACCCATCCTCCTGCTGCGCCTTTCTGACTTGATTACGAGTCAGTTGAGGGAGAGAGTCTGGGGTTACATTTGTCACTCTGCAGTACAACAACGGGAGCGCTTCACTGGATATTCCTAAGAATTTAGCACAGCACTACATAGGGAGGGCATTAGTTTGATGTCTATGGCACAGAGTCTTTACCTCAGGGGCAGGGACCTCTATCCATCCTCCTCCTTCTTCCTCATTTAAGGGTTCCCTAGGCAGGTGAGAGAGTGAGTCTACATCAATGTTACTGATCCCTGGTCGATATTTTAAGCTGAAATCGTACAAAGAGAGTGCGGCAAGCCACCGGTACCCCGTGGCATCCAGTTTTGCTGTGGTTCTCACGTAGGTTAATGGATTGTTGTCGGTATGAACCACAAAGTGTACCCCATAGAGGTAGTCATGCAGCGTGTCCACTGCAGCCCATTTCAAAGCCAGAAACTCCAGTTTGTGAGCTGGGTAGTTGCGTTCACTGGGAGTCAATCCTCGACTAATGTAGTAAACGGGACGCAGACAGCCATCATGGTCCTGATAGAGAATCCCTCCTAGTCCGTCGAGAGAAGCATCTACATGTAACACATATGGTTTACTGGGGTCTGCATAGGCCAACACTGGAGTTTGGGTCAAACATGACTTCAGTTTCTCGAATGCCTCATCGCATACAGGTGTCCATCTTTTCCCAAAAAGTTCATTAACTCGGAAGTAGACTCTCTTTCCTGACCTTGAGGAGTGGGCTGTCCTCCCGGAAGGGGGATACCCCTGGGTAAGGGCAGTTAACGGCTTCGCAATCCAAGAGTACTGGGGTACAAATCTTCGGTAATATCCACAAAATCCTAAAAGGGACCTAAGCTCCCTCAGTTTGGTGGGCTTAGGCCAGTTTACAACCGCCTCCACTTTGGCGGGGTCGGTGGAAATGACTTCTCTGCTGACTATGTGGCCCACATATTTCACAGTCGTCTGGCAAATCCGGCACTTGTCAAGGGACAACTTCAACCCAGCCTCCTTCAACCGATCCAGCACCTTGAACAACTGCTGGTTGTGTTCTTCCAGAGTCTTCCCAAAAACAATAAGATCATCTAGATAAACTAGGACCTCACGTAAGTGCATGTCCCCCACTACTTTGTCCATACATCTCTGAAAAGTGTCCGGAGCACCTGTCAGTCCTTGAAGCAGTCGCTGAAACTCGAAGAACCCAATGGGGCAGATAAAAGCGGTTTTCTCTTGATCTTCTTTTGACATGGGTATCTGATAGTAGCCACTCCGGAGATCTAACACAGAAAACCATTGGCTCCCTTGCAGGCAGTCCAAAGCTTCATCAATTCGGGGCACAGTGTACTGGTCAGGGACCATACGTTTGTTCAAGGTACGATAATCCACACACATCCGAATAGCTCCATTTTTTTTCTCGAGCTATCACGATGGGGGAAGCATAGGGGCTACTAGACTCTATGATGACTCTTGTGTCTAACATACCGCGTAGATGCTGCCTGACATCTTCGATATCCGCCGGGGCCAATCTTCGGGATCTCTCTCAGAAAGGCTTTTGATCCTTCAACCGAATGGGATGCTCTACTCCTTGGGAGAGGCCCATGTCCCATTCGCCTAAAGAGAAAGCTGCCCCCCGCATCATCATGCCGTCGATGACCAGCCCCCTCTCTTCTCCTTTCAGCTCACTTCCTTCAAAACAAGGGTCAAAGCTTTCAGGCTGTAGTTCCCTCTTCTCCTCCTCCGTTCTCACATAGGCTTCCAGACAGACTGGGTGGATGGATATGGTCTGCGAGTAATTTTCTCCCCCAACTTCCCGACACCACTGAGCTTACGTACGGAAGATGTTGGCATTTGTTCCCACTATGACAGGTGTTGGTCTCTCATCTGCCTCTGCCTCCGGGCAGATTAGCGCTATGATGGGTAGCTGTGCTCACTCAGTCCCCACACCACGAGTCCAGACAACGGTTTCAGAGGCACCTTGGATAAATATCTCTTATACCATCCTTCGAAGATGATGGACACTTGAGACCCGCTATCCAGCAATACTGTACAAGGTTGACCATTGATATATGCGGGGACATGTGGGGCTGGTCCCACTAAACCTTCAGGCAGTGTTTTCGATGAGGCACTATTGGATGGGGCGGTAGAGTAGGTCTTAGTTGCTGATGGGGGATCAGCATGGGGTTCTACTGGCCCCCTTTCCCGTTTCCCGACTGCCTCTGAGGGTGATGGGGAAAATGTGAAGAGTTCTTTGAGCTCCACCTCTTCGGACACTGACGAGCCATATGGCCTGGACTCCCACAGACAAAGCACCCTTCTGGTTTCCTACTCTCTACTCTACAGAGGTCATCATTCTCGCTTCCTGAAGCCAGGGTTTGCTTCTCGGCTACCTCCACAGCACTTTGTAGCCGCTGTATTGTCTTGGCCTGGGCACTTAACAATTGTGTAATCTGCTCCCCCTGTTTCTCGATGACTTTCAACAGTTCCATCTCTCGGCAGTCGGCTGCTGGCTTCAGGGCAACAGTAGTCACCCGAGGGGATGTCTTCTCTCTTGCGGCCAAAATAACCTCCTCCTTGCGAACTTCCTTAAGCAACTCATGAAAAGAGCCAGGAATCTTCTCTCTATCACAAGACCTCATCCGCTGGGCAATTGGATCATTAGTGAGAGCTCTGGGCAATTGGATCATTAGTGAGAGTACTTGTTCCAGACGACACTGATCAACTTCTTTAGGGCTGACTCTACCTTTAGATACTATTCTATGAACCAGCTTATCTAGTCGGTATAGATAATCGGACATCTTCTCATCTGGCTGTTGGTAGGTGATACGGAGTTTATAGAGTAGATCAGTAGCATCTTCAGGGGATCCAAAAGCATCTTCTAAAGCACTAATATAATCTTGATAAGTTGCTAGTGGCTTGCTCCGCCAAGCAGCCTGCACCACTTCCATAGCAGTACCCTTCAAACTTTCTACTATTCTCTGCTTCTTTAGGG
Organism: Phyllobates terribilis; assembly: GCF_046119375.1. Classification (NCBI taxonomy): domain Eukaryota; kingdom Metazoa; phylum Chordata; class Amphibia; order Anura; family Dendrobatidae; genus Phyllobates; species Phyllobates terribilis. Next base: position 447,711,228 of record NW_027362767.1, on the reverse strand, counting down.
CATCAGTGCACTGCCACTCTTCTAAGCACAGTAAAGTGACATCCCTCCAAGTATCATATCCTTCATCTCCAGCAGGGGTGGGGAGGGCACCTGAGAAAGTTCTTAGACAACGGTAGTTCCCTTCTGGCTGCATCTTTGCAAACTGACTGACTAACTTTTCCATAGCTGTCATAAGCACATAAGCAGGGGCCACTGTCTCTTCAGGACTGGCTCTAAGTGGAGTAGAGGGCGGACATATACTAGTCTTTCTAGGCTGAGTGGTTGATTCCTGTTGCCGGGTCTCAACTTCGGACTCAGTAGGCCAAGTGATCTTTCATTGTCGATCATACTCGGGGACACGGCTACCATGGATGGGAAGTATTCTTTCCTCAAGATCTGCCCGGCGGAGATCAGGGCTGTGGGTAACTGTCCCCCCTTTTCCTTCCTGCGGTCGACCACTTTAGGGTGGGCAAGTTCAGTGAGTCTGTTAACTATTTTCAGTATCTCTTCATCAGACGCATCACAGAGCTCACCACTCACTGCAAAGCTTTGTTTAGCTATAACATCCATCTCCTCACACCACAAATACACTTCTTGCTCTGTTAAAGTCTCCATAGTAAATACTCCTGTGTTAGCTTTGGATCTCAGCAGTGCCTCCACTGTAACACCCCTTTAGGGCTACCACGGTACACTGGGTGTTATGGGGGGTCTCACCTCTCTAGGGCGCAGTGCCTCCACCCGAATCTTGATTGGAGCTCTCTCTCTGGGACTGCAGAAGGACTGTTATCTTCTGCCAGGGGCTGATTCGGGAAGCCCCTGCCACAGCTCAGTACACACTCACAGGGAACAAGAGTAAAACCGTTTAACAGGTTTATTGCTATGCAGCAGAATTGAGGTGGGTTTAAAGGAATAACATACAATACAAGTAACAGTGCTCTATAAAAGTCATATACACATCACAATCTACTTCTACTCCGACCCTGCAAATATAACGTAGCAGGTTTTCCCTTTTTGTATTAACTCAGTCCAAATGTTGGGGCCCAGTTGCCGCGGATGTTAGCGCGCAAATGAGAACCGCTGGTGCACTTAGATGAATATTAATGTTAATAGTCTGGGTTGCAGAGTATTCACTGTAAATAGCACTGGTAGAACCACAAGTCTCAGAAAGGCACTCACTGTGTGTCTCAAACGGTCGGATGGTTCTCTGGACACCAGCTGGGAGCGGCAGGATTCAGGCCTTTATACGGTGGGAGTGCCGGTAGAACTCTCCGAGTCCTTGATGTAACTTGCTTCAGAGGGTGACAAGACCGCGCTCTCTCCAGCAGCACGGGTATCTCAGAGGGGGCCGCCACACTCGGAAGCGTAGAGGAATGCAGATCCACACCGCTCAGTCCCTCACAGCAAGCTGCCACGCTCTTTCTCCTCTGAACTTTCACTTTCACTTCCTGCCCAGCTCCCTCCCCCAAGTCCCTCCTCATCCAATCCAGTCTCTCTCCTTCTATCCTTCCAGGCTGTGTCATCTGACTGAAACAAGGGTCCCTGGGAACTGTAGTCCACTGCAGCTCAGGGGAAAAACGTTTAATGTCTGTAGGTCCCTGTTTAACAGCAGCTGCATAGCTGTTCTTAGTGTCTGTAAGTTCCAGTATACCAGTAGCTGCCCTGACAATTCCCTGTGCAGGTGTTACGTTACAACTATAGCGATAAACTATAGCCACCATTTAAAGTAGATCTTTCACCAGGTTTTTGGCATCTAATCTGAGGGCAGCATAACGCAGAAACATATAAACCCTGTTCTTCAACACACCTCAATTAATGAATATATGAATTTCGCTGTATCTCCCTGGATTATTCAACTTTGAAGACACCAAGAAATGGGCAACATTGAGGACAGTAGATGCAGTGGTTGGCCAAGGAAACTTAGTGCAGCAGATGAGACAATGCATATTACTTCCCTACAGACTCAGAAGACGTCCAGCAGTGCCATCAGCTCAGAACTGGCAGCAACCTGTGGGAACAGCTACACGTACTGTTTGGAAAAATCTAACCAGAAATTGTTCTCATGGAAAAATTGTGGTCAAAAACCTTCTACATGGAAACAAGGACGAGTGACTCAACTGTGCATGAAAACATAGGAACCAGGGAGCAGAAAAATGTCATCAGGTCTCTGGATTGAGGAGTAAAATGTGGAATATTCGGCTGTGACAGAAGTAGATTGTTCCTGGAGGCCAGAGAGCGGCACAATAATGAGGGTCTGCAGAAGCAGTGACGCATGGTGGAGGGTCTTGCAGGTCTGGGGCTGCACTTCATCACATGTATTTGTGCATTTGGTCAGAAATAATGGTGTCCTCAATGCTGAGAAGTCCAGGCAGATACTTCTCCTTCATGTAATACTATCAGGAAATGTCTGATCAGCTCCAAAGTTATTCTGCCTCCGGACAACGACCCTCAACATCCATCCAATGGCATTAATAATGAGGAATCCTGGAGGTGATTATCCGGCCCCGGAGCCCTGATCTCACATCATCCCGTCTGTCTGGGATCAAATGAAGTGACAGAAGGATCTATACAAGCCGAGATCCTTCATAACTTGTGTACAAGGGACGAGAAGAAGTGATGGCGGAAACGGGCGGTCAGCACATACTGATGATGGAGGGGATGGGCGGTCACCAGATACTGATGATGGAGGAGATGGTCGGTCACCAGATACTGATGATGGAGGCGATGGGCGGTTACCAGATACTGATGATGGAGGTGATGGGCGGTTACCAGATACTGATGATGGAGGAGATGGTCGGTCACCAGATACTGATGATGGAGGCGATGGGCGGTCACCAGATACTGATGGATTTACATTTACATTTTATTCTTTCACTTTGAATTTTGTTAATTGATAAAAATAAACTATTAACATTTCTATGTGTGAAGCTTCTGACTCTCCAGCATTTATTCCACAATTGCCTAAAGCTTTTTAACCCCTTCCAAGCCTGTTTTCACCTTCATGACTAGGCCAAATGTTACAATTCTGACCACTGTCACTTTGTGAGGTAATAACTTTGGAATACATAAACAGATCCCATTGATTCTGAGATTGTTTTTTGTGACATATTGTACTTCATGATAGTGGTAACATTTGAATGATATGACATGATGTTTAACTATTTTCAAACTTTGAATTTTCATGCCCTTAAATCAGAGAGATATGTCACACAAAATAGTTAATAAATAACATTCCCCACGTCTGCTTTACATCAGCACAATTTTTTTAACATAATTTTTTTTGTTAGGAAGTTATTGGTTTTTTTGTTAGGAAGTTATAAGGGTTAAAAGTTGACCAGCGATTTCTCATATTTCCAAGAAAATTTGCAAAACCATTTTTTTAGGGACCGCACTACATATGAAGTCACTTTGAGGGGCCTTTATGACAGAAAATAGCCAAAAGTGACAACATTCTAAAAGCTGCACACCTCAAGGTGCTCAAAACCACATTCAAGAAGCTTATTAACCGTTCAGGTGCTTCACAGGAATTAATGGATCGTGGAAGGAAAAAATAAACATTTAACTTTGTTCACAAAAATTTTACTTTAGACCCCAATTTTTGTTACTTTCACAAGGGTAACAGGAAAAAATAGACACCAAAATTTGTTGTGCAATTTCTCAGGAGCACACAGATACCTCATATGTGGGGGAAAACCACTGTTTGGGTGCACGGCAGAGCTCGGAAGGGAAGGAGCACCATTTGACTTTTTGAATGTAAAATTTACTGAAATAATTAGCCGACATGATGTTGCATTTGGGGAGCCCCTGATGCGCCTAAACAGTGGAAACCCCCCACAAGTGACACCATTCTGGAAACTAGACCCCTCAGGGAACTTATCTAGATGTGTGGTGAACAACTTGAACCCCAAGTTGCTTCACAGAAGTTTATAACGTTGAGCCGTGAAAATAAAAAAATCCAATTTTGCCACAAAAATGTTTTTTAGCCCCAAATTTTGCATTTACACAAGGGTAACAGGATAAATTGCACCATAAAATTTGTTGTGCAGTTTCTCCTGAGTACGCCGATACCCCATATGTGGGGAAAAACTACTGTTCTCGCGTGTGGTGAGCACCTTGAACCCCCAGGTACCTCACAGAAGTTTATAACGTAGAGCCATGAAATTAAAAAAACATGGCTGATTAACCCCTCTCATCACTTTGTGTGCTGGAACATTTTTTCTATATTTATATTACTGGAGCTAACAATTTCAGTGTTACATATCTCCCCTCCAGTACTTTGTCAGTGACTTTGTCACAATACTTATATAGATACAGTATATATACACACACACATATATATATATATATATATATATATATATATATATATATACTCACCTAGAAAGACTTATACATAAATAATATTTACTAGATATATAAAATTACAATAGACAGTGATAGGAGTAGCCCCTTCCCATCGCACCTCTGCATGTGGACACCCACTCCCAGCCCAAACCTTGGAGACTTTGGCACACGTTATTTCATCAGATGATGTTTGGACAATGTGGACATTATTCGTTTTCCAGATGGAACGCGCCCCTGCTGTGATAATTGCCACCAAGAAGCTGCCACATGTTTAATAAGAGGACAGGACATAATTGAAGACGGAGAAGCTGAATATAAATATTTGCTTTCACAACACCTACAGGATTTTATTTTACAGCAACCGAAATAATGCAAACAATATGTAGAGAAGCAGATGTCTCATCACCGGTGTTACTGCAGGATTTTAATTAGATTTATAGGAAAACACTGACTGTCACGTGACTGGAAATGCACATTGTGGAAAGTCATCAATGTACAAGTACCAGAACACAAGAATGCATAAAGTCAAAGCAATAGTCAATCTCAAGGGTCCGGATGAAGTCAGTGGTGGAGCCTTAGGATCTGATTGGCCGGGGGCCACAATCTGTTATTGTGGAGTTTTTGTCTATTATGAATTATGTGAGGATGGGGGGGGATGGGAAACCTTATTATTTCACTCAAATTCTGGGATCATAGAAGCCACTACACCTCATGCTGCTGTAGCTCCACCACTATGATCCTCTTGGCTGAAGGAGAAGCTAGCTACTTCCTCCTTCACTGGAGCCACAGTTTAAATATGATATTACGTGACGACACAACTTCTAATCTTAATTAGCCAGATGTCTAGATTTTTTAAGCCAGGAGAAATACACCATTGTGTTTGTGTTGACTTTTAAATGTATGTGTTTCTTTGGCTGGTCAAGAAGGACAGTGACTTAGGGTAAGAACAATAGTGTTTGTTAATATGCTAATTACATATTGTACTAAGACAGCTAGTTGTTGATTTACAGAGCAGGGGGATACCAACTATGTAAATTGATTAAATGCTCAAACAATGAGACCTGATCCCTACACTTTTCTTCCTGACCTGTGACTGATGACCTGAGCCACATATGTAAATATAAAAAGGGTTTTCTATCCTGCTAAAATTAGAATCAAAGATCAGACAGACTCTTCAGGACAGCAGATTGGTAGCATGGCTCCATCCAGAGAGGCACAAATTTGGATTCTACAGGATTTCAGCCTAAGGGTATACAGCCCTGACTGGAAGGATAAAGATCTGGTCCATTGACTATCAGAGAACATATGTATAAATTTGGGCAAACCAGATTGGGTCATCTGGCCCCATAGATATGTTGTTTGGGGTGGCCAGGTGGTACCCTCCGGTTGCCTGAAACCCATGGAGACGTTCGGAGAAGCCAGATTGGGACTAGCCGGTCATCTGGTACCATGGAAACTCTTGGAGAAGCCAGTGTGGGACCTTTGGGCCTCCTGGTCTTGTACCTCGATGTACTGTCAGCTTCCTAAGCTTGCCGCTACCTCCTCTCTGTGGGGGCCCGCCCAAAATCGGGGGGCCACTGGTTGAGGTAGTCGGCCCTGGAAGTCCCAAAGTCACAATTGTTCTATTCCAGGCGGGTCAGCGGAAGGGTGAAGAGTGTGTTATTTTGCACCGTCTTGGGTATTTGCTGGGACTGTTCTATATGTTTATTGTCTGATTGGTGGTTCAATAAAGTATTGTCACACTGTTTTACCTGCACCCTGTGTTGTCTGAGGAGTATTACGCCCATGGGAGACCCCGTGTCTTCACATATTATTAAATATGTAATCCTTGGGAAGGAAAACTATGGTGTACTGCAAGGAATACACAAAAGCAAGAAAGTTATCTGGGTGACCTGCAGACAGAAATACAGCACTGTGAGAGCGAAAGTCAGACAGCTACTTCCACAGTGATTGCACAGGAGAAAGAGACAGCACATCGGACTGCAGAGGAGAAAGAGACAGCACACCGGACTGCAGAGGAGAAAGAGACAGCACACCGGACTGCAGAAGAGAAAGAGACAGCACACCGGACTGCAGAGGAGAAAGAGACAGCACACCGGACTGCAGAGGAGAAAGAGACAGCACACCGGACTGCAGAGGAGAAAGAGACAGCACACTGGACTTCAGAGGTGGAAAAGGCAGCACACCGGACTGCAGAGGAGAAAGAGACAGCACACAGGACTGCAGAGGAGGAAGAGACAGCACACAGGACTGCAGAGGTGGAAAAGGCAGCACACCGGACTGCGGAGGAGAAAGAGACAGCACACCGGACTGCGGAGGAGAAAGAGACAGCACACCGGACTGCAAAGGAGAAAGAGACAGCACACCGGACTGCAGAGGAGGAAGAGACAGCACACAGGACTGCAGAGGAGGAAGAGACAGCACACAGGACTGCAGAGGAGGAAGAGACAGCACACCGGACTGCAGAGGAGGAAGAGACAGCACACCGGACTGCAGAGGAGGAAGAGACAGCACACTGGACTTCAGAGGTGGAAAAGGCAGCACACCGGACTGCAGAGGAGAAAGAGACAGCACACAGGACTGCAGAGGAGGAAGAGACAGCACACCGGACTGCAGAGGAGAAAGAGACAGCACACTGGACTTCAGAGGTGGAAAAGGCAGCACACCGGACTGCAGAGGAGAAAGAGACAGCACACAGGACTGCAGAGGAGGAAGAGACAGCACACAGGACTGCAGAGGAGGAAGAGACAGCACACCGGACTGCAGAGGAGAAAGAGACAGCACACCGGACTGCAGAGGAGAAAGAGACAGCACACCGGACTGCAGAGGAGAAAGAGACAGCACACCGGACTGCAGAGGAGAAAGAGACAGCACACAGGACTGCAGAGGAGGAAGAGACAGCATGCCGGACTGCAGAGGAGGAAGAGACAGCACACCGGACTGCAGAGGTGGAAAAGGCAGCACACCGGACTGCGGAGGAGAAAGAGACAGCACACCGGACTGCAGAGGAGAAAGAGACAGCACACCGGACTGCAAAGGAGAAAGAGACAGCACACCGGACTGCAGAGGAGGAAGAGACAGCACACCGGACTGCAGAGGAGGAAGAGACAGCACACCGGACTGCAGAGGAGGAAGAGACAGCACACAGGACTGCAGAGGAGGAAGAGATTGCACACAGTGACTGCACAGGAGGAAGAGATTGCACACAGTGACTGCACAGGAGGTAGAGACTGCACACAGTGACTGCACAGGAGGAAGAGACTGCACACTGTGCCTGCACAGGAGGAAGAGACTGCACACAGTGACTGCACAGGAGGAAGAGATTGCACATAGTGACTGCACAGGAGGTAGAGACTGCACACAGTGACTGCACAGGAGGAAGAGACTGCACACTGTGCCTGCACAGGAGGAAGAGACTGCACACAGTGACTGCACAGGAGGAAGAGATTGCACACAGTGACTGCACAGGAGGTAGAGACTGCACACAGTGACTGCACAGGAGGAAGAGACTGCACACTGTGCCTGCACAGGAGGAAGAGATTGCACACAGTGACTGCACAGGAGGTAGAGACTGCACACAGTGACTGCACAGGAGGAAGAGACTGCACACTGTGCCTGCACAGGAGGAAGAGACTGCACACAGTGACTGCACAGGAGGAAGAGATTGCACACAGTGACTGCACAGGAGGAAGAGATTGCACACAGTGACTGCACAGGAGGTAGAGACTGCACACAGTGACTGCACAGGAGGAAGAGACTGCACACTGTGCCTGCACAGGAGGAAGAGACTGCACACAGTGACTGCACAGGAGGAAGAGACTGCACACTGTGCCTGCACAGGAGGAAGAGACTCCATGTAGGAGATGTTCCATTGTGTCTTGTGTTGCACTCTGACCTCTGTTTTCCGGTCGGAGTCATTGTGATAATTCTGGGTACCTGATAACTTGACATCGTTTTGGGTCCATTGATGGCAGATGAAAGGAATCATAGCGCACGTGGTCATTACAAGGTGGGGTGAGGACCCTGTACCTGTCCCAGATTTCCTCTGCTGAGACGCCATAATATCATGCAGCATTATTATCTGTTCTGGAGCATAATTCCATGTGATCGGATCCGTCTCTGCTGAACGCTGGAAATTAAAAGCCAGACAAGCAGCCAATGACAGAAGTAGAGCATTAGCTCTGGGCAACGTAGCAGTAACCTGCCCGGGTCAATAATGCAGAGAGACACGGAGCGCGCCGCGCACAGAACGCCGGCAGCTCGTCTGCAAATCGCCTTTGTCCGTGGCGCTGGCTGCGTTTTGTTCAGCTTATTGTTTACAAAGAAAATGCTGTACCTGTCAGCAGATATTAACATAGGGCTTAATACAAGCAAAACATCATTCTGAGTGTTCTTGCCCCGGGTGAAGTAAACTATTCAGCGAACACAACAGTAAGTGGTGAATCAACAGTTATCACTATATCTGCTGCAAAGACCGAGTCTGCAGAGCCGCAACACAGGGAAAAGTGATAAAGTCCCCAAAATACCAACACCGACCCGACCGAAACAGGAACCCAACGCCGAATATAAAAGGGAAACTTCATATCTGGACTCAATATCATATATATAACTCTCTATAAAAAGTCCAGTCACTGTCTACATACAGAACATTACTTATCCTGTATTATACTCCAGAGCTGCACTCACTATTCTGCTGGTGCAGTCACTGTGTACATACATTACATTACTGATCCTGAGTTACCTCCTGTATTATACTCCAGAGCTGCACTCACTATTCTGCTGGTGCAGTCACTGTGTACATATATTACATTACTGATCCTGAGTTACATCCTGTATTATACTCCAGAGCTGCACTCACTATTCTGCAGGTGCAGTCACTGTGTACATACATTACATTACTGATCCTGAGTTACATCCTGTATTATACTCCAGAGCTGCACTCACTATTCTGCAGGTGCAGTCACTGTGTACATACATTACATTACTGATCCTGAGTTACATCCTGTATTATACTCCAGAGCTGCACTCACTATTCTGCTGGTGCAGTCACTGTGTACATACATTACATTACTGATCCTGAGTTACATCCTGTATTATACTCCAGAGCTGCACTCACTATTCTGCTGGTGGAGTCACTGTGTACATACATTACATTACTGATCCTGAGTTACATCCTGTATTATACTCCAGAGCTGCACTCACTATTCTGCTGGTGCAGTCACTGTGTACATACATTACATTACTGATCCTGAGTTACATCCTGTATTATACTCCAGAGCAGCACTCACTATTCTGCTGGTGCAGTCACTGTGTACATACATTACATTACTGATCCTGTGTTACATCCTGTATTATACTCCAGAGCTGCACTCACTATTCTGCTGGTGCAGTCACTGTGTACATATATTACATTACTGATCCTGAGTTACATCCTGTATTATACTCCAGAGCTGCACTCACTATTCTGCTGGTGCAGTCACTGTGTACATACATTACATTACTGATCCTGAGTTACCTCCTGTATTATACTCCAGAGCTGCACTCACTATTCTGCTGGTGCAGTCACTGTGTACATATATTACATTACTGATCCTGAGTTACATCCTGTATTATACTCCAGAGCTGCACTCACTATTCTGCAGGTGCAGTCACTGTGTACATACATTACATTACTGATCCTGAGTTACATCCTGTATTATACTCCAGAGCTGCACTCACTATTCTGCTGGTGGAGTCACTGTGTACATACATTACATTACTGATCCTGAGTTACATCCTGTATTTTACTCCAGAGCTGCACTCACTATTCTGCTGGTGCAGTCACTGTGTACATACATTACATTACTGATCCTGAGTTACATCCTGTATTATACTCCAGAGCAGCACTCACTATTCTGCTGGTGCAGTCACTGTGTACATACATTACATTACTGATCCTGTGTTACATCCTGTATTATACTCCAGAGCTGCACTCACTATTCTGCAGGTGCAGTCACTGTGTACATACATTACATTACTGATCCTGAGTTACATCCTGTATTATACTCCAGAGCAGCACTCACTATTCTGCTGGTGCAGTCACTGTGTACATACATTACATTACTGATCCTGAGTTACATCCTGTATTATACTCCAGAGCTGCACTCACTATTCTGCTGGTGGAGTCACTGTGTACATACATTACATTACTGATCCTGAGTTACATCCTGTATTATACTCCAGAGCTGCACTCACTATTCTGCTGGTGCAGTCACTGTGTACATACATTACATTACTGATCCTGAGTTACATCCTGTATTATACTCCAGAGCAGCACTCACTATTCTGCTGGTGCAGTCACTGTGTACATACATTACATTACTGATCCTGTGTTACATCCTGTATTATACCCCAGAGCTGCACTCACTATTCTGCTGGTGCAGTCACTGTGTACATACATTACATTACTGATCCTGAGTTATATCCTGTATTATACTCCAGAGCTGCACTCACTATTCTGCTGGTGCAGTCACTGTGTACATACATTACATTACTGATCCTGAGTTACATCCTGTATTATACTCCAGAGCTGCACTCACTATTCTGCTGGTGCAGTCACTGTGTACATACATTACATTACTGATCCTGTGTTACATCCTGTATTATACTCCAGAGCTGCACTCACTATTCTGCTGGTGCAGTCACTGTGAACATACATTACATTACTGATCCTGAGTTACCTCCTGTAGTCTAATCCAGAGCTGCACTCACTATTCTGCTGGTGCAGTCACTGTGTACATACATTACATTACTGATCCTGAGTTACATCCTGTATTATACTCCAGAGCTGCACTCACTATTCTGCTGGTGCAGTCACTGTGTACATACATTACATTACTGATCCTGAGTTACATCCTGTATTATACACCAGAGCTGTACTCACTATTCTGCTGGTGCAGTCATTGTGTACATACATTACATTACTGATCCTGAGTTACCTCCTGTATTATACTCCAGAGCTGCACTCACTATTCTGCTGGTGCAGTCACTGTGTACATACATTTCATTACTGATCCTGAGTTACATCCTGTATTATACTCCAGAGCTGCACTCACTATTCTGCTGGTGCAGTCACTGTGTACATACATTACATTACTGATCCTGAGTTACATCCTGTATTATACTCCAGAGCTGCACTCACTATTCTGCTGGTGCAGTCACTGTGTACATACATTACATTACTGATCCTGAGTTACATCCTGTATTATACCCCAGAGCTGCCCTCACTATTCTGCTGGTGCAGTCACTGTGTACATACATTACATTACTGATCCTGAGTTACCTCCTGTATTATACTCCAGAGCTGCCCTCACTATTCTGCTGGTGCAGTCACTGTGTACATACATTACATTACTGATCCTGAGTTACATCCTGTATTATACTCCAGAGCTGCACTCACTATTCTGCTGGTGCAGTCACTGTGTACATACATTACATTACTGATCCTGAGTTACATCCTGTATTATACTCCAGAGCTGCACTCACTATTCTGCTGGTGTAGTCACTGTGTACATACATTACATTACTGATCCTGAGTTACCTCCTGTATTATACTCCAGAGCTGCACTCACTATTTTCCTGGTGCAGTCACTGTGTACATACATTACATTACTGATCCTGAGTTACATCCTGTATTATACCCCAGAGCTGCCCTCACTATTCTGCTGGTGCAGTCACTGTGTACATACATTACATTACTGATCCTGAGTTACATCCTGTATTATACTCCAGAGCTGCACTCACTGTTCTGCTGGTGCAGTCACTGTGTACATACATTACATTACTGATCCTGAGTTACATCCTGTATTATACTCCAGAGCTGCACTCACTATTCTGCTGGTGCAGTCACTGTGTACATACATTACATTACTGATCCTGAGTTACATCCTGTATTATACTCCAGAGCTGCACTCACTATTCTGCTGGTGCAGTCACTGTGTACATACATTACATTACTGATCCTGAGTTACATCCTGTATTATACCCCAGAGCTGCACTCACTATTCTGCTGGTGCAGTCACTGTGTACATATATTACATTACTGATCCTGAGTTATATCCTGTATTATACCCCAGAGCTGCACTCACTATTCTGCTGGTGCAGTCACTGTGTACATACATTACATTACTGATCCTGAGTTACCTCCTGTATTATACTCCAGAGCTGCACTCACTATTCTGCTGGAGCAGTCACTGTGTACATACATTACATTACTGATCCTGATTTACATCCTGTATTGTACTCCAGAGCTGCACTCACTATTCTGCTCGTGCAGTCACTGTGTACATACATTACATTACTGATCCTGAGTTACCTCCTGTATTATACTCCAGAGCTGCACTCACTATTCTGCTGGAGCAGTCACTGTGTACATACATTACATTACTGATCCTGAGTTACATCCTGTATTATACTCCAGAGCTGCACTCACTATTCTGCTGGTGTAGTCACTGTGTACATACATTACATTACTGATCCTGAGTTACATCCTGTATTATACCCCAGAGCTGCACTCACTATTCTGCTGGTGCAGTCACTGTGTACATACATTACATTACTGATCCTGAGTTACATCCTGTATTATACCCCAGAGCTGCCCTCACTATTCTGCTGGTGCAGTCACTGTGTACATACATTACATTACTGATCCTGAGTTACATCCTGTATTATACTCCAGAGCTGCCCTCACTATTCTGCTGGTGCAGTCACTGTGTACATACATTACATTACTGATCCTGAGTTACATCCTGTATTATACTCCAGAGCTGCACTCACTGTTCTGCTGGTGCAGTCACTGTGTACATACATTACATTACTGATCCTGAGTTACATCCTGTATTATACTCCAGAGCTGCACTCACTATTCTGCTGGTGCAGTCACTGTGTACATACATTACATTACTGATCCTGAGTTACATCCTGTATTATACTCCAGAGCTGCACTCACTATTCTGCTGGTGCAGTCACTGTGTACATACATTACATTACTGATCCTGTGTTACATAATGTATTATACTCCAGAGCTGCACTCACTATTCTGCTGGTGCAGTCACTGTGTACATACATTACATTACTGATCCTGAGTTACATCCTGTATTATACTCCAGAGCTGCCCTCACTATTCTGCTGGTGCAGTCACTGTGTACATACATTACATTACTGATCCTGAGTTACATCCTGTATTATACTTCAGAGCTGCACTCACTATACTGCTGGTGCAGTCACTGTGTACATACATTACATTACTGATCCTGAGTTACATCCTGTATTATACTCCAGAGCTGCACTCACTATTCTGCAGGTGCAGTCACTGTGTACATACATTACATTACTGATCCTGAGTTACATCCTGTATTATACTCCAGAGCTGCACTCACTATTCTGCTGGTGGAGTCACTGTGTACATACATTACATTACTGATCCTGAGTTACATCCTGTATTATACTCCAGAGCTGCACTCACTATTCTGCTGGTGCAGTCACTGTGTACATACATTACATTACTGATCCTGAGTTACATCCTGTATTATACTCCAGAGCAGCACTCACTATTCTGCTGGTGCAGTCACTGTGTACATACATTACATTACTGATCCTGTGTTACATCCTGTATTATACTCCAGAGCTGCACTCACTATTCTGCAGGTGCAGTCACTGTGTACATACATTACATTACTGATCCTGAGTTACATCCTGTATTATACTCCAGAGCAGCACTCACTATTCTGCTGGTGCAGTCACTGTGTACATACATTACATTACTGATCCTGAGTTACATCCTGTATTATACTCCAGAGCTGCACTCACTATTCTGCTGGTGGAGTCACTGTGTACATACATTACATTACTGATCCTGAGTTACATCCTGTATTATACTCCAGAGCTGCACTCACTATTCTGCTGGTGCAGTCACTGTGTACATACATTACATTACTGATCCTGAGTTACATCCTGTATTATACTCCAGAGCAGCACTCACTATTCTGCTGATGCAGTCACTGTGTACATACATTACATTACTGATCCTGTGTTACATCCTGTATTATACCCCAGAGCTGCACTCACTATTCTGCTGGTGCAGTCACTGTGTACATACATTACATTACTGATCCTGTGTTACATCCTGTATTATACTCCAGAGCTGCACTCACTATTCTGCTGGTGCAGTCACTGTGAACATACATTACATTACTGATCCTGAGTTACCTCCTGTATTATACTCCAGAGCTGCACTCACTATTCTGCTGGTGCAGTCACTGTGTACATACATTACATTACTGATCCTGAGATACCTCCTGTAGTCTACTCCAGAGCTGCACTCACTATTCTGCTGGTGCAGTCACTGTGTACATACATTACATTACTGATCCTGAGTTACATCCTGTATTATACTCCAGAGCTGCACTCACTATTCTGCTGGTGCAGTCACTGTGTACATACATTACATTACTGATCCTGAGTTACATCCTGTATTATACACCAGAGCTGTACTCACTATTCTGCTGGTGCAGTCATTGTGTACATACATTACATTACTGATCCTGAGTTACCTCCTGTATTATACTCCAGAGCTGCACTCACTATTCTGCTGGTGCAGTCACTGTGTACATACATTTCATTACTGATCCTGAGTTACATCCTGTATTATACTCCAGAGCTGCACTCACTATTCTGCTGGTGCAGTCACTGTGTACATACATTACATTACTGATCCTGAGTTACATCCTGTATTATACTCCAGAGCTGCACTCACTATTCTGCTGGTGCAGTCACTGTGTACATACATTACATTACTGATCCTGAGTTACATCCTGTATTATACCCCAGAGCTGCCCTCACTATTCTGCTGGTGCAGTCACTGTGTACATACATTACATTACTGATCCTGAGTTACCTCCTGTATTATACTCCAGAGCTGTACTCACTATTTTCCTGGTGCAGTCACTGTGTACATACATTACATTACTGATCCTGAGTTACATCCTGTATTATACTCCAGAGCTGCACTCACTATTCTGCTGGTGCAGTCACTGTGTACATACATTACATTACTGATCGTGAGTTACATCCTGTATTATACCCCAGAGCTGCCCTCACTATTCTGCTGGTGCAGTCACTGTGTACATACATTACATTACTGATCCTGAGTTACCTCCTGTATTATACTCCAGAGCTGCACTCACTATTTTCCTGGTGCAGTCACTGTGTACATACATTACATTACTGATCCTGAGTTACATCCTGTATTATACCCCAGAGCTGCCCTCACTATTCTGCTGGTGCAGTCACTGTGTACATACATTACATTACTGATCCTGAGTTACATCCTGTATTATACTCCAGAGCTGCACTCACTGTTCTGCTGGTGCAGTCACTGTGTACATACATTACATTACTGATCCTGAGTTACATCCTGTATTATACTCCAGAGCTGCACTCACTATTCTGCTGGTGCAGTCACTGTGTACATACATTACATTACTGATCCTGAGTTACATCCTGTATTATACTCCAGAGCTGCACTCACTATTCTGCTGGTGCAGTCACTGTGTACATACATTACATTACTGATCCTGAGTTACATCCTGTATTATACCCCAGAGCTGCACTCACTATTCTGCTGGTGCAGTCACTGTGTACATATATTACATTACTGATCCTGAGTTATATCCTGTATTATACCCCAGAGCTGCACTCACTATTCTGCTGGTGCAGTCACTGTGTACATACATTACATTACTGATCCTGAGTTACCTCCTGTATTATACTCCAGAGCTGCACTCACTATTCTGCTGGAGCAGTCACTGTGTACATACATTACATTACTGATCCTGATTTACATCCTGTATTATACTCCAGAGCAGCACTCACTATTCTGCTCGTGCAGTCACTGTGTACATACATTACATTACTGATCCTGAGTTACCTCCTGTATTATACTCCAGAGCTGCACTCACTATTCTGCTGGAGCAGTCACTGTGTACATACATTACATTACTGATCCTGATTTACATCCTGTATTATACTCCAGAGCTGCACTCACTATTCTGCTCGTGCAGTCACTGTGTACATACATTACATTACTGATCCTGAGTTACCTCCTGTATTATACTCCAGAGCTGCACTCACTATTCTGCTGGTGTAGTCACTGTGTACATACATTACATTACTGATCCTGAGTTACATCCTGTATTATACCCCAGAGCTGCACTCACTATTCTGCTGGTGCAGTCACTGTGTACATACATTACATTACTGATCCTGAGTTACATCCTGTATTATACCCCAGAGCTGCCCTCACTATTCTGCTGGTGCAGTCACTGTGTACATACATTACATTACTGATCCTGAGTTACATCCTGTATTATACTCCAGAGCTGCCCTCACTATTCTGCTGGTGCAGTCACTGTGTACATACATTACATTACTGATCCTGAGTTACATCCTGTATTATACTCCAGAGCTGCACTCACTGTTCTGCTGGTGCAGTCACTGTGTACATACATTACATTACTGATCCTGAGTTACATCCTGTATTATACTCCAGAGCTGCACTCACTATTCTGCTGGTGCAGTCACTGTGTACATACATTACATTACTGATCCTGAGTTACATCCTGTATTATACTCCAGAGCTGCACTCACTATTCTGCTGGTGCAGTCACTGTGTACATACATTACATTACTGATCCTGTGTTACATAATGTATTATACTCCAGAGCTGCACTCACTATTCTGCTGGTGCAGTCACTGTGTACATACATTACATTACTGATCCTGAGTTACATCCTGTATTATACTCCAGAGCTGCCCTCACTATTCTGCTGGTGCAGTCACTGTGTACATACATTACATTACTGATCCTGAGTTACATCCTGTATTATACTTCAGAGCTGCACTCACTATACTGCTGGTGCAGTCACTGTGTACATACATTACATTACTGATCCTAAGTTACATCCTGTATTATACCCCAGAGCTGCACTCACTATTCTGCTGGTGCAGTCACTGTGTACATACATTACATTACTGATCCTGAGTTACATCCTGTATTATACTCCAGAGCTGCACTCACTATTCTGCTGGTGGAGTCACTGTGTACATACATTACATTACTGATCCTGAGTTACATCCTGTATTATACTCCAGAGCTGCACTCACTATTCTGCTGGTGCAGTCACTGTGTACATACATTACATTACTGATCCTGAGTTACATCCTGTATTATACTCCAGAGCTGCACTCACTATTCTGCTGGTGCAGTCACTGTGTACATACATTACATTACTGATCCTGAGTTACATCCTGTATTATACTTCAGAGCTGCACTCACTATACTGCTGGTGGAGTCACTGTGTACATACATTACATTACTGATCCTGAGTTACATCCTGTATTATACTCCAGAGCTGTGCTCACTATTCTGCTGGTGCAGTCACTGTGTACATACATTACATTACTGATCCTGTGTAACCTCCTGTATTATACTCCAGAGCTGCGCTCACTATTCTGCTGGTGCAATCACTGTGTACATACATTACATTACTGATCCTGAGTTACATCCTGTATTATACTCCAGAGCTGCGCTCACTATTCTGCTGGTGGAGTCACTGTGTACATACATTACATTACTGATCCTGAGTTACATCCTGTATTATACTCCAGAGCTGCACTCACTATTCTGCTGGTGCAGTCACTGCGTACATACATTACATTACTGATCCTGAGTTACCTCCTGTATTATACCCCAGAGCTGCACTCACTATTCTGCTGGTGCAGTCACTGTGTACATACATTACATTACTGATCCTGACTTACATCCTATATTATACTCCAGAGATGCACTCACTATTCTGCTGGTGCAGTCACTGTGTACATACATTACATTACTGATCCTGAGTTACCTCCTGTATTATACTCCAGAGCTGCACTCACTATTCTGCTGGAGCAGTCACTGTGTACATACATTACATTACTGATCCTGAGTTACATCCTGTATTATACTCCAGAGCTGCACTCACTATTCTGCTGGTGCAGTCACTGCGTACATACATTACATTACTGATCCTGAGTTACCTCCTGTATTATACCCCAGAGCTGCACTCACTATTCTGCTGGTGCAGTCACTGTGTACATACATTACATTACTGATCCTGACTTACATCCTATATTATACTCCAGAGCTGCACTCACTATTCTGCTGGTGCAGTCACTGTGTACATACATTACATTACTGATTCTGAGTTACCTCCTGTATTATACTCCAGAGCTGCACTCACTATTCTGCTGGAGCAGTCACTGTGTACATACATTACATTACTGATCCTGAGTTATATCCTGTATTATACTCCAGAGCTGCACTCACTATTCTGCTGGTGCAGTCACTGTGTACATACATTACATTACTGATCCTGAGTTACATCCTGTATTATACTCCAGAGCTGCACTCACTATTCTGCTGGTGTAGTCACTGTGTACATACATTACATTACTGATCCTGAGTTACATCCTGTATTATACTCCAGAGCTGCACTCACTATTCTGCTGGTGCAGCCACTGTGTACATACATTACATTACTGATCCTGAGTTACATTCTGTATTATACTCCAGAGCTGCACTCACTATTCTGCTGGTGTAGTCACTGTGTACATACATTACATTACTGATCCTGAGTTACATCCTGTATTATACTCCAGAGCTGCACTCACTATTCTGCTGGTGCAGTCACTGTGTACATACATTACATTACTGATCCTGAGTTACCTCCTGTATTATACTCCAGAGCTGCACTCACTATTCTGCTGGTGCAGTCACTGTGTACATACATTACATGCCCTGTACTACTGCCCCCATCATGTTTAATGACTACCCCCATTTATAATCATCTCGCAGTCACATGACCTATAATACGGCACAATGTAACAGCGCGCTGATGATAGGTCCCTGTTCACTCCTGGCCTCATGCACGGAGCGGGCACCTCGGCTGCACACAGTGGCGCTATCATTAGCTGCTGGAGTTTATGAGTTTCTGGATTTATATTGTGATTTGTGGCTTTTATTACATTGCAGAGTGAATGAGGCGAAGATTACAGAGATATAGAAGACGTGTAATAGAGCCGACATCCCCTCTATATCCTCATGTCACAACCCTTCCACAGTCACGTGCAGTCGTCAGAGACCTCCGCTAAAATACTCTGTGCTGCGGAGATCTTCAACTCTTACCTAATGACCCCTCACATGGTCAACTTAATCCTTTCATTAGATACTCTGTGCTGCAGTTAGTCATTCTCTTCCCACCAGTATGTTACTTTCTTCAAGAGCAGCAAATCCATCTCCTGAAATGCTCTGTGCTGCTGGAGACCCTTCTAGAACCACCATATTCAGCGACTTCCGGTAAAGTCAATGTAGTCTTTTTAATACTCTATACTGCAGATGGATCATATCCTGATCATTACACTGTTACCTCTCCAGATGAGCACATTGATCTCCTTAAACACTCTGTGCTTCTGATATTACCTGTGTAACTTTCGGTGCTACCTCCTACAATATAAATACATTCCTCTGCTGAAGTGCTCTGTGCTGCAGATAATACCTGTGCTTATCACTATGTAACTTTCAGTGTTATCTTTTACAAGTACACTCCTCTGCTGAAATACTCTGTGCTGCCAATAGATTCTATCCTTATCACTATGTAACTTTCAATGTTACCTCTTACAATATAAGTACACTCCTCTGCTGAAATACTCTGTGCCGCCTAAAGATTCTATCCTTATCACTATGTAACTTTCAATGTTACCTCTTACAATATAAGTACATTCCTCTGCTGAAATACTCTGTGCTGCCTAAAGATTCTATCGTTATCACTATGTAACTCTCAGTCTGTTACCTCTCACAGGATAAGCATACGCCTCTCCTGAAACACTCTGCGCTGCTGGAAAGGCTCTCAATGTAGGATGAAGAGCAGCAGACACAATGCGGACACATCCTGCCCCAGCTCTGCACATGCAGCTGTTGACTTTCATCTGGATACATTGTATAAGCCTCAATTATAGAACAGTTTTCTTCTGTCATTTCCTCCATTAATGGTATATTGTGGAGATGTATCACCGGCTGCAGAGCATCGCACTCTCCATATTGTTCTTCCCATTTGCCACAATTATAGGAGCGGATTGTGAGATCGCATTTACAAGTGGCCATGTTTGATACAATGGGAGAACAAAGGCTCTGATGTTAATATGCTGCATTAATTTAGAGGGTATACAAAGTGTCAGCGCGACAACATCTGCTGCCTGTGTCAATTACACTGACAGCCGTCACTTGACTCCTCAGTATTATTAGTCCTCGGCGGAGACTGCTCCATTTTCAGCTGCGCTCGTGTTCGGGGCCTGGAGAGAAGGATTTTGCAGGATTTAAAGCGGTTGTAGCACTTCGTTTGCAAATAATTAGCACATAATATGCACTTAATGTTGATTCATACAAGGCGTCTGCTACTTCTGGGTGGTAACTCATTGTAAAGCTCAGAGCCTTGGCTGAATTACATCTGGGCTAGAGATGGGGGGCGCTATTACAATAATGTCTATGGAAAATATGTGTAGATCTGTGGTGAAAGGAGGTATTACAACTAGTTATAATATCTTATAATCTTTATTTTATATGGCACCAACATATTCCGCAGCGATTTACAGACATTATCATCACTGTCCCCATTGGGCTCACAATCTAAATTCCCTATCAGTATGTTTTTGGAGTGTGAGAGAAAACCGGAGAACCCAGAGGAAACCCACACGAACACGGGGAGAGCATACAAACTCATTGCAGATGTCCTTGGTGGGATTTGAACCCAGGACCCCAGTGCTGCAAGGCTGGAGTGCTGACCATTGAGCTACCATACAGTGCTAACGACTGAGCCAACTAGTTGAAGAAGACTGTGACTCCAGATATTCAGGACCTGGAGATTATAATTTGTACCTGACTTCTATATTCTAGACTAATAATCCAGCAGAGAATCTGTGGGGGGACGCAAACTTCATTTGGCCTATATGTGAGCATATTGGGGGACACTGCAATACTTGCATCACTATATACAGGTGCTTCTCACAAAATTATAATATCATCAAAAAGTTAATTTATTTCAGTTCTTCAATGCAAAAAGTGAAACTCATATATTATATAGAGTCATTACACACAGAGGGATCTATTATATAGAGTCATTACACACAGAGGGATCTATTATATAGAGTCATTACACACAGAGGATCTATTATATAGAGTCATTACACACAGAGGGATCTATTATATAGAGTCATTACACACGGAGGGATCTATTATATAGAGTCATTACACACAGAGCGATCTATTATATAGAGTCATTACACACAGAGGGATCAATTATATAGAGACATTACACACAGAGGGATCTATTATATAGACTCATTACACACAGAGGGATCTATTATATAGAGTCATTACACACAGAGGGATCTATTATATAGAATCATTACACACAGAGGGATCTATTATAAAGAGTCATTACACACAGAGCGATCTATTATATAGAGTCATTACACACAGAGGGATCTATTATATAGAGTCATTGCACACAGAGAGATCTATTATATAGAGTCATTACAGACAGAGGGATCTATTATATAGAGTCATTACACAGAGGGATCTATTATATAGAGTCATTACACACAGAGGGATCTATTATAGTGTGTAATGACTCTATATAATAGATCCCTCTGCGTGTAATGACTCTATACAATAGATCCCTCTGCGTGTAATGACTCTATATAATAGATCCCCCTGCGTGTAATGACTCTATATAATAGATCCCTCTGCGTGTAATGACTCTATATAATAGATCCCTCTGCGTTTAATGACTCTATATAATAGATCCCTCTGCGTGTAATGACTCTATATAATAGATCCCTCTGCGTGTAATGACTCTATATAATAGATCCCCCTGCGTGTAATGACTCTATATAATAGATCCCTCTGCGTGTAATGACTCTATATAATAGATCCCTCTGCGTGTAATGACTCTATATAATAGATCCCTCTGCGTGTAATGACTCTATATAATAGATCCCTCTGCGTGTAATGACTCTATATAATAGATCCCTCTGTGTGTAATGACTCTATATAATAGATCCCTGTGTGTAATGACTCTATATAATAGATCCCTCTGTGTGTAATGACTCTATATAATAGATCCCTCTGTGTGTAATGACTCTATATAATAGATCGCTCTGTGTGTAATGACTCTATATAATAGATCGCTCTGTGTGTAATGACTCTATATAATAGATCCCTCTGTGTGTAATGACTCTATATAATAGATCCCTCTGTGTGTAATGACTCTATATAATAGATCCCTCTGCGTGTAATGACTCTATATAATAGATCCCTCTGCGTGTAATGACTCTATATAATAGATCCCCCTGCGTGTAATGACTCTATATAATAGATCCCTCTGCGTGTAATGACTCTATATAATAGATCCCTCTGCGTGTAATGACTCTATATAATAGATCCCTCTGCGTGTAATGACTCTATATAATAGATCCCTCTGTGTGTAATGACTCTATATAATAGATCCCTCTGTGTGTAATGACTCTATATAATAGATCCCTCTGTGTGTAATGACTCTATATAATAGATCCCTCTGTGTGTAATGACTATATAATAGATCCCTCTGTGTGTAATGACTCTATATAATAGATCGCTCTGTGTGTAATGACTCTATATAATAGATCGCTCTGTGTGTAATGACTCTATATAATAGATCCCTCTGTGTGTAATGACTCTATATAATAGATCCCTCTGTGTGTAATGACTCTATATAATAGATCCCTCTGCGTGTAATGACTCTATATAATAGATCCCCCTGCGTGTAATGACTCTATATAATAGATCCCTCTGCGTGTAATGACTCTATATAATAGATCCCTCTGCGTGTAATGACTCTATATAATAGATCCCTCTGCGTGTAATGACTCTATATAATAGATCCCTCTGCGTGTAATGACTCTATATAATAGATCCCTCTGTGTGTAATGACTCTATATAATAGATCCCTGTGTGTAATGACTCTATATAATAGATCCCTCTGTGTGTAATGACTCTATATAATAGATCCCTCTGTGTGTAATGACTCTATATAATAGATCGCTCTGTGTGTAATGACTCTATATAATAGATCGCTCTGTGTGTAATGACTCTATATAATAGATCCCTCTGTGTGTAATGACTCTATATAATAGATCCCTCTGTGTGTAATGACTCTATATAATAGATCCCTCTGCGTGTAATGACTCTATATAATAGATCCCTCTGCGTGTAATGACTCTATATAATAGATCCCCCTGCGTGTAATGACTCTATATAATAGATCCCTCTGCGTGTAATGACTCTATATAATAGATCCCTCTGCGTGTAATGACTCTATATAATAGATCCCTCTGCGTGTAATGACTCTATATAATAGATCCCTCTGTGTGTAATGACTCTATATAATAGATCCCTCTGTGTGTAATGACTCTATATAATAGATCCCTCTGTGTGTAATGACTCTATATAATAGATCCCTCTGTGTGTAATGACTATATAATAGATCCCTCTGTGTGTAATGACTCTATATAATAGATCGCTCTGTGTGTAATGACTCTATATAATAGATCGCTCTGTGTGTAATGACTCTATATAATAGATCCCTCTGTGTGTAATGACTCTATATAATAGATCCCTCTGTGTGTAATGACTCTATATAATAGATCCCTCTGCGTGTAATGACTCTATATAATAGATCCCTCTGCGTGTAATGACTCTATATAATAGATCCCTCTGCATGTAATGACTCTATATAATAGATCCCTCTGTGTGTAATGACTATATAATAGATCCCTCTGTGTGTAATGACTCTATATAATAGATCCCTCTGTGTGTAATGACTCTATATAATAGATCCCTCTGTGTGTAATGACTCTATATAATAGATCCCTCTGTGTGTAATGACTCTATATAATAGATCCCTCTGTGTGTAATGACTCTATATAATAGATCCCTCTGTGTGTAATGACTCTATATAATAGATCCCTCTGTGTGTAATGACTCTATATAATAGATTCCTCTGTGTGTAATGACTCTATATAATAGATGCCTCTGTGTGTAATGACTCTATATAATAGATCCCTCTGTGTGTAATGACTCTATTTAATAGATTCCTCTGTGTGTAATGACTCTATATAATAGATCCCTCTGTGTATAATGACTCTATATAATAGATCCCTCTGTGTGTAATGACTCTATATAATAGATCGCTCTGTGTGTAATGACTCTATATAATAGATCGCTCTGCGTGTAATAACTCTATATAATAGATCCCTCTGTGTGTAATGACTCTATATAATAGATCCCTCTGTGTGTAATGACTCTATATAATAGATCCCTCTGTGTGTAATGACTCTATATAATAGATCCCTCTGTGTGTAATGTCTCTATATAATAGATCCCTCTGTGTGTAATGACTCTATATAATAGATCCCTCTGTGTGTAATGACTCTATATAATAGATCCCTCTGTGTGTAATGACTCTATATAATAGATCCCTCTGTGTGTAATGACTCTATATAATAGATCACTCTGCGTGTAATAACTCTATATAATAGATCCCTCTGTGTGTAATGACTCTATATAATAGATCCCTCTGTGTGTAATGACTCTATATAATAGATCCCTCTGTGTGTAATGACTCTATATAATAGATCCCTCTGTGTGTAATGTCTCTATATAATAGATCCCTCTGTGTGTAATGACTCTATATAATAGATCCCTCTGTGTGTAATGACTCTATATAATAGATCCCTCTGTGTGTAATGACTCTATATAATAGATCCCTCTGTGTGTAATGACTCTATATAATAGATCCCTCTGTGTGTAATGACTCTATATAATAGATCCCTCTGCGTGTAATGGCTCTATATAACAGATCCCTCTGCGTGTAATGGCTCTATATAATAGATCCCTCTGTGTGTAATGACTCTATATAATAGATCCCTCTGTGTGTAATGACTCTATATAATAGATCCCTCTGCGTGTAATGGCTCTATATAACAGATCCCTCTGTGTGTAATGACTCTATATAATATTGGAGTTTCACTTTTTGTTTTGAAGAACTGAAATAAATTAACTTTTTGATGATATTCTAATGTAGTGAGATGCACCTGTATATATCTACATATCCATCCTGACCAGATACAGCTGCTGGCTTTGTAGGTCGGGTGGACCATGTGTTGCCCCCTCTATCATCAGATGAGACCATTTGGAGCATATCTTATTATCAGTGCCCTATAAATATCTATGTATTTCAGGATATTTATGGGAGTCGGTGTCTGCTGACAGATCAACAGAATACAGGGGGTGTAAGGGCCATGGATTAATGGCGGCTGGATACAGCGACCAAGTGGTGAATTTTACTTCTAAGCATAATTCATATGTTAAATCTATATAAAAAGTTGAGAAGTTCTTTGTGTTTCCTTGTCCTGATTTTTAATTTATTTCTTGATTTCTTTTTTTTTTTTTCAGAGCGTTTTTCAAAATTCTGCTGGTTTTCCTTGGAAACTGTAACTGTGCCGCTGCCATGTTAGCTCCCACAATGCATTACTCACCGGAATCTGCTCGGGATTCCAAAATTTTCTTAAAATGCAAAAGTGGAGTAGAAAAAAAAATTAGTGCAAGATAAGTAAAACCAGATAGTGACTAAGTTACTTACTATTTAGTTTTAATTTTGGGCAGAGAAGTTTCACAGCTCATTCCCCGGCCAGATAATCTGCACATTACAAGACCTGAAGAAGGATGGGATTTTACAGAAATAAAGGACAAAGAAGCTTGTGGGGGTGGGGAGGGGAAGGGCGCTACAAGGGGTCAAGGAAACAGGAACCCCTCATGTCTGTGTGTGCCGAGTATGGACATAATAGTAGCCGGTCAACACCCTCCAGCTCAGAGACGACTGGGAACTAGTGATGGGAAACTGGTGAAAGTTCAGGATACAAGGGATCTAATGGCCAGAAATAGCGTTATTGCTCCTGTACACACACAGCCGCCTATTCTGAGCAGTTACCCGACATGACAAGTTCACTTCCTGGTCTGATTTGCAAGACAATCCCAACATAAAACCAGACGGCTGCAGAAGACATGTGTAAGTATTAGGAGGAACGCTAAAGTAATAACATCATAATAAAGGTTATGTAAAAGTAAGAATGTAGCAAATAATAAAACGAATAACAATTACGAAAAGAATGATAGAATAGAAAGTAAAAATATAACTGAAATTACGTTTTTTTTTTTAAGTTCTTTTGTTTTTCCGAATGTTCAATTGTCACGAGGAGGGACGACAAACTCCTGGCAGTGAATACGGGAAAGTTTGTTTTCGACGACTGATCTTGTGAGTCACGGTCTTTGGCTTTCCAGTTATAATACATCAGTTTTCTGAATTTCATGTACAAGGCAGTGACTTTATCGGGTTGCCAGAATTTTATTTTTTTTTACAGTATCCAAGCTTCTTCTGCCAAAAAAATGTAAAAAAATAAACAAACTTTGGAGAACAGTCCCACATCTGCGACACCTGATTGATTTCTTCTGCTGATCGTACAATGAGCAGACAATACGCAAACATGTGCGGTGACAGTGCGCTCCAAACCTGCCGGATGCCGTCAATCTCAATGTCTCGTATTTGTAGTTATTGTTACATTGTGGTTCTGGTAATAACAGCTGCTGCGCGACCAGGACGTGGGCCGAACCGCTCAATGCTTGGACTCGATTCCCAGAGAAAATCTGGACCTGAAATGTAGCACAATGGGTGGTCTTATCATACATCTGCCCCCCCACCCCTCAATTTCTACATCTCACGCCCTCAGATTCACAACCTTGGATGGAGGAATAGCCATCTGGACAGAAAACAGGATATTGTATCATGACGAGCGCACAATGGCTAAACTTGAGAAAACAATGTTCTCCGAACAATGAAGGAACACAGATGGAGGAGCAGGGACAGATTTTCTCTATTTTTATTGTGATACAATACATTTAAGATTTTAAAACGTTAAATAATTAAAACTACATTTTGAAAATGTAAAAGTATCTTTATGAAATAAAATGATCTAGAAAGTAACAAAGTCGTTATTCCCATTGTTCCTAGAGCCTCTAACACAACTTTCTTCTCTCTCAGATTCGTACGGATCGTTCTGTCTCTTCATCCCTCTTACAAGTGATGGCCGCCATCTTGTCGGGCAGCATCTGATGTTGCCATGTTCACATTGTTCTGCCATGTTGGCGTCGTTTCTGTTGGACATGCCGCCCATTAATTGCATTTAATAAATCATGTTTTTCACTAACATTCTGTGTATGTGTTGTTTTTGGGATATATACACTGGGGAATAGGATGAATGGCAGGTGTACAAGGATGGTGACCGAAGCAGCACCCGTGGGAGTTGTGTGTGCGAGGTGCTCAAACGGCTCCATAACACATCGAGTGTATTGGAGCTTTGAGGGCACTTAACGTGTTTGGGTGGGATCTGTGTGGGGCAACATCAGAATGCCCCCGGAGTGGCCATGGGCTTATAACGCTGCGTTTCCTACTACCCCGGGTCAATCCTAGATGGCTGTAGCCATAAAAATACACTGATCATCCCTGAGTTACAAAGTATGTAAAAAAGACCTTCTTAGTAAATATTTGCACTAGACTCACTCTAAACCATATAGGACCACGTCTGGATTTAGGGGTAAATCTGTATCAGTCTTTTTTCTGTTATCCTCATAGTTTAGAGGTATTTTCACATGTATCCATGTCTGCACCAATAGAGGAAGGCCAAGAAAAGAAACCCCTTCTACTTACTACTGGGGTCCATTTTTTATGGGACGATTCACAATTTACAGATATAGCAGGAAATAAACAGTTACTCTGCTACATCTACAACAGAGAAAACTCTGCACCCAGTAAGGTAAGTGACAGATCTGTGGAATCAGGGTCTCTGCCTCTACATAATGCTGCTCTCATATGAGGTAGCAAACACCTGGTGACAGATTTCCTTTAAACACTTATAACCTATACAATGGTTAGCAAAGTCACAAATAGCTGCATGATCAAGCCTACTGTTTCACTATTGGTCGGGGTTTAATGATCATTTCAGAATGAAAATTAAAAAAATAAATAAAAAAAGAGCAATAGTTAATAACTCGGAGAACAAAAAAGTAACAATAAGCGTAACAATTCTGCATCAATGAAATAATCAGCAATCCTTTATCCAAATAATTTATTTTCCTGAGCTTAGTGAGGTCTCATAAAAACAAGTTAAAAAAAGTTAAATATTTGTGTTTTCGTCGAGTTCATTAATTTACAATTGGCTTTAGAAGGAGAAAAGAGGGAATGTTTTTCCCTTCATGGCAAAGACGTATTTTAGCAGTTTAGAAACTAGCTTTCACCTTGTCAGAGAGTTGGAAGGAGCCCGAGTACGTTGCAAAAATGCCTAAATAATTATTTATGACTCTTGCGAATTTTGGCTAAATTATATATCGCAAATTGCTTTTTTAAGAGAGAAAAAACCAGTCATGGAGTTGAGTTTATTGGCTAAATGTCCTATCCGCTTATTCCAAAGAGACAGAGATTAAATAAGGTGCAGATATTGTGCGATACAAATGCCAAGAGCGGCAGAGATCACAGCCACGTGCAACCTACAAAAAACTTTCTGGAAGTTCATCGACTGCTCAGTTCTCTTTCATCCTGGGGAAAGTTTCTCGAAAGTGAGTTTTCTTCTTGACTTTGCAGGTAAATTATCAGGGCAGGAACGCTTTATCTCAAGGAGAATAAATGAAAACAAGACAGTCTCCGAGGATTTCAGTTCAGAATTAAGAAAGGCACAGCAGATTTTCTCCACAAATCCCCTTGCATCCTGCCATTATGGGCTTTTTTTTTATACTTGTTTGTTCTAGTTTCAAATAACTTCAAAATGAACGGGGAGGAAAGTGTCAGCCCAGAGGGGCCTTGGAACAGAGGAACTTACAAAAACTAAAAAACAAAAATAAATAATAAAAAAAAAAAAAAAAGCAAAAAGACCTCATTTCCCTCACACCCCAGGTGGTTACGTTAACTTGACTCTGTGCGGCTGTAACATAAATGAGTCTGAATATAGGACATCACACGCCACCATAATGAAAACAGAGGATATCGCTCACGAGTCATCTCAATGTTACATTGCTACTTTTGTTTTTTTCCATTCTTTCAATTTGCCAGCACCTTCATTGCACAGCTTGACATTTCACTAAATCAATGTTTTAAACTCCCAAAGTTATGTTTTATTAAAGTAATGTAACAATGCAAAATGTGCAGATATTACACGTATTATAAGAAATGTTACAGAGCTCTTAGAACCAGTGACTTATGGGCTGCAGACGGTACAATGATGATATTATAATAAGTTACATTGTGGTGTGATCTGCTCAGCTCTGCTACATTATCTATAGCACATACTCCACATAGCAGAGGTGAATTTTTCATTGAAGGTTTTTGCCTTCTAATTAGGCAGAGGGGATTTTTTTTGTCTAGAACAATGTATCTATATCATCAAATGAAGATTTCCCACAGACCAAAAAGCAACCTGTGGCTCAAATACAGGGAAGCAGAAGAGCAAAAGGGGTACGGGGCAGTGATGGGGTATCTGCAAAAATTTAATTTACATGTTCACTTGAATTTTTCCAGAAATTGTTTTGAATGTAATTGATTTCATGTGAATTGAATGTAATTATTATTGCCTGCATTGTCTCCAGACCCCAGAACATAATAAAGATAATTAAAAAAATGACACTCCTCCATACCTCATTGGTTCCTCCATCCCTCATCTGTTCCTCCATCCTTCATTCACTCCTCCATGCATCATCTGTTCCTCCGTACCTCATCTGTTCCTCCATCCCTCATCAGCTCCTCCATCCCTCATCAGCTCCTCCATCCCTCATCAGCTCCTCCATCCCTCATCCGTTCCCCTATCCCTCATCCGTTCCTCCATCTCTCATCCGTTCCTCCATCCTTCATTAGCTCGTCCATCCCTTATCTGTTCCTCCATTTCTCATCAGCTCCTCCATCCCTCATCAGCTCCTCCATCTCTCATCCGTTCCTCTATTACTCATCTGCTCCTCCATCCCTCATCCGCTCCTCCACCCCTCATCCGCTCCTCCATCCCTCATTCGTTCCTCCATGCCTCATCCGTTCCTCCATGTCTCATCCGTTCCTCCATGTCTCATCCGTTCCTCCATGCCTCTTCCGTTCCTCCATGCCTCTTCCGTTCCTCCATGCCTCTTCCGTTCCTCCATGCCTCATCCGTTCCTCCACCCCTCATCAGCTCCTCAATTTCTCATCAGCTCTTCCATGCCTCATCTGTTCCTCCATCCCTCATCCGTTCCTCCATCCCTCATCCGCTCCTCCATCCCTCACCCGCTCCTCCATCCCTCATCTGTTCCTCCATCCATCATCCGCTCCTCCATCCCTTATCAGATCCTTCATCCCTCATCTGCTCCTCCATCCCTCATATGATCCCCTATTCCTCATCCGCTCCTCCATCCCTCACCCGCTCCTCCATCCCTCATCCACTCCTCCATCCCTCATCTGCTCCCCCATACTTCATCAGCTCCTCCATCCCTCATCCGCTCCTCCATCCCTCATCCACTCCTCCATCCCTCATCCACTCCTCCATCCCTCATCCACTCCTCCATCCCTCATCCGCTCCTCCATCCCTCATCCACTCCTCCATCCCTCATCCGCTCCTCCATCCCTCATCCACTCCTCCATCCCTCATCCGCCCCTCCATCCCTCATCCACTCCTCCATCCCTCATCCACCCCTCCATCCCTCATCCGCTCCTCCATCCCTCATCTGCTCCTCCATTCCTTATCCACTCCTCAATCCTTCATTCCCCGTCTGTTCCTCCATCCCTCATCTGCTCCTCCATCCCTCATTTGTTCCTCCGCACAGCCCGGCTCTATTTCAATCCTCATTGGGCCATCACCGGCTCTTTCCAGCCCCTGGCTACTTTTGGCATGAAACAGCATGGCTGGCATCCCCTGTGCCTCATGTGCTGACCAGGCTCCAGGCCAAATTAGAGTGAACCTTCAAATGGGAGTTTTTGCAAATTAACTCATCACAACTAGTGTTGAGCGAGTATGTTCTGTTAACCCTTTCGCCGAGTATGCTCGGGCCGAGCTCCGAGTATTTACAGCTGCTCGGTGATAAGGTTGAATCACTCCCTGTGCATGATTTACAACTGTTTGACAGCTTTATTACATGTGAGGAATGTGTAAGAAATAGACAATCCTCCCATGTAATAAAAGTGTCAAACAGTCGCAAATCATGGAGCGATTCAACCATATCACCGAGCAGCTGTAAATACTCAGAGCTCGGCCCGAGCATACTCGGAACAGAACATACTCGCTCAACACTAATCACAACCTCATATTGCTGGTGAGGTGGTGACAGAACAAACCAACAGCACTGGAGAGGAACCGTGAGGCAGGAAAGGTGAGAGCCGAATGAGTAGTTATTTTATGTTTTTTAGCCCCTTGCCGGCTCTTTATTATCTGGGTATCTGACATTTTGCTGGATTTTTCCAAGCGAATGTCAAAAAAATTCCTAGCATATCAATTTTCTCATCTCAAGCCCCAGTCTACTCCCCCTGTCTACTTCACCTGTTTTTTGACATGCAAAGAGTATGTCCTGGGCTCACAGGGCCCATCAGCCATCCCTCATCTGTTCCTCCATCCATCATCCGCTCCTCCATCCCTTATCAGATCCTTCATCCCTCATCTGCTCCTCCATCCCTCATATGATCCCCTATTCCTCATCCGCTCCTCCATCCCTCACCCGCTCCTCCATCCCTCATCCACTCCTCCATCCCTCATCTGCTCCCCCATACTTCATCAGCTCCTCCATCCCTCATCCGCTCCTCCATCCCTCATCCACTCCTCCATCCCTCATCCACTCCTCCATCCCTCATCCACTCCTCCATCCCTCATCCGCTCCTCCATCCCTCATCCACTCCTCCATCCCTCATCCGCTCCTCCATCCCTCATCCACTCCTCCATCCCTCATCCGCCCCTCCATCCCTCATCCACTCCTCCATCCCTCATCCACTCCTCCATCCCTCATCCGCTCCTCCATCCCTCATCTGCTCCTCCATTCCTTATCCACTCCTCAATCCTTCATTCCCCGTCTGTTCCTCCATCCCTCATCTG
Organism: Phyllobates terribilis; assembly: GCF_046119375.1. Classification (NCBI taxonomy): domain Eukaryota; kingdom Metazoa; phylum Chordata; class Amphibia; order Anura; family Dendrobatidae; genus Phyllobates; species Phyllobates terribilis. The sequence continues at coordinate 447,678,594 of NW_027362767.1, read as the reverse complement.
CTCCTCCATCCCTCATTTGTTCCTCCGCACAGCCCGGCTCTATTTCAATCCTCATTGGGCCATCACCGGCTCTTTCCAGCCCCTGGCTACTTTTGGCATGAAACAGCATGGCTGGCATCCCCTGTGCCTCATGTGCTGACCAGGCTCCAGGCCAAATTAGAGTGAACCTTCAAATGGGAGTTTTTGCAAATTAACTCATCACAACTAGTGTTGAGCGAGTATGTTCTGTTAACCCTTTCGCCGAGTATGCTCGGGCCGAGCTCCGAGTATTTACAGCTGCTCGGTGATAAGGTTGAATCACTCCCGTGTGCATGATTTACAACTGTTTGACAGCTTTATTACATGTGAGGAATGTGTAAGAAATAGACAATCCTCCCATGTAATAAAACTGTCAAACAGTCGCAAATCATGGAGCGATTCAACCATATCACCGAGCAGCTGTAAATACTCAGAGCTCGGCCCGAGCATACTCGGAACAGAACATACTCGCTCAACACTAATCACAACCTCATATTGCTGGTGAGGTGGTGACAGAACAAACCAACAGCACTGGAGAGGAACCGTGAGGCAGGAAAGGTGAGAGCCGAATGAGTAGTTATTTTATGTTTTTTAGCCCCTTGCCGGCTCTTTATTATCTGGGTATCTGACATTTTGCTGGATTTTTCCAAGCGAATGTCAAAAAAATTCCTAGCATATCAATTTTCTCATCTCAAGCCCCAGTCTACTCCCCCTGTCTACTTCACCTGTTTTTTGACATGCAAAGAGTATGTCCTGGGCTCACAGGGCCCATCAGCCTCACTTCAGGCTGACCCGGGCCCTGCACTCAGCCATTGCTGTTGCCCTGTAGGATAACCAGCAAATGAAAGGGTGCAGTAGCTTAGACAAGAGGATCTAAGTGGAAGCAAATTCCTGGTTTGCAGGGGTGCCAGGTGAGGGGCCAGGTGAGGGGCCAGATGAGGGGCCAGGTGAGGGGCCAGGAGGGGTGTCAGATGAAGGGCCATGAGGGGTGTCAAGTGAGGGGCCAGGTGAGGGGCCAGGTGAGGGGCCATGAGGGGTGTCAGATGAGGGGCCAGGTGAGGGGCCAGGAGGGGTGTCAGATGAAGGGCCATGAGGGGTGTCAGGTGAGGGGCCAGGTGAGGGGCCATGAGGGGTGTCAGATGAGGGGCCAGGTGAGGGGCCAGGAGGGGTGTCAGATGAGGGGCCATGAGGGGTGTCAGATGAGGGGCCAGGTGAGGGGCCAGGAAGGGTGTCAGATGAGGGGCCATGAGGGGTGTCAGATGAGGGGCCATGAGGGGTGTCAGATGAGGGGCCAGATGAGGGGCCAGGAGAGGGGCCAGGTGAGGGGCCAGGTGAGGGGCCATGAGGGGTGTCAGATGAGGGGCCAGGTGAGGGGCCATGAGGGGTGTCAGATGAGGGGCCATGAGGGGTGTCAGATGAGGGGCCAGGAGAGGGGCCAGGAGAGGGGCCAGGAGAGGGGCCAGGTGAGGGGCCATGAGGGGTGTCAGATGAGGGGCCAGGTGAGGGGCCAGGAAGGGTGTCAGATGAGGGGCCATGAGGGGTGTCAGATGAGGGGCCAGATGAGGGGCCAGGAGAGGGGCCAGGTGAGGGGCCAGGTGAGGGGCCAGGTGAGGGGCCATGAGGGGTGTCAGATGAGGGGCCAGGTGAGGGGCCAGGAGGGGTGTCAGATGAGGGGCCATGAGGGGTGTCAGATGAGGGGCCAGGAGAGGGGCCAGGAGAGGGGCCAGGTGAGGGGCCATGAGGGGTGTCAGGTGGGTGCCAGGTGAGGGGCCAACAGGCTACATTTTCTTGCCCTCAGCATTTAGAGAAAGAGTTATGATAGCAAACTGAATCTTTGCCCTGCAGGACAGGACACCTGACGACCACTCTGGGAAATAGCCACCAAGAATGTACTGAAGCCTTTGTACAGCTTCATTAAAGTTACACCTACACTGATGACAGTCCTGGGAGATTCTGGATTATCCGGGGATTTTTCTGGACTATCAAATGCCCTTATTACTGTACTGTCAGGATCACCACTGGTAGAATATACATTTTTTATGAGACAACAAAATTCATTTTTGTTCATAGTTTGTTATAATGTATCGGTTTCTTAATGTTCTGCTGCCCGATCTCTTCACCTTCGGAGAGCCCCTTTATTTAGTGCTTAATCTATAGAGTAGGTCCTTAAATTTCATCATCTGCTCCTTCTGAACCTCGTACGTGGATATTAAGTGTATTAAACCATCTGGGGATAAATCCTTGCAGGGATGCTGTCATCTCCGCGGCAGAGTTTGCCTTAGTGGGGACACTGAGCTGAAAATGGACATTAAGTATAATTTAAGGCGACGAGTCCTCGGGGCATTTAGTCATTAGCATGTGATAAAGCAGAAACGTTCAGTTAATTAATTTCTGTTTTTACCAGGAAATTCTTCCCTCTTCCCATTATTTCATTCTATCGCTGAAGACGTCGTTTTTTTTATTCCTGCCAAAACTCTTGAAAAATTAGCTTATGCATCATTAAGTCCCATTGTGCATCACAGACAAGGTGGAGTCCAAGGCTCCGATTTCAGGACCTTCCAGCTTAATCTACACTTAGAAATGACATACATCATGGAGGCAAGAGGCGCGTCAGCAGATCACAGAACCCACAGCCCGGAGGTGAGAAACCCAATGCTGCAAATACATCAGGGGGAGAATGCCCAAAGTGGAGAGAGGAACATAGTGGGGCATGCCACAGCCCTAAAACTGGTGATACATAGTGAGAATGACTGGGGGTCATACATAGTGAGAATGACTGGGGGGATCATAAATAGTGAGAATGACTGGGGGGGTCATACATAGTGAGAATGACTGGGGGGGATCATACATAGTGAGAATGACTGGGGGTCATACATAGTGAGAATGACTGGGGGGGTCATACATAGTGAGAATGACTGGGGGGGTCATACATAGTGAGAATGACTGGGGGGTCATACATAGTGAGAATGACTGGGGGGTCATACATAGTGAGAATGACTGGGGGGTCATACATAGTGAGAATGACTGGGGGGTCATACATAGTGAGAATGACTGCGGGGGTCATACATAGTGAGAATGACTGCGGGGGATCATACATAGTGAGAATGACTGGGGGTCATATATAGTGAGAATGACTGGGTGGGTCATATATAGTGAGAGTGACTGGGGGTCATATATAGTGAGAATGACTGGGGGGGATCATACATAGTGAGAATGACTGGGGGGGATCATACATAGTGAGAATGACTGGGGGGAGATCATACATAGTGAGAATGACTAGGGGTAGATCATACATAGTGAGAATGACTGGGGGGGATCATACATATTGAGAATGACTGGGGGGGGATCATACATAGTGAGAATGACTAGGAGGTACATACATAGTGAGAATGACTGGGGGGGATCATACATATTGAGAATGACTAGGAGGTACATACATAGTGAGAATGACTGGGGGGTCATATATAGTGAGAAAGACTGGGGGGAGATCATACATAGTGAGAATGACTGGGGGGTCATACATAGTGAGAATGACTGGGGGGGTCATACATAGTGAGAATGACTGGGGGGAGATCATACATAGTAAGAATGACTGGGGGGTAAAACATAGTGAGAATGACTGGGGGGTCATACATAGTGAGAATGACTGGGGGGTCATATATAGTGAGAATGACTAGGAGGTACATACATAGTGAGAATGACTGGGGGGTCATACATAGTGAGGATGACTGGGGGGGATCATACATAGTGAGAGTGACTGGGGGGGATCATACATAGTGAGAGTGACTGGGGGGGATCATACATAGTGAGAGTGACTGGGGGGGATCATACATAGTGAGAATGACTGGGGGGTCATACATAGTGAGAATGACTGGGGGTCATACATAGTGAGAATGACTGCGGGGGTCATACATAGTGAGAATGACTGGGGGGGTCATACATAGTGAGAATGACTGGGGGGTCATATATAGTGAGAATGACTGCGGGGGTCATACATAGTGAGAATGACTGGGGGGGTCATACATAGTGAGAATGACTAGGGGGTCATCTATAGTGAGAATGACTGGGGGGGATCATACATAGAGAGAATGACTGGGGGGATCATACATAGTGAGAATGACTGGAGGGTCATATATAGTGAGAATGACTGTGGGGTCATATATAGTGAGAATGACTGCGGGGGTCATACATAGTGAGAATGACTGGGGTGGTCATACATAGTGAGAATGACTGGGGGGTCATATATAGTGAGAATGACTGCGGGGGTCATACATAGTGAGAATGACTGGGGGGGATCATACATAGTGAGAATGACTGGAGGGGATCATACATAGTGAGAGTGACTGGGGGGGATCATACATAGTGAGAGTGACTGGGGGGGATCATACATAGTGAGAGTGACTGGGGGGGATCATACAAAGTGAGAGTGACTGGGGGGGATCATACATAGTGAGAGTGACTGGGGGGTCATACATATTGATAATGACTGGGGGGGATCATACATAGTGAGAGTGACTGGGGGGTCATACATATTGAGAATGACTGGGGGGAGATCAAATATAGTGAGAATGACTGGGGGGTCATACATAGTGAGGATGACTGGGGGGGGATCATACATAGTGAGAGTGACTGGGGGGGATCATACATAGTGAGAGTGACTGGGGGGAGATCATACATAGTGAGAATGACTGGGGGGTCATACATAGTGAGAATGACTGGGGGGTCATACATAGTGAGAATGACTAGGGGGAGATCATACATAGTGAGAATGACTGTGGGGGATCATACATAGTGAGAGTGACTGGGGGGGATCATACATAGTGAGAGTGACTGGGGGGGATCATACATAGTGAGAGTGACTGGGGGGGATCATACATAGTGAGAATGACTGGGGGGAGAACATTCATAGTGACAATGACCGGAGTTGTTATATATAGCGATAATGTATATTGTAGATGAAGCATTTTTCAGGATCGGTTTTCAATTTCCGGTACCTGTTTATCCCGAGCTCATTTATTACCTGGACCATCTTCGCCGCGGTCAGTCACATATGTAGGGACGCTCCTACATGTTCTGGATACGGCTGTGAATGTCACATTTGCATTTTATAAAGACTCAACGCTCTATTTAGTATTTTTTTTAATTGAAGTCATTAATTTAGTTACTATTCTAGGAAAGCAAATCTGATAGAAAGGAGATGAGGAGTCGCTCAGTGCAGAGGTTGTGCTTCCAGCGCAGAATCCTGTTTGATTAACATTGTGCATTATATGCGGCTCCTCTGTCTATTGTGCATCCGGTGCAGACGCCAGCGTATAATGCACAGCGCAGACGCCAGCGTATAATGCACAGCGCAGACGCCAGCGTATAATGCACAGCGCAGACGCCAGCGTATAATGCACAGCGCAGACGCCAGCGTATAATGCACAGCGCAGACGCCAGCGTATAATGCACAGCGCAGACGCCAGCGTATAATGCACAGCGCAGACACCAGCGTATAATGCACAGCGCAGACACCAGCGTATAATGCACAGCGCAGACGCCAGCGTATAATGCACAGCGCAGACGCCAGCGTATAATGCACAGCGCAGACACCAGCGTATAATGCACAGCGCAGACGCCAGCGTATAATGCACAGCGCAGACGCCAGCGTATAATGCACAAGGCAGACACCAGCGTATAATGCACAGCGCAGACGCCAGCGTATAATGCACAGCGCAGACGCCAGCGTATAATGCACAGCGCAGACGCCAGCGTATAATGCACAGCGCAGACGCCAGCGTATAATGCACAACGCAGACACCAGCGTATAATGCACAGCGCAGACACCAGCGTATAATGCACAGCGCAGACACCAGCGTATAATGCACAGCGCAGACGCCAGCGTATAATGCACAAGGCAGACACCAGCGTATAATGCACAGCGCAGACGCCAGCGTATAATGCACAGCGCAGACGCCAGCGTATAATGCACAGCGCAGACGCCAGCGTATAATGCACAGCGCAGACGCCAGCGTATAATGCACAACGCAGACACCAGCGTATAATGCACAGCGCAGACGCCAGCGTATAATGCACAGCGCAGACACCAGCGTATAATGCACAGCGCAGACGCCAGCGTATAATGCACAACGCAGACACCAGCGTATAATGCACAGCGCAGACACCAGCGTATAATGCACAGCGCAGACGCCAGCGTATAATGCACAACGCAGACGCCAGCGTATAATGCACAGCGCAGACACCAGCGTATAATGCACAGCGCAGACGCCAGCGTATAATGCACAACGCAGACACCAGCGTATAATGCACAGCGCAGACGCCAGCGTATAATGCACAGCGCAGACGCCAGCGTATAATGCACAGCGCAGACGCCAGCGTATAATGCACAGCGCAGACACCAGCGTATAATGCACAGCGCAGACACCAGCGTATAATGCACAGCGCAGACGCCAGCGTATAATGCACAGCGCAGACGCCAGCGTATAATGCACAGCGCAGACACCAGCGTATAATGCACAGCGCAGACGCCAGCGTATAATGCACAGCGCAGACGCCAGCGTATAATGCACAACGCAGACACCAGCGTATAATGCACAACGCAGACACCAGCGTATAATGCACAGCGCAGACGCCAGCGTATAATGCACAACGCAGACACCAGTGTATAATGCACAGCGCAGACCCCAGCGTATAATGCACAGCGCAGACGCCAGCGTATAATGCACAACGCAGACACCAGTGTATAATGCACAGCGCAGACGCCAGCGTATAATGCACAACGCAGACACCAGCGTATAATGCACAGCGCAGACGCCAGCGTATAATGCACAATGCAGACACCAGTGTATAATGCAGACACCAGCGTATAATGCACAGCGCAGACGCCAGCGTATAATGCACAGCGCAGACACCAGCGTATAATGCACAGCGCAGACGCCAGCGTATAATGCACAGCGCAGACCCCAGCGTATAATGCACAGCGCAGACGCCAGCGTATAATGCACAGCGCAGACGCCAGCGTATAATGCACAGCGCAGACACCAGCGTATAATGCACAGCGCAGACGCCAGCGTATAATGCACAACGCAGACACCAGCGTATAATGCACAACGCAGACACCAGCGTATAATGCACAGCGCAGACGCCAGCGTATAATGCACAGCGCAGACGCCAGCGTATAATGCACAGCGCAGACGCCAGCGTATAATGCACAACGCAGACACCAGCGTATAATGCACAGCGCAGACGCCAGCGTATAATGCACAACGCAGACACCAGCGTATAATGCAGACACCAGCGTATAATGCACAATGCAGACACCAGCGTATAATGCACAGCGCAGACGCCAGCGTATAATGCACAGCGCAGACGCCAGCGTATAATGCACAGCGCAGACACCAGCGTATAATGCACAACGCAGACACCAGCGTATAATGCACAGCGCAGACGCCAGCGTATAATGCACAGCGCAGACGCCAGCGTATAATGCACAACGCAGACACCAGCGTATAATGCACAGCGCAGACGCCAGCGTATAATGCACAGCGCAGACGCCAGCGTATAATGCAGACACCAGCGTATAATGCACAATGCAGACACCAGCGTATAATGCACAGCGCAGACGCCAGCGTATAATGCACAGCGCAGACGCCAGCGTATAATGCACAGCGCAGACACCAGCGTATAATGCACAACGCAGACACCAGCGTATAATGCACAATGCAGACACCAGCGTATAATGCACAGCGCAGACGCCAGCGTATAATGCACAGCGCAGACACCAGCGTATAATGCAGACACCAGCGTATAATGCACAACGCAGACACCAGCGTATAATGCAGACACCAGTGTATAACGTAGACACCAGCGTATAATGCACAACGCAGACACCAGCGTATAATGCACAGCGCAGACACCAGCGTATAATGCACAGCGCAGACACCAGCGTATAATGCAGACACCAGCGTATAATGCACAACGCAGACACCAGCGTATAATGCACAAGGCAGACACCAGCGTATAATGCAGACACCAGCGTATAATGCACAAGGCAGACACCAGCGTATAATGCAGACACCAGCGTATAATGCACAGCGCAGACACCAGCGTATAATGCACAAGGCAGACACCAGCGTATAATGCACAAGGCAGACACCAGTGTATAATGCACAATGCAGACACCAGCGTATAATGCACAAGGCAGACACCAGCGTATAATGCAGACACCAGCGTATAATGCACAGCGCAGACACCAGCGTATAATGCAGACACCAGCGTATAATGCACAACGCAGACACCAGCGTATAATGCACAATGCAGACACCAGCGTATAATGTACAGCGCAGACACCAGCGTATAATGCACAAGGCAGACACCAGCGTATAATGCAGACACCAGCGTATAATGCACAACGCAGACACCAGCGTATAATGCACAACGCAGACACCAGCGTATAATGCACAACGCAGACACCAGCGTATAATGCACAATGCAGACACCAGCGTATAATGCACAAGGCAGACACCAGCGTATAATGCAGACACCAGCGTATAATGCACAGCGCAGACACCAGCGTATAATGCACAGCGCAGACACCAGCGTATATTGCAGACACCAGCGTATAATGCACAACGCAGACACCAGCGTATAATGCACAACGCAGACACCAGCGTATAATGCAGACACCAGCGTATAATGCACAATGCAGACACCAGCGTATAATGCACAAGGCAGACACCAGCGTATAATGCAGACACCAGCGTATAATGCAGACACCAGCGTATAATGCACAACGCAGACACCAGCGTATAATGCACAACGCAGACACCAGCGTATAATGCACAATGCAGACACCAGCGTATAATGCACAATGCAGACACCAGCGTATAATGCACAAGGCAGACACTAGCGTATAACGCACAACGCAGACACCAGCGTATAACGCAGACATCAGCGTATAATGCACAATGCAGACACCAGCGTATAACGCAGACACCAGCGTATAATGCACAACGCAGACACCAGCGTATAATGCACAACGCAGACACCAGTGTATAATGCAGACACCAGCATATAATGCACAACGCAGATGACGCGCCCCCTGGGCCATATTCTTTAGGGGAATACCCGGAGCCGGATCAGATGGGGGTTGTAGTCTTCCGAGTGGCTGTGACCCGGTCCGTGCCCAGGGTGTCAAACTCAGTTGTATGTGGCAGTCCTACAGATGTTATAAAGTTCTTTATTGTCGACTACGCCACCCGTTGTATTGCGGTCACTATGGCCGCCGCTGCAGCAGGGTCCGCTGAGGCTGATGGTGTAGGTGCAGCTTTTGGTGGTATAACCCCCAACGGGTGGGGTATAGCCTCAGGGGGTCAGGTGCAGAGGATGGGGGTTGTGGTGGTGCAGCATAGGTGTTAAATGAAGACAGAGTCGGGTTGTGCAGTTTAGGGTATTTACTCACTGCTGATGTTCCGGTCACTCCAGCTTCAAGTGACCACCCGAGCCGTGCTGCGTCCACCAGGTCCTGGATCCAGCCAACCCCCAAGCGAGTCCGGAGCGTGACCCTGAGCTCTCCTTCTGTCCTTTCTCTGGCCGTCCCCACTATTGATCCACCCAGGTCTAGCTCCCTCGGGCCTTCTGTTGGGAGACCCTTGGCCTTGGGTTCCCTGACCCTCCACGTGGTATGCCTTCGTGGTGGATGTGGTGGGTGGCCGTGGCAGACGCTGCCCACGGCCTCCGGTCTCTGGCTGGGGTGTGTTTTTGCCCCCACCAGCTTGGGTTCCGGTACCCTAATGCCGACTCTTCACCCGTAGCTTGAATTTGGGCTCTCAGAGTCCTCTCTTTGTCCCCTCTCTGGGTCTTTCCTTCTTTCTCCTCTCTCTCTCTTTGGATCTGCTCTGCTCCTCTTCCTGACTCTGACAGACTGACCCTGATCTCTGATGGTGCCCACCTTATATACACCCTCTATGTGTGAGCTCAGGTGACCAGCACCCAATGAGCTCCTATCTTTACCCAGGCTGCTCCCCCTATCTGCCCCTACACTACTTGGGATGTACCACCCCCCTCCCACTCCAGCCAGGAACAGACTCGGTCGTACCTGCACATTTCTAAGTGGGAGTACCGTCGGTCTGCTCCTCGGAAATGGGATGTGTGTAGTGCATGCAGCCTACCGAGCTCAGTTCCACACTCCATCCTTACCCGGGAGTGGAATATCACACCTCTGGATTGAGGTGCAATACCCCTGTAGCAGCCGAATCCTCAGGGTGCTACATTCCCCCCTGGTAAATCACAGCACGTCCTCGGGCTGTAAGACATAACACCAAAAACATACAAATTTTTGCATAAACATATAAAACATATAAAACAACATATATTAGCAGATAAAACATTCTCGTCGCCTCTGGCTCCTCCTCCGGTCACTGTGCAACGTGTGACCGGGTAAAGTGCGACAGTCTCTCTGGAAAACTGGTTTCCCTATAAAACCGGTAGGGGGCGCTTTAGGACGCGCAACTATTTACAGGGATATGGCCGCTCTCAGTCCTCGGCCAGGTATTGGGGAGGAATGACCGCTCTCAGTCCTCGGTCAGTGGGATTTAGGGGTTAGACGGGTAACAGTTCACACTTGCTGGTCCCAACGGGGACTATTTTTAGCAACAGCAACAGTTTCAGTTTATGGTGCCCCGACGGGCAACTATATACAGCTTCTGCTTCGCTGTACTTAACGACGGCGTCCTCCTGCTCTTGCTTTATGGTTACCTTTGGCTCTAGTTTCAGACCCGTCCGGGTCCTCTTGTTCTTCCTCCTCACACCGCAACTCTTCCTCCGTCAGACGATGCACATGGAGGGCGTAGGGTCCTTTGGCACACTTGTGTCGGGTGAAAGTGACCTCGTCCCCGATGTAAAGGTCACGACCTCTGTGTCCCTCCGGTAGGTGGGACTCAACGTCTCTCCTGGTCACGAAGACGTCGCCTAGGGTGCGGTGGTCTCGGATGAAGCCCCACCCATGCTGCATGTTAAACTTTATCACAGTCCCGGTGGTGCGGGGACTATGCGCTGCACGGGGGTCTCTCCTGGCCCGGCTCTTCTGCTCCGCGCTCCTTACTTGAGCTTGCTGTTCCCGGACCCGCCTCTCTCTCCGCTCCCTCTCAAAGTCCTCGAGCTGTTGGCGGCAGCACTCAGCACGCTCCGCTGCAGCTGCCCGAGTCTCTTGAGTGAACCCCATGAGATCTTCTCCGGTGGGGTCCCACTCAAACTGCGCTTCTGCTAGCGGGGGCGAGATCCTCTTTACGGGCTTTGGAGCCGGGATCAGGGGTTCATCCAGGGGTCTCTCTCTCCGGAGTCGGGGATGGTGTAACTCCGGTGGCCATATAAATGGCTGCCCATCCGGGCACGTATGCTGGGCGTACAGGTCCTCTCCCAGATGCGGCACTTTAGGTCTTATGGGCGCGGTGGTGTTAGCGCCCGGGTTGCCCGGGCCTTGCGGCCAGGCCTGGGGTATCTGGAAGGTGAAGGGCACCGTAAGGACGGCGGCGCCCTGGGCTACTTGGCCCTGCGACCAGGCCGGGGGCTCCGCGGAGGTAGGGGGCGCTGTTGGTATTGCGGCGCCCGGGGGTACTAGGCCTTGCGACCAGGCTGGTGGTACTTCCTGCTTGGTCACGCCCGGGGTCGAGGCGTGTGACGTCACAGGGGTCGCGGCTCCCGTTTGAGGCCTAGTCTGCGGCGGTGACGTTGCAGCGACGGGCACGGCAGGATAGACTTCGGGCTCTGCGACGGGAAGCTGGGGCAGGTTCGCGGTTTCCCGGTTTGGGGTATAGACGTCCCCTTTACCTGCCTCCACTCGTTCGGCTCCCTTCTCGGCGCCGTCTCCGGCCTTCAGTCCTCCCGCGCCATCCTCAGAGGCGGTCGGTCTCCTCGTCTTGGGTGGCGTGCTCCGCTGACGGGTCTCGGTCTGCTGGGCCATCTCACGGCTCCACTCCGCCAACGTCTCTCGCTGCACCCGGGCCATCCTCCTTGCGAGGCCCTCCAGAGCGGTCTGTGCACACTCCCGGTCTCGGGGGAGCTGTGCTAGGACCTCCACTAGGCCTAGTGGGGTCGTTGCTTCCAGCAGGCTCCTGACCAACGGGTCGGTGCTGCTCTGCTCTCCTACAGTTGTCTCCAGCAGGCTCCTGGCCATCGGGCCGGTGCTGCTCTGCTCTCCCTCTTCTGTTTCTAGCAGGCTCCTGGCCAACGGGCCGGTGCTGCTCTGCTTTCTCGCCATCTCCGGGTAAGCTCCTCCGATACTCTTCTCCCGGCTTCTTGCCTCCGGGTGCGCTCGCTCTAGACTGCTCCAAGTGACACCCATCTTTGTTCTCTCCTTTCGTCTGCTCCCCCTTCGAGGGCGGTCCCGGGGCCACTTGGTGACTGTCAGCTCCAGGGGCTGTTCTTTCACGCTGACAGACACCTCTAGCATCACAGTCTCTGTTGGTGGGGGCGGTTTCCACTTTTGGCGCCATTTTCGGTCCTGGCCCACGATGGGAGGTGGCCTCTCGCCACCCTCTGGCACGCCCATAATGGCGTCCGCTCTTCCAAGGCGGGAAACCTTTGGAAATGGCGGGAATCGCTTCCCAGTGGCGGGAAACTCTGCAGATGGCGGGAAAACGCTGTTAATGGCGGATAACCGGAGGGAATCGACTGGTGATGGGGTCCGATGGCGGGGACCCTCCGGAACCGGCAGGAGACTTCTTTTTGAGGTAAATTCGTTCTTTTCTTCAGGCACGCAGTACCCGGGTGTTGCGGGCACGTAATCCTGCCGACTACGCCAAAGTTGACGCGCCCCCTGGGCCATATTCTTTAGGGGAATACCCGGAGCCGGATCAGATGGGGGTTGTAGTCTTCCGAGTGGCTGTGACCCGGTCCGTGCCCAGGGTGTCAAACTCAGTTGTATGTGGCAGTCCTACAGATGTTATAAAGTTCTTTATTGTCGACTACGCCACCCGTTGTATTGCGGTCACTATGGCCGCCGCTGCAGCAGGGTCCGCTGAGGCTGATGGTGTAGGTGCAGCTTTTGGTGGTATAACCCCCAACGGGTGGGGTATAGCCTCAGGGGGTCAGGTGCAGAGGATGGGGGTTGTGGTGGTGCAGCATAGGTGTTAAATGAAGACAGAGTCGGGTTGTGCAGTTTAGGGTATTTACTCACTGCTGATGTTCCGGTCACTCCAGCTTCAAGTGACCACCCGAGCCGTGCTGCGTCCACCAGGTCCTGGATCCAGCCAACCCCCAAGCGAGTCCGGAGCGTGACCCTGAGCTCTCCTTCTGTCCTTTCTCTGGCCGTCCCCACTATTGATCCACCCAGGTCCAGCTCCCTCGGGCCTTCTGTTGGGAGACCCTTGGCCTTGGGTTCCCTGACCCTCCACGTGGTATGCCTTCGTGGTGGATGTGGTGGGTGGCCGTGGCAGACGCTGCCCACGGCCTCCGGTCTCTGGCTGGGGTGTGTTTTTGCCCCCACCAGCTTGGGTTCCGGTACCCTAATGCCGACTCTTCACCCGTAGCTTGAATTTGGGCTCTGAGAGTCCTCTCTTTGTCCCCTCTCTGGGTCTTTCCTTCTTTCTCCTCTCTCTCTCTTTGGATCTGCTCTGCTCCTCTTCCTGACTCTGACAGACTGACCCTGATCTCTGATGGTGCCCACCTTATATACACCCTCTATGTGTGAGCTCAGGTGACCAGCACCCAATGAGCTCCTATCTTTACCCAGGCTGCTCCCCCTATCTGCCCCTACACTACTTGGGATGTACCACCCCCCTCCCACTCCAGCCAGGAACAGACTCGGTCGTACCTGCACATTTCTAAGTGGGAGTACCGTCGGTCTGCTCCTCGGAAATGGGATGTGTGTAGTGCATGCAGCCTACCGAGCTCAGATCCACACTCCATCCTTACCCGGGAGTGGAATATCACACCTCTGGATTGAGGTGCAATACCCCTGTAGCAGCCGAATCCTCAGGGTGCTACACAGACACCAGTGTATAATCTACAAACCAACTGTATCAGGACCGGATCACAGGTGAACTTAAACTACTTGGCGCCAGAAGCCTCGGCACAGAGTGAAGATGGAGGAAGAGGATGTTGTCCATGTTGCAAAAAGTTAAAGCTGGAGTGAGCTGTGCGGAGGACCGGACGGTGTCTGTAACAGCTCGACAGGTGAGCGGCAAGGGATTTTTTTTCATTATAATTTAATTATTTATAATACCTTTCCTAAAGGTGCAAAAAATGGGCCAAACATTTTGCTGATTTCACACTAAGTGAATCACAAAAAATACCAGATGCAGAAGAGTCTGATTTTTTAAAAAAAATTCAAGGCAAATTCAATTTGCCTTGAACCAATTTGCTCATTTATAGTAAAAGGTGCAGAGATCAGACAGACTGTCATTATTTTTTAGGCTCAAAGTGTTCCCCGGTTGCAGGTCAGAGTGACAATATCACATTATGAATCTGAAACAATTCACGGGAAAGATGAAAAAAGGCGAAAAGAAAGAAACACAATTACAATTTTCAGTAAAATAAACGTTTCTTTTTTTCCATCTTTTTTTAGGCAGTCACCTCCTCCGGTAACTTCTAACACCACTGCCAGATCTACGGGTCTGCAAATTGAGTTTAAAGCATATCTCAGTGTTTCTAAAAACGTAGGAGCCAATCACACGGCTCGGAGAAGGATATGAAAATAGCGAGCTCGACGGTGACAGTTGTTTTTGAAGAAGAGACGCCGAAGGCGCATAATGACTTTTACATTTTAAGCTAACTGCTGCCTGTGCTACCTGCATGTCGCAGCTGATACAATCCACTTTGTAAATTGACCCCAGGCAACAGCCGAGAAATAAGAAATCTGCTCCTTGGAGAATCCTGTTCACTTCAGTTCCTGCCATCTTTAGTTTAGCACGTTGGTGAACATACTCCTTTACAAGGCTGGCCATTTGCTCATAGCCGTAGGGCAACTTCGTTTCAGGCTTTAGTACAAAAACAGAGCGCAGTCTTCGGTGCATTATGTTTCCCTCCTGGGGACCCGCTGTGCCAACTTTAACTAAAACAATGGTAACCTGCAAAGATTTGGTAGAAACCAAACCCCTGGATGGTTTTTCTTCTTTTTATTCTTTAACATGGGGGGTTACTAAATAGATTGGTTACATTGAAAACTTCTATGAGTTTCCATAAAGAAAAGATTAAAAAAATCGAAATGTTACAATAAACATAAAATAAATAATAAACAAAATTGGTAATACATGAATTGTTTAATAGGTAAGTCCAGTGGAAGGTTGAGTTTGCCAGTTTTACTTTGCGTGTACTTGTTTTATTTACGCTTATAATAAATAGAATGTATACATATTTTCATTTTTTTTTTGGGAATATCCAAGCATAAAAGAATGACGAAAAAAAAATGGTCTTCATGCCAAAAAAGCAGCAGCTCCAATTGCACAAGAGATCTGCATTATGGTCATTACAAAAGACAAAAGGGGCAGAAGGAAATTTATAGATTATAATTTAAAATTTCATTTAATATCATAATTTATAAACAAAATTTCAAGGGCGATGCACGTGGGGACTTTCTACCCTCATGGCTCTGCTGGAAAAGGAATTGGTAACTACCAGTGTTGGACGGATCTGACGCATTTCGAATTTGATCAGTAAATTTGAATCATATGTTCGTTATCATCTCTGGGGTCTCCTCACCTCACCGGAACCAGCCTGAAGGTTGACTGCTCCTCTTTCTTGGAAGGGACAGACGTGTTGGGAGGGATAATGAACTTGGATTTGGTTAATGGAGGTTGGGAAGATATAATAATAGCGACAAGCTTTTAAAGTCGACTCTGTGGCCCCAATCCATCAATGTGCCGTGCGCCACCCTAAGAATTGCAAACCAGTCAGGGGCTTGCGTCCAACGCTGTCATAATTTACGTTGCTTTCGAGACATAAATGAATTTGCCAGCCGTGATAAGCTGCGGGAACTTTGTACAAACTGGTCAGTGCTGGATGGGACTGGTGTAAAAACACTAAAAGTCACAACATTTTTGCAGAAAAATGGTGAAAAAATCTCAAACAGTTTTAATCTAGAATTCTGGTGAAAACTGCTTGATGAATCAGAGACAGATCTTCATCTCTCATCATCATAACTGGTGCATTCCCCTCCCGCGCATGGGAAGGTTATGTTCTCCTTGGTTCAACCCATAGAAAGAAGCCATATTGTGACTCAAACAGTGTAAAGTGACAGAGGGCCGTAGCCGTGGACAAGCTGCTGCTCCATAAGGCGTGGGGTGCATCACACTCACTTGTAGGCTAGAGCCCTCCGCTGTCTCCAGGCCTCCATCTTCCGGAGCCGAAGTCCTCCGCTGCCTCCAGATCTCCACGGCCTCCAGGCCCCCATCTTCCAGAGCCGCAGCCCTCCACTGCTTCCAGGACTCCGCTGCCTCCAGGACTCTGCTGCCTTTAGGCCTCCACTGCCTCCAGGCCCCCATCTTCCGGAGCTGCAGCCCTCCGCTGCCTCCAGGACTCCGCTGCCTCCAGGACTCCGCTGCCTCTAGGCCTCCACTGCCTCTAGGCCTCCACTGCCTCCAGATCTCCACTGCCTCCAGGCCCCCATCTTCCGGAGCCGAAGTCCTCCGCTGCCTCCAGGACTCCGTTGCCTCTAGGCCTCCACTGCCTCCAGATCTCCACTGCCTCCAGATCTCCACTGCCTCCAGGCCCCCATCTTCTGGAGCCGCAGCCCTCCACTGCCTCCAGGACTCCGCTGCCTCCAGGCCTCCACTGCCTCCAGATCTCCACTGCCTCCAGGCCCCCATCTTCCAGAGCCGAAGTCCTCCGCTGCCTCCAGGACTCCGTTGCCTCTAGGCCTCCACTGCCTCCAGATCTCCACTGCCTTCAGGCCCCCATCTTCCAGAGCCGCAGCCCTCCGCTGCCTCCAGGCCTCCGCTGCCTCCAGGCCTCCATTTTCCAGAAGCCAAGTTTGTTTTAACAAGCAAAAGTTTACTGGACAGTTCAAGTCCATCTGATTGTAACATGCAGCATTGGGCACAGCACTTCTTATTCCTTGTTTCCTTAGTACCGTACGTCTTCAGCATTACTATCCATTCCTCCTCCACTTTCCATACAGTTTCTGTTTCCGTTAGCCCCATGCAGTTCGCATCCAGCCCAGCAGTGCACCCGGGATCCGTTACATTCCCTTCTTGCGGCTCCATGTCCATCGTCCCCTGTACGCCAGAGGATAAGGCACTCTTCAAAGTACCCGTACCGAGCCCTAGGCTCCGGACGTTGCAGGAATGCCCGCCAGGGATCCCAGTATGGCCTTGAACTGCCCCGAACGATAGATGCTGCCAAGTGCAACTTAAACTTGTCCTTGGTTGCTGTACTTCTCTATGTGATCTGCTAGCAGGATACAGCTCTTTTTACTGGGGTCTTGTCCCTCCCACTGTGGGCTAGTCCCGTACCTTAACTTTGTCTGTCCCTACAGCATGTGGCTGGGCAGATCTCCTTCACACATATTATACATTACATTTACATACATTACACATATTATATTTACCAGAGACTATCTTACCCTATAGTCACTACCTTATGCCCTATATCTTAGCCTATACCTGTTCCCCACTATACATGACAAAATACAGTACAGACCAAAAGTTTGGACACACCTTCTCATTTAAAGATTTTTCTGTATTTTCATGACTATGAAAATTGTACATTCACACTGAAGGCATCAAAACTATGAATTACCACATGTGGAATTATATACTTAACAAAAAAGTGTGAAACAACTGAAAATATGTCTTATATTCTAGGTTCTTCAAAGTAGCCACCTTTTGCTTTGATGACTGCTTTGCACACTCTTGGCATTCTCTTGATGAGCTTCAAGAGGTAGTCACCGGAAATGGTCTTCCAACAATCGTGAAGGAGTTCCCAGAGATGCTTAGCACTTGTTGGCCCTTTTGCCTTCACTCTGCGGTCCAGCTCACCCCAAACCATCTCGATTGGGTTCAGGTCTGGTGACTGTGGAGGCCAGGTCATCTGGCGTAGCCCCCCATCACTCTCCTTCTTGGTCAAATAGCCCTTACACAGCCTGGAGGTGTGTTTGGGGTCATTGTCCTGTTGAAAAATAAATGATGGTCCAACTAAACGCAAACCGGATGGAGTAGCATGCCGCTGCAAGATGCTGTGGTAGCCATGCTGGTTCAGTATGCCTTCAATTTTGAATAAATCCCCAACAGTGTCACCAGCAAAGCCCCCCCACACCATCACACCTCCTCCTCCATGCTTCACGGTGGGAACCAGGCATGTAGAGTCCATCCGTTCACCTTTTCAGCGTCGCACAAAGACACGGTGGTTGGAACCAAAGATCTCAAATTTGGACTCATCAGACCAAAGCACAGATTTCCACTGGTCTAATGTCCATTCCTTGTGTTCTTTAGCCCAAACAAGTCTCTTCTGCTTGTTGCCTGTCCTTAGCAGTGGTTTCCTAGCAGCTATTTTACCATGAAGGCCTGCTGCACAAAGTCTCCTCTTAACAGTTGTTGTAGAGATGTGTCTGCTGCTAGAACTCTGTGTGGCATTGACCTGGTCTCTAATCTGAGCTGCTGTTAACCTGCGATTTCTGAGGCTGGTGACTCGGATAAACTTATCCTCAGAAGCAGAGGTAACTCTTGGTCTTCCTTTCCTGGGGCGGTCCTCATGTGAGCCAGTTTCTTTGTAGCCCTTGATGGTTTTTGCAACTGCACTTGGGGACACTTTCAAAGTTTGCCCAATTTTTCGGACTGACTGACCTTCATTTCTTAAAGTAATGATGGCCACTCGTTTTTCTTTACTTAACTGCTTTTTTATTGCCATAATACCAATTCTAGCAGTCTATTCAGTAGGACTATCACCTGACTTCTGCACAACACAACTGATGGTCCCAACCCCATTTATAAGGCAAGAAATCTCACTTATTAAACCTGACAGGGCACACCTGTGAAGTGAAAACCATTTCCGGTGACTACCTCTTGAAGCTCATCAAGAGAATGCCAAGAGTGTGCAAAGCAGTCATCAAAGCAAAAGGTGGCTACTTTGAAGAACCTAGAATATAAGACATATTTTCAGTTGTTTCACACTTTTTTGTTAAGTATATAATTCCACATGTGTCAATTCATAGTTTTGATGCCTTCAGTGTGAATGTACAATTTTCATAGTCATGAAAATACAGAAAAATCTTTAAATGAGAAGGTGTGTCCAAACTTTTGGTCTGTACTGTATATCTAAAACCGGCTGCTCCTACTATATACTAATGGTACGTGACCCAACTTTTCCATCCTGATTTCCATGCAGCCTTCCCTATATCTCTCTGCTCCTACTATATACTAATGGTACGTGACCCAACTTTTCCATCCTGATTTCCATGCAGCCTTCCCTATATCTCTCTGCTCCTACTATATACTAATGGTACGTGACCCAACTTTTCCATCCTGATTTCCATGCAGCCTTCCCTATATCTCTCTGCTCCTACTATATACTAATGGTACGTGACCCAAGTTACACTACCCACCCCCCACTTTCATTTATGACCCTGCTTACTGAACCTTTGAGTATCCTACATCTGGTTCAGCCTTAATCAGCTGATCAAGATGAGCACAGACCACTCCCCTCTGGTTCACAGCTGAATGCATTCTGTAGGCCATATATTGAGAACTAGGAGTCTGTGTCAGACTGAAGTCTGTGTCCCTCAGCTGAAGTGTCTGAAATTTGAATTAATCCTGAATTGAACCTGAAGTGAACTGAAAGTAACTGGATACTAAGTCACAGTAAACAATGTTTGTGTTTGTTTTCACTCTCACCCCCTTAATCCTTCACTTCTTTCAACCACCCCTAATCCCTACACCTGGAAAGGAACTCTTCATCTCTCCCTCCATTCTCCCCACCCATCTCACCTCTTCCTCAGAGCTATTCCACAACATACAATCCTTTGTCTCCAAACACAGACAGCCACCTCATGCCGTCTCCTGCTCCCACCTAATAACGCTTTCTCTGCTCCTCCTTACTGCCGGCGACATCTCTCCAAATCCTGGCCCTCCTCACCACATCCCTACATTCACTTCCACCTCCTACCCCCGATCTATCCCAAACTCTCGTAACCCTTCTAACCTTACACCCATCCGCCCAGCCCCCGCTTCCCCAGTTCCACTAACAGGAGCTCTATGGAACGCTCGCTCTGTCTGCAATACACTTTCCTACATTCACGATCTCTTCATCACTAACAAGCTTTCCTTCCTCGGAATCACTGAAACCTGGCTCACCCCCTCCGACACAACCTCTCCTGCTGCACTTTCGTATGGCGGATTCCACCTCTCCCATACCCCCCGCCCCAACGGCAAGCACGGTGGAGGAATAGGTTTCCTCCTCTCAGAAAACTGCTCCTTCACCCAGATCCCACTGCCGCCCGCAATTACTCTCCCGTCTTTTGAAGTGCACTGTGTGCGCATCTACTCCCCCTCCAACCTCCAACTGGCTGTCATCTACCGCCCCCCAGGAACAGCCACCACTTTCTTTGACCACTTCACCACCTGGCTACTTCATTTCCTCTCTGTTGACATCCCCACTATCCTCATGGGCGACTTTAACATCCCCATTGATACTTCCCTCTCAGCAGCCTCTAAGCTTCTATCCCTCACTTCCTCCTTTGGTCTTACCCAGTGGTCTTCCACACCCACGCACAAAGACGGCCACACGCTGGACCTCATCTTCACCCGCCTCTGTTCCCTATCTAACCTCTCTAACTCACCTCTCCCTCTCTCTGACCACAACCTACTCACATTCTCTTCTCTCTCCTCCCCGGGGCAACAATCCCCACTCCACAAACTTGAATACCCTCGTAGAAATCTCAAACACCTTGACCTACACTCTCTCTCTGAATCCCTCCTCCCTCTTACAGACATTAGTTCCTTACATGATGCAGATGCTGCTGCCACTTTATACAACACCACAACAGCTGCAGCTCTCGATTCGGTCGCCCCCCTCATGCATACCAAGACTCGCACAATCAACAGACAACCCTGGCACACCAGCCTAACTAAAGAACTGCGACGGGCCTCCAGGGCTGCTGAACGTAGATGGAAAAGGTCCCACTCCCATGAGCACTTCATCGCATTCAAACAGTCCCTCACTACCTTCAAGTCCACACTCACTGCAGCAAAACAAACATACTTCACATCTCTCATATCTTCCCTGTCCCACAACCCCAAACAACTATTCAACACCTTCAATTCTCTCCTCCGTCCCCCAGTGCCTCCTCCCTCTCCTCTTATTTCAGCCGAAGACTTTGCCTCATTCTTCAAGCAGAAGATTAACACCATCAGACAAAGCTTTTGCCTAAAGCCCCCACAGCCCCTCCCCACACCTACTCAACCCTCCTCCTCCAAAACTACATTCTCCACCATTTCTGAAGATCAACTTTCCTCCTTACTCTCCAAATCACACCTCACCACCTGTAAACTTGACCCAATCCCGTCCCACCTCATCCCAAACCTTACCACTATCTTCATCCCAGCCCTAGCCCACCTCTTCAACCTGTCACTAACAACTGGTGTCTTCCCCTCATGTTTCAAACATGCCTCAATCACATCCATCCTCAAAAAGCCCTCCCTTGACCCATCCTCTGTGTCTAGCTATCGCCCCATATCACTTCTCCCCTATGCCTCAAAACTACTGGAACAACATGTCCATTCTGAACTGTCCTCCCACCTCTCCTCCTGCTCCCTCTTTGACCGCCTACAATCTGGTTTCCGACCGCACCATTCTACTGAAACTGCACTGACTAAAGTCACAAACGACCTACTAACCGCCAAATCTAAGCGACACTACTCTGTCCTCCTCCTCCTAGACCTGTCATCTGCCTTTGACACAGTGGACCATTCCCTCTTACTACAGACTCTCTCATCTCTCGGCATCACAGACTTGGCCCTATCCTGGATCTCCTCATACCTAACAGACCGGACATTCAGTGTCTCCCACTCACACACCACCTCTTCATCTCGCCCCCTATCTGTCGGTGTCCCCCAAGGTTCAGTTCTAGGACCCCTGCTCTTCTCCATCTACACCTTAGGCCTGGGACAGCTCATATAGTCCCATGACTTTCATTATCACCTCTATGCTGATGACACACAGATCTACCTCTCTGGACCCGATATCACCTCCGTATTAACCAAAATCCCACAATGTCTGTCTGCTATTTCATCCTTCTTCTCTGCTAGATTTCTAAAACTTAACATGGACAAAACAGAATTCATCATCTTTCCGCCATCTCATTCAACCCTCCCAACTGACCTATCCATCATAGTCAATGGTTGCCCACTCTCCCCAGTCCCTCAAGCTCGCTGCCTCGGGGTAACCCTGGACTCGGAACTCTCCTTCAAACCACATATCCAAGCCCTTTCCACTTCCTGCCGACTCCAACTTAAAAATATCTCCCGGATCCGCACATTCCTAAACCATGAATCTGCAAAAACACTAGTGCACGCCCTCATCATCTCCCGCCTTGACTACTGCAACCTCCTGCTCTGTGGCCTCCCCTCTAACACTCTCGCACCCCTCCAATCTATCATAAACTCTGCTGCTCGACTAATCAACCTGTCCCCCCGCTATTCCCCGGCCTCTCCTCTCTGTCAATCTCTTCACTGGCTCCCCATTGCTCAGAGACTCCAGTTCAAAACCCTAACCATGACATACAAAGCCATTCACAACCTGTCTCCTCCATATATCTCCGACCTAGTCTCCCGTTACATACCTGCACGCAACCTCCGATCCTCACAAGATCTCCTGCTCTACTCCCCTCTTATCTCCTCCTCCCACAACCGTATACAAGATTTCTCCCGTGCTTCCGCCCTACTCTGGAACTCTCTACCCCAACGTATCAGACTCTCGCCTACCGTGGAAACCTTCAAAAGGAACCTGAAGACCCATCTCTTCCGACAAGCCTACAACCTGCAGTAACCACCGCTCCACCATACCGCTGCACGACCAGCTCTACCCTCACCTACTGTATCCTCACCCATCCCTCGTAGATTGTGAGCCCTCGCGGGCAGGGTCCTCGCTCCGCCTGTACCAGTCGCTGTCACATTGTGTTCAAGATTATTGAAATTGTTCTTGTATTATACCCCCTTTTTCACATGTAAAGCGCCATGGAATAAATGGCGCTATAATAATAAATAATAATAATAATAATTCACATTATAATACACAGCACAGCGCGATTGGTGTCCTCAGGGGTAGTTACACGACAGTACATTTTACCACTTTTACAACACTACAGCAAACTATTTGTAGCAATGTTTGCACATTGACATTACTCATTGTTGGGAGGCACTGTCACCTGATGGGAGTCATCGTCTCTCTACGGCCAGACGTTGCCACATGGGCCTCCAGAATCTGCTCCATCCGCCTCCATCCGCGCCTCCCTCCGCGCCTCCCTCTGCGCCTCCATCCGCACCTCCATCCGCGCCTCCATCCGCGCCTCCATCCGCACCTCCATCCGCGCCTCCATCCGCGCCTCCATCCGCACCTCCATGCGCCTCCATCCGCGCCTCCCTCCGCGCCTCCATCCGCGCCTCCATCCGCGCCTCCATCCGCTCCTCCATCCGCGCCTCCATCCGCGCCTCCATCCGCGCCTCCATCCACACCTGCATCCGCGCCTCCATCCGCGCCTCCCTCCGCGCCTCCCTCCGCGCCTCCATCCGCGCCTCCATCCGCTCCTCCATCCGCGCCTCCATCCGCGCCTCCATCCGCGCCTCCATCCACACCTGCATCCGCGCCTCCATCCACGCCTCCATCCGCGCCTCCCTCTGCGCCTCCATCCGCGCCTCCATCCGCACCTCCATCCGCACCTCCATCTGCCTCCATCCGCGCCTCCCTCCGCGCCTCCCTCCGCGCCTTCCTCTGCGCCTCCATCCGCGCCTCCATCCGCACCTCCATCCGCACCTCCATGCGCCTCCATCCGCGCCTCTATCCACGCCTCCATCTGCACCTCCATCCGCGCCTCCATCCGCACCTCCATCTGCACCTCCATCCGCACCTCCATCCGCCTCCATCTGCACCTCCATCCGCACCTCCATCCGCCTCCATCCGCGCCTTCATCTGCCTCCATCCGCCTCCATCCGCACCTCCATCCGCACCTCCATCCGCGCCTCCATCGGCGCCTCCATCCGCCTCCATCCACCTACATCCGCTCCTCCATCCGCGCCTCCATCCGCGCCTCCATCCGCACCTCCATCCACGCCTCCATCCGCCTCCATCCGCGCCTCCATCCGCGCTTCCATCCGCACCTCCATCCGCGCCTCCATCCGCACCTCCATCCGCGCTTCCATCCGCACCTCCATCTGCCTCCATCCGCGCCTCCATCCGCACCTCCATCCGCCTCCATCCGCGCCTCCATCCGCATCTCCATCCGCACCTCCATCCGCACCTCCATCCGCCTCCATCCGCGCCTCCATCCGCACCTCCATCCGCCTCCATCCGCGCCTCCATCCGCACCTCCATCCGCACCTCCTTCCGCCTCCATCCGCGCCTCCATCCGCACCTCCATCTGCCTCCATCCACGCCTCCATCCGCGCCTCCATCCGCACCTCCATCCGCACCTCCTTCCGCCTCCATCCGCACCTCCACCCGCGCCTCCATCCGCGCCTCCATCCGCACCTCCATCCGCCTCCATCCGCGCCTCCATCCGCGCCTCCATCCGCACCTCCATCCGCCTCCATCCGCACCTCCATCCGCCTCCATCCGCGCCTCCATCCGCGCCTCCATCCGCACCTCCATCCGCGCCTCCATCCGCGCCTCCATCCGCACCTCCATCCGCCTCCATCCGCACCTCCATCCGCGCCTCCATCCGCGCCTCCATCCGCCTCCATCCGCGCCTCCATCCGCACCTCCATCCGCCTCCATCCGCACCTCCATCCGCCTCCATCCGCGCCTCCATCCGCCTCCATCCGCACCTCCATCCGCGCCTCCATCCGCGCCTCCATCCGCACCTTCATCCGCCTCCATCCGCCTCCATCCGCACCTCCATCCGCCTCCATCCGCGCCTCCATCCGCCTCCATCCGCACCTCCATCCGCACCTCCATCCACCTCCATCCGCGCCTCCATCCGCCTCCATCCGCGCCTCCATCCGCACCTCCATCCGCACCTTCATCCGCCTCCATCCGCCTCCATCCGCACCTCCATCCGTGCCTCCATCCGCGCCTCCATCCGCGCCTCCATCCGCACCTTCATCCGCCTCCATCCGCCTCCATCCGCACCTCCATCCGCCTCCATCCGCGCCTCCATCCGCCTCCATCCCCACCTCCATCCGCGCCTCCATCCGCGCCTGGAATCTGTTGGTGTTTGGCGGTTCTTTCCCTCATGTTGCACGGCGTATACTCCAGCTGTCTGGGAAAGTAATCGACTCTCCGTGCAGACAGCAATACTACGGCTCTGCCAGAATCACTTTACTTATGGAGATGAGTGGATCTGTCTCCAGAACACGCTCACCCCTCGTCTCTGCTGCGCGCCGAGCCAACGACACTCATCACCGGCGTCAGAAAGTGACAACAGCTCTAAACCAAAAAGGACGATTTTATACAAAACTAAAAGAAGCTTCAACCATTGTCTGAACGGGTGATTACCACAGCGGCCTTGTGACGTTACAGTATCGTGTGGGCACGGGGGCACGGTGTGGCGTGATTATAGGGGCACTATGCAGACATTAAAAAAAGGCACTGTGGCTGGCAGTGTTATATGGATGGTTTGGCACTAATGTGGAGGCACTGTGGCTGGCAGTGTTATATGGATGGTTTGGCACTAATGTGGGGGCACAGTGGCTTGCAATGTTATATGGACGGTTTGGCACTAATGTGGGGGCACAGTGGCTGGCAATGTTATATGGACGGTTTGGCACTAATGTGGGGGCACTATGGCTGGCAGTGTTATATGGACGGTTTGGCACTAATGTGGGGGCACAGTGGCTGTCAATGTTATATGAACGGTTTGGCACTAATGTGGGGGCACTATGGCTGGCAGTGTTATATGGACGGTTTGGCACTAATGTGGGGGTACAGTGGCTGTCAATGTTATATGGACGGTTTGGCACTAATGTGGGGGCACTGTGGCTGGCAATGTTATATAGATGGTTTGGCACTAATTTGGGGGCACTGTGCCTGGCAGTGTTATATGGACGGTTTGGCACTAATGTGGGGGCACTGTGGCTGGCAGTGTTATATGGACGGTTTGGCACTAATATGGGGACACTGTGGCTGGCATTATATAAATGGTTTGGCACTAATGTGGGGGCACTGTGGCTGGCAGTGTTATATGGATGGTTTGGCACTAATGTGGGGGCACAGTGGCTTGCAATGTTATATGGACGGTTTGGCACTAATGTGGGGGCACAGTGGCTGGCAATGTTATATGGACGGTTTGGCACTAATGTGGGGGCACAGTGGCTGGCAATGTTATATGGACGGTTTGGCACTAATGTGGGGGTACAGTGGCTGTCAATGTTATATGAACGGTTTGGCACTAATGTGGGGGCACTATGGCTGGCAGTGTTATATGGATGGTTTGGCACTAATGTGGAGGCACTGTGGCTGGCAGTGTTATATGGATGGTTTGGCACTAATGTGGGGGCACAGTGGCTTGCAATGTTATATGGACGGTTTGGCACTAATGTGGGGGCACAGTGGCTGTCAATGTTATATGAACGGTTTGGCACTAATGTGGGGGCACTATGGCTGGCAGTGTTATATGGACGGTTTGGCACTAATGTGGGGGTACAGTGGCTGTCAATGTTATATGAACGGTTTGGCACTAATGTGGGGGCACTATGGCTGGCAGTGTTATATGGACGGTTTGGCACTAATGTGGGGGTACAGTGGCTGTCAATGTTATATGGACGGTTTGGCACTAATGTGGGGGCACTATGGCTGGCAGTGTTATATAGACGGTTTGGCACTAATGTGGGGGCACTGTGGCTGGCAGTGTTATATGGACGGTTTGGCACTAATGTGGGGGCACAGTGGCTGGCAATGTTATATGGACGGTTTGGCACTAATGTGGGGGCACAGTGGCTGGCAATGTTATATGGACGGTTTGGCACTAATGTGGGGGTACAGTGGCTGTCAATGTTATATGAACGGTTTGGCACTAATGTGGGGGCACTATGGCTGGCAGTGTTATATGGACGGTTTGGCACTAATGTGGGGGCACAGTGGCTGTCAATGTTATATGAACGGTTTGGCACTAATGTGGGGGCACAGTGGCTGGCAATGTTATATGGACGGTTTGACACTAATGTGGGGGCACAGTGGCTGGCAATGTTATGTGGACGGTTTGGCACTAATGTGGGGGCACAGTGGCTGGCAATGTTATATGGACGGTTTGGCACTAATGTGGGGGTACAGTGGCTGTCAATGTTATATGAACGGTTTGGCACTAATGTGGGGGCACTATGGCTGGCAGTGTTATATGGACGGTTTGGCACTAATGTGGGGGTACAGTGGCTGTCAATGTTATATGGACGGTTTGGCACTAATGTGGGGGCACTATGGCTGGCAGTGTTATATAGACGGTTTGGCACTAATGTGGGGCACTGTGGCTGGCAATGTTATATAGATGGTTTGGCACTAATTTGGGGGCACTGTGCCTGGCAGTGTTATATGGACGGTTTGGCACTAATGTGGGGGCACTGTGGCTGGCAGTGTTATATGGATGGTTTGGCACTAATATGGGGACACTGTGGCTGGCAGTGTTATATAAATGGTTTGGCACTAATGTGGGGGCACTGTGGCTGGCAGTGTTATATGGATGATTTGGCACTAATATTGGGGCACTGTGGCTGGCAGTGTTATTTGGATGGTTTGGCACTAATATGAGGGCACTGTGGCTGGCAGTGTTATATGGATGGTTTGGCACTAATGTGGGGGCACTGTGGCTGGCAGTGTTATATGGACGGTTTGGCACTAATATGGGGGCACTGTAGCTGGCAGTGTTATATGGATGGTTTGCACTAATGTGGGGGCACTGTGGCTGGCAGTGTTATATGGACGGTTTGGCACTAATATGGGGGCACTGTGGCTGGCAGTGTTATATGGCTGGTTTGGCACTAATGTGGGGGCACTGTGGCTGGCAGTGTTATATGGACGGTTTGGCACTAATATGGGGGCACAGTGGCTGGCAATGTTATATGGACGGTTTAGCACTAATGTGGGGGCACAGTGGCTTGCAATGTTATATGGACGGTTTGGCACTAATGTGGGGGCACAGTGGCTGGCAATGTTATATGGACGGTTTGGCACTAATGTGGGGGCACAGTGGCTTGCAATGTTATATGGACGGTTTGGCACTAATGTGCGGGCACAGTGGCTGGCAATGTTATATGGACGGTTTGGCACTAATGTGGGGGCACAGTGGCTGGCAATGTTATGTGGACGGTTTGGCACTAATGTGGGGGCACAGTGGCTGGCAATGTTATATGGACGGTTTGGCACTAATGTGGGGGTACAGTGGCTGTCAATGTTATATGAACGGTTTGGCACTAATGTGGGGGCACTATGGCTGGCAGTGTTATATGGACGGTTTGGCACTAATGTGGGGGTACAGTGGCTGTCAATGTTATATGGACGGTTTGGCACTAATGTGGGGGCACTATGGCTGGCAGTGTTATATAGACGGTTTGGCACTAATGTGGGGGCACTGTGGCTGGCAATGTTATATAGATGGTTTGGCACTAATTTGGGGGCACTGTGGCTGGCAGTGTTATATGGACGGTTTGGCACTAATGTGGGGGCACTGTGGCTGGCAGTGTTATATAAATGGTTTGGCACTAATTTGTGGGGAACTGTGGCTGGCAGTGTTATATGGACGGTTTGGCACTAATGTGGGGGCACTGTGGCTGGCAGTGTTATTTGGATGGTTTGGCACTAATATGAGGGCACTGTGGCTGGCAGTGTTATATGGATGGTTTGGCACTAATGTGGGGGCACTGTGGCTGGCAGTGTTATATGGACGGTTTGGCACTAATGTGGGGGCACTGTGGCTGGCAGTGTTATATGGATGGTTTGGCACTAATGTGGAGGCACTGTGGCTGACAGTGTTATATAGACGGTTTGGCACTAATATGGGGGCACTGTGGCTGGCAGTGTTATATGGATGGTTTGGCACTAATGTGGAGGCACTGTGGCTTGCAGTGTTATATGGACGGTTTGGCACTAATATGGGGACACTGTGGCTTGCAGTGTTATATGGATGGTTTGGCACTAATGTGGGGGCACAGAGGCTGATAGTGTTTTATGGACGGTTTGGCACTAATATGGGGGCACCGTTATGGAGACTCTCTCTAGGTATCTCATGTCTTTAAGCTCTGTGTTACAATTCTGGGGAGCTGTATCAATGGTTTGACGCTCTACTGTTGTAATGGGTGCACTGTAGTGATGAGCGAGTATGTTTTGTTAACCCTTTCGCCGAGTATGCTCGGCCGAGCACCGAGTATTTATAGTGTGCTCGGGCTTTACGTTTTCGTCGCTCTCTGTGAACATGATTTGCGACTGTTTGACAGATTTAATACATGTGAGGATTGCTGGAAAAACAGGTATTCCTCACATGTATTAAATCTGTCAAACAGTCGCAAATCATGTTCACAGAGAGCGACGAAAACTTAAAGCGCTATAAATACTCGGAGCTCGGCCCGAGCATACTCGGCGAAAGGGTTAACAAAACATACTCGCTCATCACTCAGTGCACTGTCTTTGATACTGTTATGGTGGTACTTATCTTTGGTGCTGTTATGGTGGTACCTATCTTTGATACTGTTATGGTGGTACCTATGTTTGTTACTGTTATGGTGGTACCTATGTTTGTTACTGTTATGGTGGTACCTATCTTTGATACTGTTATGGTGGTACTTATCTTTGGTGCTGTTATGGTGGTACCTATCTTTGATACTGTTATGGTGGTACCTATCTTTGATACTGTTATGGTGGTACCTATGTTTGTTACTGTTATGGTGGTACCTATCTTTGGTACTGTTATGGTGGTACCTATCTTTGATACTGTTATGGTGGTACCTATCTTTGATACTGTTATGGTGGTACCTATCTTTGATACTGTTATGGTGGTACCTATCTTTGGTACTGTTATGGTGGTACCTATCTTTGGTACTGGGGCAACTATATCTTCAGTAAAGGTATTGGCCACTGAAACTCACCAAAATGAGAGATGGCACTGTTGTAGGGAAAATGTTATGGGGACATCATGTTTGCTATAGGGGTATTATTATAGGGACACAATCTCTGGAAGTGTTCTAGTTGACTTGTTATAGAGACAAGAGACTCACTTATATAGCGCCATTAATTCAACAGCACTTTACAAACATCATCGGCACTGTCCCCATTGGGATTCACAATCTGCATTCCCTATCAGCATGTCTTTAGAGCAGGGATGTCAAACATAAACACACAGTGGGCCAAAATGAAAACCTTGGACAAAGTCGCAGGCCAACAAGTATACAGTATAATGAGCCCCACATAGTCCTCCATACAGTATAATGGGCCCCACATAGTCCTCCATACAGTATAATGGGCCCCACATAGTCCTCCATACAGTATAATGAGCCCCACATAGTCCTCCATACAGTATAATGGCCACACATAGTATAATGGGCCCCAAATACTCCTCCATACAGAATAATGGGTCCCACATAGTCCTCCACACAGTATAATGAGCCCCACATAGTCCTCCATACAGTATAATGGGCCCCACATAGTCCTCCATACAGTATAATGGGCCCCACATAGTCCTCCATACAGTATAATGAGCCCCACATAGTCCTCCATACAGTATAATGAGCCCCGCATAGTCCTCCATACAATATAATGGGCCCCACATAGTCCTCCATACAGTATAATGGGCCCCACATAGTCCTCCATACAGTATAATGGCCACACATAGTCCTCCATACAGTATAATGGGCCCCACATAGTCCTCCATACAGTATAATGGGCCCCACATAGTCCTCCATACAGTATAATGGACCCCACATAGTTCTCCATACAGTATAATGTGCCCCACATAGTCCTCCATACAGTATAATGGGCCCCACATAGTCCTCCATACAGAATAATGGGCCCACATAGTCCTCCATACAGTATAATGGGCCCCACATAGCTCTCCATACAGTATAATGGGCCCCACATAGTCCTCCATACAGAATAATGGGCCCCACATAGTCCTCCATACAGTATAATGGGCCCCACATAGTTCTCCATACTGTATAATGGGCCTCACATAGTCCTCCATACAGAATTATGGGCCTCACATAGTCCTCCATACAGAATAATAGGCCCTACATAGTTCTTCATACAGTATAATAGGCCCCACATAGTTTTCCGTACAGAATAATGGCCCCACTTAACCTCAATACAGTATAATGGGCCCCACATAGTCCTCCATACAGTATAATGTGCCCCATATAGTCCTCCATACAGTATAATGGGCCCCACATAGTCCTCCATACAGTATAATGGCCACACATATTCCGCCATACAGTATAATGGGCCTCACATAGTCCTCCATACACTATAATGGGCCTCACATAGTCCTCCATACAGTATAATGGGCCCCACATAGTCCTCCATACAGTATAATGATCCCACATAGTCCTGTATACAGAATAATGGGCCCCACATAGTCCTCCAAACAGTATAATGGGCATCACATAGTCCTCCATACAGTATAATGGCCTCACATAGTCCTACATACAGTATAATGGGCCTCACATAGTCCTCTATAAAGATTAATGTGCCTCGCATAGTCCTCCATACGGAATAATGGGCCCCACATAGTCCTCCATACAAAATACTAGGCCCTACATATTTCTCCATACAGTATAATGGGCCCCACATAGTCATCCATACAGAATAATGGCCCCACATAGTCCTCCATACAGTATAATGAGCCCCACATAGTCCTCCATACAGTATAATGGGCCCCACATAGTTCTCCATACATTATAATGGGCCCCACATAGTCCTCCATACAGAATAATGGGCCCCACATAGTCCTCCATACAGAATAATGGGCCCCACATAGTCCTCCATACAGTATAATGGGCCCCACATAGTCCTCCATACAGTATAATGGGCCCACATAGTCCTCCATACAGAATAATTAGCCCCACATAGTGCTCCACACAGTATAATGGGCCCCACATAGCCCTCCATACAGAATAATGGGCCCCACATAGTCCTCCATACAGTATTATAGGCCCCACATAGTCCTCCATACAGAATAAGGGGCCTCACATAGTCCTCCATACAGAGTAATGGGCCTCACATAGTTCTCCATACAGTATTATGGGCACCACATAGTCCTCCATACAGAATAAAGGCCCCACATAGTCCTCCATACAGAATAATGGCCCCACATAGTCCTCCATACAGTATAATAGGCCCCACATAGTCCTCCATACAGAATAATGGGCCTCACATAGTCCTCCATACAGAATAATGGGCCTCACATAGTTCTCCATACAGTATTATGGGCACCACATAGTCCTCCATACAGAATAAAGGCCCCACATAGTCCTCCATACAGAATAATGGCCCCACATAGTCCTCCATACAGTATGATAGGCCCCACATAGTCCTCCATACAGAATAATGGGCCTCACATAGTCCTCCATACAGAATAATGGGCCTCACATAGTTCTCCATACAGTATAATGGGCCTCACATAGTTCTCCATACAGTATTATGGGCACCATATAGTCCTCCACACAGAATAATGGCCCCACATAGTCCTCCATACAGAATAATGGCCCCACATAGGGGTGTCTGTTCTGTTGTCGGGGGTCAAATATAACTATACTGCGGGCTAGATTTGGCCCACGGGTCAGAGTTTGACACCTGTGATGTAGAGTGTGGGAGAAAACTAGAGAACCCGGAGGAAACCCTCGCAAACATGGGGAGAACATACAAACTCCTTGCAGGGACACTCTCTCTGGCGCTGTTATATGGGCAGTATTATAGGAACACTGTTATATGGGTAATGCTATAAAACACTATCTCTGACACTGTGATAGGGTCAATGTTATAGGGACACTATTCTGGCTCTGGTATGAGGTCAATATTATGGGGACACTATTCTGGCCCTGGTATGAGGTTAATGTTATAGGGACACTATTCTGGCACTGTTATGGGTTCAATGTTATAGGGACACTATTATGGCACTGTTATGGGGTCAATGTTATAGGGACACTATTCTGGCACTGTTATGGGGTTAATGTTATAGGGACACTATTCTGGCACTGTTATGGGGTCAATGTTATAGGGACACTATTCTGGCACTGTTATGGGGTCAATGTTATAGGGACACTATTCTGGCACTGTTATGGGGTTAATGTTATAGGGACACTATTCTGGCACTGTTATGGGGTTAATGCTATAGGGACACTATTCTGGCACTGTTATTGGGTCAATGTTATAGGGACACTATTTTGGCACTGTTATGGGGTTAATGTTATAGGGACACTATTTTGGCACTGTTATGGGGTCAATGTTATAGGGACACTATTCTGGCACTGTTATGGGGTCAATGTTATAAGGACACTATTCTGGCACTGTTATGGGGTCAATGTTATAGGAACACTATTCTGGCACTGTTATGGGGTCAATGTTATAGGGACACTATTCTGGCACTGTTATGGGGTCAATGTTATAGGGACACTATTCTGGCACTGTTATGGGGTCAATGTTATAGGGACACTATTCTGGCACTGTTATGGAGTTAATGTTATAGGTACACTATTCTGGCACTGTTATGGGGTTAATGTTATAGGGACACTATTCTGGCCCTTGTATGGGGTTAATGTTATAGGGACACTATTCTGGCACTGTTATGGAGTTAATGTTATAGGGACACTATTCTGGCACTGTTATGGGGTTAATGTTATAGGGACACTATTCTGGCACTGTTATGGGGTCAATGTTATAGGGACACTCTTCTGGCACTGTTATGGGGTTAATGTTATAGGGACACTATTCTGGCACTGTTATGGGGTCAATGTTATAGGTACACTATTCTGGCACTGTTATGGGGTTAATGTTATAGGGACACTATTCTGGCACTGTTATGGAGTTAATGTTATAGGGACACTATTCTGGCATTGTTATGGGGTTAATGTTATAGGGACACTATTCTGGCACTGTTATGGGGTTAATGTTATAGGGACACTATTCTGGCACTGTTATGGAGTTAATGTTATAGGGACACTATTCTGGCACTGTTATGGGGTCAATGTTATAGGGACACTATTCTGGCACTGTTATGGGGTCAATGATATGGGGACACTATTCTGGCACTGTTATGGGGTCAATGTTATGGGGACACTATTATGGCACTGTTATGGGGTTAATGTTATAGGGACACTATTCTGGCACTGTTATGGGGTCAATGTTATAGGGACACTATTTTGGCACTGTTATGGGGTTAATGTTATAGGGAAACTATTTTGGCACTGTTATGGGATCAATGTTATAGGGACACTATTCTGGCACTGTTATGGGGTCAATGTTATAGGGACACTTTTCTGGCACTGTTATGGGGTCAATGTTATAGGGACACTATTCTGGCACTGTTATGGGGTCAATGTTATAGGGACACTATTCTAGCACTGTTATGGAGTTAATGTTATAGGTACACTCTTCTGGCACTGTTATGGGGTTAATGTTATAGGGACACTATTCTGGCCCTTGTATGGGGTTAATGTTATAGGGACACTATTCTGGCACTGTTATGAGGTTAATGTTATAGGGACACTATTCTGGCACTGTTATGAGGTTAATGTTATAGGGACACTATTCTGGCACTGTTATGGGGTTAATGTTATAGGGACACTATTCTGGCACTGTTATGAGGTTAATGTTATAGGGACACTATTCTGGCACTGTTATGGGGTTAATGTTATAGGGACACTATTCTGGCACTGTTATGGGGTCAATGTTATAGGGACACTATTCTGGCACTGTTATGAGGTTAATGTTATAGGGACACTATTCTGGCACTGTTATGGGTTCAATGTTATAGGGACACTATTCTGGCACTGTTATGGGGTCAATGTTATAGGGACAATATTCTGGCACTGTTATGGGGTTAATGTTATAGGGACACTATTCTGGCACTGTTATGAGGTTAATGTTATAGGGACACTATTCTGGCACTGTTATGGGGTTAATGTTATAGGAACACTATTCTGGCACTGTTATGGGGTCAATGTTATAGGGACACTATTCTGTCAATGTTATAGGGACACTATTCTGGCACTGTTATGGGTTCAATGTTATAGGGACACTATTCTGGCACTGTTATGGGGTCAATGTTATAGGGACAATATTCTGGCACTGTTATGGGGTCAATGTTATAGGGACACTATTTTGGCACTGTTATGGGGTTAATGTTATAGGGACACTATTCTGGCACTGTTATGGGGTTAATGTTATAGGTACACTATTCTGGCACTGTTATGGGGTTAATGTTATAGGGACACTATTCTGGCACTATTATGGGGTCAATGTTATAGGGACACTATTATGGCACTGTTATGGGGTTAATGTTATAGGGACACTATTCTGGCACTGTTATGGGGTTAATGTTATAGGGACACTATTTTGGCACTGTTATGGGGTTAATGTTATAGGGACACTATTCTGGCACTGTTATGGGGTTAATGTTATAGGGACACTATTATGGCACTGTTATGGGGTCAATGTTATAGGGACACTATTCTGGCACTGTTATGGGGTTAATGTTATACGGACACTATTCTGGCACTGTTATAGGGACACTATTCTGGCACTGTTATGGGGTCAATGTTATAGGGACACTGTTCTGGCACTGTTATGGGGTTAATGTTATAGGGACACTATTCTGGCACTGTTATGGGGTTAATGTTATAGGGACACTATTCTGGCACTGTTATGGGGTTAATGTTATAGGGACACTATTCTGGCACTGTTATGGGGACACTATTATGGCACTGTTATGGGGTCAATGTTATAGGGACACTATTCTGGCACTGTTATGGGGTCAATGTTATGGGGACACTATTCTGGCACTGTTATGGGGTCAATGTTATAGGGACACTATTCTGGCACTGTTATGGGGTCAATGTTATAGGGACACTATTCTGGCACTGTTATGGGGTTAATGTTATAGGGACACTATTCTGGCACTGTTATGGGGTCAATGTTATGGGGACACTATTATGGCACTGTTATGGGGTTAATGTTATAGGGCCACTATTCTGGCACTGTTATGGGGTCAATGTTATAGGGACACTATTCTGGCACTGTTATGGGGTCAATGTTATAGGGACACTGTTCTGGCACTGTTATGGGGTTAATGTTATAGGGACACTATTCTGGCACTGTTATGGGGTTAATGTTATAGGGACACTATTCTGGCACTGTTATGGGGTTAATGTTATAGGGACACTATTCTGGCACTGTTATGGGGACACTATTATGGCACTGTTATGGGGTCAATGTTATAGGGACACTATTCTGGCACTGTTATGGGGTCAATGTTATGGGGACACTATTCTGGCACTGTTATGGGGTCAATGTTATAGGGACACTATTCTGGCACTGTTATGGGGTCAATGTTATAGGGACACTATTCTGGCACTGTTATGGGGTTAATGTTATAGGGACACTATTCTGGCACTGTTATGGGGTCAATGTTATGGGGACACTATTATGGCACTGTTATGGGGTTAATGTTATAGGGACACTATTCTGGCACTGTTATGGGGTCAATGTTATAGGGACACTATTCTGGCACTGTTATGGGGTCAATGTTATAGGGACACTATTCTGGCACTGTTATGGGGTCAATGTTATAGGGACACTTTTCTGGCACTGTTATGGGGTCAATGTTATAGGGACACTATTCTGGCACTGTTATGGGGTCAATGTTATAGGGACACTATTCTGGCACTGTTATGGGGTCAATGTTATAGGGACACTATTATGGCACTGTTATGGGGTTAATGTTATAGGGACACTATTCTGGCACTGTTATGGGGTCAATGTTATGGGGACACTATTATGGCACTGTTATGGGGTCAATGTTATAGGGACACTATTCTGGCACTGTTATGGGGTCAATGTTATGGGGACACTATTCTGGCACTGTTATGGGGTCAATGTTATAGGGACACTATTCTGGCACTGTTATGGGGTCAATGTTATAGGGACACTATTCTGGCACTGTTATGGGGTTAATGTTATAGGGACACTATTCTGGCACTTTTATGGGGTCAATGTTATAGGGACACTCTTCTGGCACTGTTATGGGGTCAATGTTATAGGGACACTCTTCTGGCACTGTTATGGGGTCAATGTTATAGGGACACTATTCTGGCACTGTTATGGGGTCAATGTTATAGGGACACTATTCTGGCACTGTTATACAGTAACTGTCAGGTACAGACATAGAGACTCCAGCGCTGTTATGGTGTCACAGTCTCTCGCATTGTATCGAGGGTATTTTGTGGTACTGTTGTTGGGACTGATATAAGACACAATCACTGCTTTTATTATGAAATAGAGATGATGTCTGCGGTAATATTAGTGGGATCCTATCTCCACGATTGTTACACAGAGGTCTTCGGTACTGTTATAGAGTAAGTACCGTACCTCTGATGCTGACGCTGTTCCGATGACATTGTTGCAGGGAGTAACATAGCAGCAATGTTAGGGGCTGTAGAGGATATTATTATCCTCAATCCTTCACTAGACGCCCCCATTCTTCATTCAGAAATCCTGGGCGATCACTGAGCCGCCGCCGGTTACCGTCCCACCAACCTTTCCTTTGTACTGGTCCCTAATGCAGGTCCCACGGACGGTGTCGGCCGGAGCCGTGGATTTGGTCACATGAAGAATCGCTGTAACACGTGCGACCCGGCAGATGTTATAGGGCATCCATGGCAGAGAACAAACCGCAGCATCGCAGCACATTGGTTGTGTCATCCCCAGCGCCGCTGACAAATCGAGGCCCATTGCTCCAAATCGAGGCTCATTTTACTGTTTTCCAGCAATTTGTAACGACATTCGCCGCATCGGCTTATCAGATCTCCGGCTTCTGTGTCACCACCGATCTAAGAGGCAAAGCAGCAAAGTAGTCGCCTTTTATTGCCTAAATTTATCATAATATAATGCGGTTATGGCTCCATCCCACCATGATCGTGTCAGGATGGGGGATTATTCCACAGCAGGAAGAGACACAAACGAGGGAAAAAAAAGGAAAAAAATGTCTCACTAAGCGGCAAACAGAAAAGGAATACTAAGCGGTATCATAGAGGGAGGAAAAACGACGCGCACAACGCGCACAACAAGCACAACATGCACAACAAGCACAACAAGCATAACATGCACAACAAGCATAACATGCACAACAAGCACAACACGCACAACACGCACAACAAGCACAACAAGCATAACATGCACAACAAGCACAACATGCACAACAAGCACAACAAGCATAACATGCACAACAAGCATAACATGCACAACGCGCACAACAAGCACAACAAGCATAACATGCACAACAAGCATAACATGCACAACGCGCACAACACGCACAACAAGCACAACAAGCACAACATGCACAACAAGCACAACAAGCACAACAAGCACAACATGCACAACAAGCACAACACGCACAACACGCACAACAAGCACAACAAGCACAACATGCACAACAAGCACAACACGCACAACACGCACAACAAGCACAACAAGCACAACATGCACAACAAGCACAACATGCACAACAAGCATAACATGCACAACACGCACAACACGCACAACAAGCACAACAAGCACAACATGCACAACATGCACAACAAGCACAACATGCACAACAAGCACAACAAGCATAACATGCACAACACGCACAACACGCACAACAAGCACAACAAGCACAACATGCACAACACGCACAACATGCACAACATGCACAACACGCACAACACGCACAACAAGCACAACAAGCACAACGCGCACAACGCGCACAACAAGCACAACATGCACAACAAGCACAACAAGCACAACATGCACAACAAGCACAACAAGCACAACAAGCA
Organism: Phyllobates terribilis; assembly: GCF_046119375.1. NCBI lineage: Eukaryota > Metazoa > Chordata > Amphibia > Anura > Dendrobatidae > Phyllobates > Phyllobates terribilis. The sequence goes on along the minus strand of NW_027362767.1, from coordinate 447,639,427 downwards.
TAACACGCACAACGCGCACAACATGCACAACGCGCACAACGCGCACAACAAGCACAACAAGCACAACATGCACAACATGCACAACACGCACAACAAGCACAACATGCACAACAAGCACAACAAGCACAACATGCACAACAAGCACAACAAGCACAACAAGCATAACACGCACAACATGCACAACATGCACAACGCGCACAACAAGCACAACATGCACAACAAGCACAACATGCACAACAAGCACAACAAGCACAACAAGCATAACACGCACAACGCGCACAACATGCACAACGCGCACAACGCGCACAACAAGCACAACAAGCACAACATGCACAACATGCACAACACGCACAACAAGCACAACATGCACAACAAGCACAACAAGCACAACATGCACAACAAGCACAACAAGCACAACAAGCATAACACGCACAACACGCACAACATGCACAACGCGCACAACGCGCACAACAAGCACAACATGCACAACAAGCACAACATGCACAACAAGCACAACAAGCACAACAAGCATAACACGCACAACGCGCACAACGCGCACAACAAGCACAACGCGCACAACAAGCACAACATGCACATCACTTACCGAGCCACAAGCAGCCGAGTTATGTGTGAGCCGAGAACACGAGGAGCGCTCCATTGTTACTTCAGACTTTAGTATGGCACTTTATAGTATACATTGCGTTATATTATACTGGATTATGGCACTTTATGGTATACATTGTTACAGTGATGTGAAATAGTGTTTGCCCCTTCCTCATTTCTTCTTCTATTGCAGGTTTGTCACATTTAAATGTTTCAGATCACAAAACAAACGTAAATATTAGACAAAGATAACACATGTAAACTCAAAATGTAGTTTTTAAATGAAGGTCTTTATCATTAAAGGGAATCTGTCACCCCCAGGCGGGGATTTCTGGGCTTCCTAAGCAGATAGGCGGGTGGGGATTTCATGGCGTCCCCCAGGCACCAAGCAGATGAAAACCGATTTTATAAAACTACATTTCTCTGCAAGCAGACCGCTAATATGGGACATACAGATATGTATAGATTAACATTTCTATCATCTGTATGCCCATATTACAGGTCTGATATCTCCCAGAGGGTGACAGATTCCCTTTAAGGGAAAAAGAGATCCAAACCTACAGGGCCCTGTGTGAAAAAGTGATTGCCTCCTCTCCCCCTTAAAACATAAATTAACTGTGGTTTATCACATCTTTGGGAAGCTGAGTTCAATTTCACTACCAAACACAGGCCTGATTACTGCCACAGCTGTTCTCAATCAAGAAATCACTTAAATAGGACCTGCCTGACAAAGTGAAGTAGACCAAAAGATCCTCCAAAGCTAGACATCATGCTGCGATCCAAAGAAATTAAGGAACAAATGAGAAACAAATTAATTGAGATCTATCAGTCTAGAAAAGGTTATAAAGCCATTTCTAAAGCTTTGTGACTCCAGCAAACCACAGTGAGAGCCATTATCCACAAATGGCAAAAACATGGAATAGTGGTGAACTTTCCCAGGAGTGGCAGGCTGACCAAAATTACCCCAAGAGGGCAGCGACCACTCATACAAGAGGTCGCAAAATAAACCACAACAACATCTTGATAATCACCAAGACTTTGGGAGAATATTCTGTGGACTGACGAGAAAAAACTTTAACTTTTTGGAAGGTGTATGTCCCATTACATCTGGCATAGAAGTAACACAGCATTTCAGAAAAGGGACATCATACCAACAATAAAATATGGTGGTGGTAGTGTGATGGTCTGAGACTGTTTTGCTGCTTAAGGACCTGGAAGACTTGCTGTGGTAAATGGAACCATGAATTCTGTTGTCTACCAAAAAATCTTGAAGGAGAATGTCCGGCCATCTATTCGTGACCTCAAGCTGAAGTGCACTTGGGTTATGCAGCAGGACAATGATCCAAAACACACCAGCAAGTCCACCTCTGAATGGCTTAAGAAAAACACAATTAAGACTTTGGAGTAGCCTAGTCCAAGTCCTGACCATAATCTGATTGAGATGCTGTGGCTTGACCTTGAAAAGGCGGTTCATGCTCGGAAAGTCTCCAATGTGGCGAAATTACAACAATTCTGCAAAGATGAGCGGCCAAAATTTCGCCAGAGAGTTGTAAGACTCATCGCCAGTTATCACAAATGCTTGATTGCAGTTGTTGCTGCTAAGGGCCCAACCAGTTATTAGATTTAGGGGGCAATTACTTTTTCACACAGGGCCCTGTAGGTTTGGATTTCTTTTTCCATTAATAATAAAGACCTTCATTTAAAAAGTACATTTTGTGTTTCCTTGTGTTATCTTTGTCTAATATTAACATTAGTTTTGTGATCTGAAACATTTACTTTTGATAAACATGCAAAAGAATAAGAAATCAGGAGGGGGCGAACACTTTTTCACAACACAGTATATTATACTGGATTATGGCACTTTATAGTATACATTGTTATATTAGACTGGATTATTATAAAGTATAACACAATGTATGTTATATTACTATATAGTATACATTGTGTCATAATATATTACTTTATAACATATGTTGTGTTATATTTCATTGTTAATTTATAGCATAGATTAACATGAAGTATAACACAATATATACTGTGCAGTAACGTAATAAAGTAATATATAACATGGCATATGCTATAAAGTGATATAAAAGAACACAACGTATATTAAAAAGTAATGTATTATTCTCTAGTGAACATTGTGTTATATGATATTGCTCTATATATTATGCATTGTGTTGTTTACAGTTTTGATACATTATTCATCACTGTGTTCCATTACTTTATATTATGAATATTGTTATCCTCCAGAAGAAAGATGGCTGCAGTGTAATTCCACCTATTGGAGGCATCTACTCAATGACCCACCTTTAATGAACCTTGTCGCTTGGCTCAGAATATAAGTCTTCCAGTCTAAGCTTCCACCACCTATTAGTTCTCTTACTTTATGCCAGAAATGTGCGTCACAATTTGTCGCATTTAAAGCCACGTCACCTTCCTCGATAAGTCAATCTTCTTTTCAATGAAGTCAAGTCTCCTAATCGGACAAGTTATAAAAAGCGTCTAATAAATAAGGTGCTAGACATGAATGTCAGGGATTGTTTTGCAAAAATTTTGCCAAAATTCTGGCACATTTAGCTTAATGAATCCCCCCAGTGTTTTGTCTGTGGTTTTAGTTGCTCATAATGAAAACTTTGGAGCCTTTTTTTTTTCTATATTTTTGTGGATTATTAAATGCCCTTCAGATCGGTCGGGGGGTCTCTCTCCTGAGATTCCCACTGAGCACTAAAAATACGGTTCACAATCGCACAGCTCCTGGTGCAGAAGCGTCAGCCCGGACACAGAGGAACATATGGGCTTCACAGAAAGTCGTTCCCGGCTCTGCGCAGGCGCTCAGGTGGGCTTCTGCCTCCTGCTTGTGCGATTCTAAACTGTATTGCGACAGGCTGGAGGGTCTCAGGGTCCACACTGCCCCCATCTGGACAGCATTTAAGGATCATCAAAATATTAAAAAGGCTCCAAAGTTTTGATACCCTTTAAATCCTGAAACCCATGAAGCTGACTAATCTTGTGAACCTTCCATAATAAACCTATGTCCCTGACCGCAAATCAACAGCCGATCTTCCAAATGTCACAGCCCCCGGGGACTGATATATGCCCACCAACAGCAGCTTCAGCCACATGGGGTCCATTGCTTGGACCTGAGGCCACAGAACACGTGACTTCCACAACTACATTGTAACCTTGCAATAAACTTTATTAAGTGCATATAAAATACAAAATGTAACAGACCTGATTAAAAGAAGATGTTAACTAGAAGTAGACTTTACCAAGGGTGCCAATATTCAAGAGACATACTTGTCACAAATTAATTATGCAGAAGTGACTAAATATATCTCATAGACAATATACAAGGGTGTGTGAATGATAACCTCTACTGAATCACTACACAGGGAAATCAATAGATACCGGGAAACACATAAGGTGACAATATACAGTATATCAAAAAGTGCCAGATTGATGATATTCTGCATGACCGTATACGGCCAACCCGGGTTCCACCGTTCATATGCCTCCACCCCCATCTTACCACACTTACAAATAAAAACACTGCACCTGTAATTTCTTTGGATAAATTTGGCCACAGCGGCCATTTTATTAACAAACAACATTAACATATATACATTATTATGAAATAAATAAGAAGGGAGGGTTCTTGGAGTTAAAGATTGATCTGGCAAAACTAAAAACCGAAGTCGAACCACCGTGTTACCCTCAGCCGTCCATCTCCAGCTCGAGGGCACCAAAGCTCCCAGGGTAAAACCCCGTCCAGAGCCCCAAAAAACCATATGCCAGATCACCCCGGTTAATCAAACCACGGCCTATAAAATTCAAATAATTTTCCACCGACACTTCTGTGCCAACTCCAAGAACCCCACCCCCCGCCACAAACGAACAGCCCTGACCACCTCAGGCTTGTGAGCGCCCCAACACCGCCATAGCCCTCTCAATCCCTTCCTGTATAGCCAAAGTCCACAAATCAATTCCAACATCGTTCAGATGTACTCCATCCTTTGCCCAAAATTCTCCAACCCCTGCCTCAAGATCAAGATGCCGGACACTTACTCCCCCGTTCCGACAGACAAATGCTGCTATGGCTCTATTTAACTTCACTCGTTCCCTGTTAATGCCCTTCATTGATCTAGCCTCCCTCCATTTCTTCCTCGGTACAATGTCCGACCAAACCGTTAACACCCCCGGAAAAGATGTCCACAACCTTAAAAAATCGATCCGAATATCCCTCATCAATTCCCTAACTGGCCGAGACCCCAAATCATTCCCCCCCATATGCACTACCAAAATATCCGGCGCCCGGTCCAAACGAGTCGCCCTATAGAATTCCGGGAGCACCCTTCTCCATACCATCCCTTGAAAACCCAGCCACCGAACCACCGCTTGCTCCCTGCTAAAACCCACTTGCCTACCGTTCGGCCTCGCGTTCGCCCGCAGCGCCCCCCAATGAACGAAAGAGTGTCCGAGAATCCAGACTAATAACGGGACGTCACCTGCAAAAAGACAACCAAAGAATTGTACTCACTTCTTAACCAGATAATAACGTAAGCCTGCATACCTAATGCCGTACATAGGACAGATAACGATCTGAACTCCACCTCCCGATGCGCTTTATCACCTCCTTGCTTAAACCCAAACCATCCGCTTCTGACGCCGCACCGATTCTGAAAGAATGCGAACCGTAAACCTCAGGGCTAAGGCCCAATTCTATGATCCCTTTCTTAAACACTGCAATAAATTGAAAACGAGACAAAAACTCACCATTTTTATGACATAATAATGGGCCCATACGTCCCGACCAGACTTGCCAATAAGCCATTAAACATCTCCTAGGACACATAAACGATCCATCCACTTCACCCAGTACCACTCGTTTGCCTCTGCCCAATTGATCCGTCTTCCCCCTCCTAATCCAGAATTCTATGCACCTATCCCGACCGCTCACGTCCTCGGCAAACAAACCCCCAGCCTTACTCCTACTTGGTGCCACCAACTCGTCTAATCTTAGTGCGCCAAAAAACGCCCATGAAAAAGCCAATCTAAACAGTGTGGCTTCAAAAACCGAACAACAGATCTTATCCAAAGCAAAACCCAACTGCTCTAAAATACTAAAAGTCACCGGTCTTCGTTTGTCTAATACTTTACTTCCCCTCCTAAAGCCCTTAATTGCTTGCTTCACTAAAAAGGACTTTGTAACATCTTTTAACCCCAGTAATCTAAAACCAAATGCCAATCCTGCAACAAATTTACTAACTTTTGAAACAGACCACCCGCTCTCCGCTGCCTTTCCTACAAGAAACAACACCGCCATTTCCCTATCACCATCACTCTCCACCTCACCCCACTGCAGTAACCAACTTTGCCATACTCGCCACGATGCCTCGTATGATGCCCAGGTCTGCCTTGTGATGGACTCCTGTATTAAACATCCTGCTCTTCCATAACCAGCTGCCACAAATGCGAAGGGCATTCCTGTCCCACGTCCTCTGCCTCTGGTGCTAGCGCCCGAAAACGGTCCCACTGAAAACGAGACAAGGCATCTGCTATGGAATTTTGCACACCTGGAACATGGACCGCTGTAATCCAAGCGTTCAGCTTAAGACAACAAAGTACTAGATTCCTCAGCAGCCTAATCACAGGCGGAGACGAGGCCGACAAGCTGTTGATGACAGATACCACTCCCATGTTGTCGCAATGAAACCGAATTCTCCTGTTAGCAAAACACTCACCCCAAATAGTAACTGCAACAACAATGGGGAACAATTCCAAAAAAGCCAAATTCTTCGTAAGACCCTTCTCCTTCCACTCGCTCGGCCATACTCCAACACTCCACCGCCCTTTCCAGTAGGCCCCATAACCAACACCTCCTGCAGCATCCGTAAATATCTCACAATCAAAGCTGCTTAAGAACTCCTGCTGGATTAATGACCTGCCGTTATAACTTTCCAAAAACAACTTCCAAACCTTTAAATCCTCCTTGTGTTCCCTATTTAGCCGAATAAAATGATGGGGGGCCCGCACTCCTACTGTCGCGCCTGACAACCTGCGACAAAATATTCTGCCCATTGGCATAATCCTGCATGCAAAATTCAGTCGCCCCAACAGCGATTGCAACTCCTTCAGGGTCACCTTGCGCAGCCTCCCGACTCTATCAACCTCCTGCTTGAGCAAAATCAATTTGTCCTCCGGTAACCGACACTCCATCCTTTCTGTATCAATTACAATGCCCAAAAAACTTATGGTTGTGCAAGGGCCTTCTGTCTTCTCTTCAGCCAATGGTACGCCAAAATGCTCTGCCACCCACACCATAGTACCTAATAAATTCCTACACAACAACGATTGCGGAGGGCCTATAAACAAGAAATCATCCAAATAATGAATGACTGACTTAACTGATGCCAGGTCCTTCACAACCCATTCCAAAAATGTACTAAACGTTTCAAACAAAGAACAAGAAATTGCACAACCCATTGGCAAACACCTATCCACATAATATGCCCCATTCCAAAAACAACCTAACAATGGGATACTATCCGGGTGAACTGGCAGCAACCGAAAAGCCGACTCGATATCCGTTTTTGCTAGCAACGATCCTGACCCATATCGCCGTACCCACTGCACCGCAGCATCAAATGAAGTATATTCAACGGAACACAATTCTTGTGCAATGCCATCGTTCACCGAGAGCCCCTTCGGGTACGACAAATGCTGAATCAAACGAAACTTATTCCGCTCTTTTTTGGGCACAACCCCCAGTGGCGAGATAATCACTTTGCTGCTAGGTAAGTCCTGAAACGGTCCCGCCATCCTACCCAATTCCACTTCCTTTGCCAATTTCACACTGACCACATCCGGATGAAGAGAGGCCGAGGTCAAATTTTTTACTGAAAAGGGGACCTCGTGCTCAGGAGGAGGTATTCTAAAACCTACCAAAAAACCATCCGAAATAACCTTAGCTTTCAATTGATCTGGATACCTACTTAGAAAGGGGGCCATCACGTGCACCCTCACTGGAGTCACCCCTTTGACCGGTACCCACTGTCGCCTTTCCCTTACCCTTTTTAAAACATTTTGATGCTCCGTGTGAGCCTCCACTACAATGGGAGCACACATGTTTAAATTTACAGGAGCTCCCATATTTGCATTGGCCCTCGTTGAATTGCCAGCAAGTTCCAGCCTCTTTCTTAGTGCTTTGTGCCCCCTGACTGTTTCCCCCATGTCCTGTTGATTGGTTCCCACTACTGTTGCTCCCGTGAAAGGACTGCCCGTACCTCACAGGGGCCATAACCTTCAGCCACAATCCAATGTCCTTTTGATCCCATCTAATCTCCGGGCGAACTGCCTTCCTCTGACGAAATTGCTCGTCATACCGTAACCATGCCTGACCCCCATAAGTCCTATGAGCCTCCCCAATAGCGTCCAAGTAGCAAAACAAACCCGAGCAATTATCAGGAGCCTTTTCCCCAATAACGCTAGCCATTATTGCAAAAGCTTGTAACCAGTTAACAAACGTCTGTGGAATCAACCTCCACCTGCGCTTTTCTTCCTCCTCTTTCTTACTGTCGTCCTTTTTTCCCTTATCCAGGTTAAACTTTTCCAACGGAAGAAGGGAAAAAATTTCCACATACTCATCCCGCCAAATTTTTTCCTTAACCTCTTTTTTTAAATGCGCCCCCAATGGCCCCTCAAAACACACATATACCTCCCCTTTTGCCCTATCATCCAGTTTTACAGTATCCCCTTTCTCCTTTTCCGTCTGCACACACACCGACACCCCAGACGGTGTCCCGGCTGCAAACCCTGCTGACCTGGCCGATGCGCTCCCCTCCTGTGCCAACACCGTTTGACTATGTACCCAAGCCCCCGCTGGTGACGACCCCACTTGATTATCTCCACCGCCTTCTAATCTGGCCAGAATGCGCGACATGTTAACCAACATATCCCTAATCCCGCATACATCTGACCCACTACCTCCCCCAACATGTTCCCCACTGGGGCCCGCTGACTGCCTATCCCCCACCCCGACTGCCAATGACCCCGTGGGCGACAAACCATACATAGATGCATACTCACCAAGCTGCACAGGTGCTGTGTCCCCGCCAGCCGTACACCCCGAGTCCTGACGATTCCTTGCTTCACCTCGATCTCCACCGAAGTCAGATCCGCTCGCCTCCATGCACTCAAGGCCCGCGCCCCTGGCCTCCACGTCACCAGGGGGGACCCGAGCCCGTGTTGACATCCTAGCCGCTCGTCCTCCACTCATCTCTGTTCCTGTCCTCGCCGCCGTCCATGTACCGCGTTGTTTAGCAGATCCAGACTCCCTAGCCCGATCCGTGACCGTCCGTGAGAAACTGCCAGGCAACCCCATGCTGCTGCCTGCCGCCTCATCCCTCTGCATGGTGTGACTTGGGCCAGGCAGGAGGTCCTGGAACTGCTGCTGCCTGCCCGTGTGCTTCTGCTGCATCCTTCCCCCGCTGGACTGTTTGGCAGGCACCCCGACAGGTACCTCGCCAGGTGTGCCTGCCGCGCGAGTATCCCCTTGGTTAGCCGCCTCAGCATTAGTGTTGGTCCTCCGCCTTTTGAATCTCCCGCTCCGTGCATTGCCGCGGGATCTTGGAGCGGGGGGCGTGTCCGCGTACCCGCCGCTCATTGGCTGCGCGTTATCGTCGTGAGTTTCCGGGGCCGGAAGTGACGTGGGCCGCACTTCCGGGGAAGCCCCGCCCCCCGGATGGCGCGTCATCAGCACGGGCCTTGCTTCCGGCGCGGCCTGCGCTCTGGTACTGCGGCGCGCCGCCGGAGCAGGCCGCACCACAACGGAGCGGGGCACCTCGTTCCCGGACCTCGACCCGACACCTGGAGAGCCAGCACGCCGGCTGGGCGGATTCCTGACGCGGCGTGCACGTTGGCGGGGGGTTCCGCCATCATGAACATCCAACGCAGGGTCCCCTGAGGGGCTCCGCAGCCTGCGCCTGCTGCCCGTACCCACCATCTCCGGGGAGAGCCTCTCGGGAGGCCGCGTCCTCCTGGCGGTTCTTCCTGATCCAGACGTGGATCCTTCTTCGCCAGCATTCCCCAGCAGACCGGACAGCTGGGCCTCGAGCCATCCTCCTCGCCTGGATCTAGCTACCTCCCTCAACCTAGCGACAAGGGACTCCACAGACTCCATGACCGCAGAGAAATGTCCCAAATAAAGGTAAGGGTTTTTTTTTTTTTGTGTTCCTCTATTACTTTTTCCTATGCTCTTCTCCTCTGGACTGTCCGTTTCCCGCACTTTTTCCCTCTTATACCTCTCTTCCCCCAGCTCCACCCCCATCCCAATGACCGCCTTTCCTGACCTCTACCCAATCCCGATTATTGGGATTCAAATTGCACCCTCCTGGCCCATCCCGGTCATGTGGGGCTTCCTGCTAGGTTGCCCTGCCTCCAGCCCCCTTCTTTAAGAATTGAGTGTGTCTACAGATCACACTAGATAAATATATAAAATGAGATCATCCAATGTTAAAGAGGTAAAGAGTGTAGTCCAGAAATAAATAGTGGACGAAGTCCTACCGCTAGGAAAGACGGACTGCGGTATTCATCTATTGCACATGCATGTCGCCATACAGCCCATAAGTGGCAAGGAGTATATACACTGCACAAAAAAATAAAGGGAACACTTAAACAACAGAATATAACTCCAAGTAAATAAAACTTCTGTGAAATCAAACTGTCCACTGAGGAAGCGACACTGATTGGCAATCAATCTCACCTGCTGTTGTGCAAATGGAATAGACAATAGATGGAAATTATTGGCATTTATCAAGACACCCTCAATAAAGGAGTGGTTCTGCAGGGGGGACCACAGACCACATCTCAGTACCAATGCTTTCTGGCTGATGTTTTGGTCACTTTTGAATGTTGGTTGAGCTTTCACACTCGTGGTAGCATGAGACGGACTCTACAACCCACAGAAGTTGCTCAGGTAGTGCAGCTCATCCAGGATGGCGCATCAATGCGAGCTGTGGCAAGAAGGTTTGCTGTGTCTGTCAGCGTAGTGTCCAGAGGCTGGAGGTGCTACCAGGAGACAGGCCAGTACACCAGGAGACGTGGAGGGGGCCGTAGGAGGGCAACAACCCAGCATCAGGACCGCTACCTCCGCCTTTGTGCAAGGAGGAACAGGAGGAGCACTGCCAGAGCCCTGCAAAATGACCTCCAGCAGGCCACAAATGCGCATGTGTCTGCACAGATGGTTAGAAACCGACTCCATGAGGGTGGTATGAGGGCCCGACGTCCACAGATGGGGGTTGTGCTCACAGCCCAACACCGTGCAGGACGCTTGGCATTTGCCACAGAACACCGGGATTGGCAAAGTCACCACTGGCGCCCTGTGCTCTTCACAGATGAAAGCAGGTTCACACTGAGCACATGTGACAGACGTGACAGAGTCTGGAGACGCCATGGAGAGCGATCTGCTGCCTGCAACATCCTTCAGCATGACCGGTTTGGCAGTGGGTCAGTAATGGTGTGGGGTGGCATTTATTTGGAGGGCCGCACAGCCCTCCATGTGCTTGCCAGAGGTAGCCTGACTGCCATTAGGTACCGAGATGAGATCCTCAGACCCCTTGTAAGACCATATGCTGGTGTGGTTGGCCCTGGGTTCCTCCTAATGCAGGACAATGCCAGACCTCATGTGGCTGGAGTGTGTCAGCAGTTCCTACAAGATGAAGGCATTGAAGCTATGGACTGGCCCGCCCGTTCCCCAGACCCAAATCCGATTGAGCACATCTGGGACATCATGTCTCGCTCCATCCACCAACGTCACGTTGCACCACAGACTGTCCAGGAGTTGGCGGATGCTTTAGTCCAGGTCTGGGAGGAGATCCCACAGTAGACTATCCGCAACCTCATCAGGAGAATGCCCAGGCGTTGTAGGGAGGTCATACAGGCACGTGGAGGCCACACACAATACTCAGCCTCATCAGGAGCATGCCCAGGCGTTGTAGGGAGGTCATACAGGCACGTGGAGGCCACACACAATACTCAGCCTCATCAGGAGCATGCCCAGGCGTTGTAGGGAGGCCATACAGGCACGTGGAGGCCACACACAATACTCAGCCTCATCAGGAGCATGCCCAGGCGTTGTAGGGAGGTCATACAGGCACGTGGAGGCCACACACAATACTCAGACTCATCAGGAGCATGCCCAGGCGTTGTAGGGAGGTCATACAGGCACGTGGAGGCCACACACAATACTCAGCCTCATCAGGAGCATGCCCAGGCGTTGTAGGGAGGTCATACAGGCACGTGGAGGCCACACACAATACTCAGCCTCATCAGGAGCATGCCCAGGCGTTGTAGGGAGGTCATACAGACACGTGGAGGCCACACACAATACTCAGCCTCATCAGGAACATGCCCAGGCGTTGTAGGGAGGTCATACAGGCACGTGGAGCCAACACACAATACTCAGCCTCATCAGGAGCATTCCCAGGCGTTGTAGGGAGGTCATACAGGCACGTGGAGGCCACACACAATACTGAGCCTCATCAGGAGCATGCCCAGGTGTTGTAGGGAGGTCATACAGGCACGTGGAGGCCACACAATACTCAGCCTCATCAGGAGCATGCCCAGGCGTTGTAGGGAGGTCATACAGGCACGTGGAGGCCACACACAATACTGAGCCTCATCAGGAGCATGCCCAGGCATTGTAGGGAGGTCATACAGGCACGTGGAGGCCACACAATACTCAGCCTCATCAGGAGCATGAGCAGGCGTTGTAGGGAGGTCATACAGGCACGTGGAGGCCACACACAATACTGAGCCTCATTTTGACTTGTTTTAAGGACATTACATCACAGTTGGATCAGCCTGTAGTGTGTTTTTCCACTTTAATTTTGGGGGTGCCTCCAAATCCAGGCCTCCATTGGTTAATAAATGTGATTTCCATTGATGATTTTTGTGTGATTTTGTTGTCAGCACATTCAGCTTTCTACAGAACAAAGTATTCAATGAGAAGATTTCATTCATTCAGATCTAGGATGGGGTATTTCAGTGTTCCCTTTATTTTTTTGAGCAGTGTAGTATAAATGGTAGACAGAGTCCTACCGTTTGTACATACGCATTGCAGTAGTCATCCACTGCACACACAAATCTCTATAGAGCCCATGAGTGACAAGGCAAACCCAAGGTGAAAGTCATACAAGAAAAGAACACCCCTGACGCGCGTTTCGTGTATGGCTGTATGTACTAATGATAGGACTCGGTCTACCTTTGTCTCTGTCATTTTTTACATGTACTTAACTTTTATTGAATTTTTATAGATGGCTGCTTTACTGCTAGTTTTTCATGTAGGTTGTATATAAGTTTGTTAGGAGGATCTATTCCCTTCTTTTGGTCTATTTATAGGTTATACATTGTAACCTTCTCTCTTATAGCTGCACACACACAGAACAGCTTAGTAATAATGATCATTATCCCGTATGAAACCGGCGATCCAGGCCGGTCCCCAGACTTGCTCCAAATGGATCAGTCTTCTTTTAAGGGTCCATTATTAGATTAGCGCCCTGGGGTTATATGTTTCTCTTATGGACCGGTCTGATCCTACCACCATCATCTGTAATGGGTAAGAGGGGAACCTAGAGCTGCCACCGCTTACTGGGGTGTCCTCCCTTACACGTCATATAGAAGTATATGAATGTGCAGCACAGAACACGTCCCCCGACAGGAGCAGCACAGAACATGTGCCCCGACAGGAGCAGCACAGAACACGTCCCCCGACAGGAGCAGCGCAGAACACGTCCCCCGACAGGTGCAGCACAGAACATGTGCCCCGACAGGATCAGCACAGAACACGTGCCCCGACAAGTGCAGCGCAGAACACGTGCCCCGACAGGAGCAGCACAGAACATGTGCCCCGACAGGAGCAGCACAGAACACGTCCCCCGACAGGAGCAGCGCAGAACACGTCCCCCGACAGGTGCAGCACAGAACATGTGCCCCGACAGGAGCAGCGCAGAACACGTCCCCCGACAGGTGCAGCATTCCCCTAATATCATGCACATGGCTATGGCCGCTGCTAATAATTAGCCACTAATACTTTTATTTAATTAATCATCTTATTTCCATGCCATGCATGTCAATATGATTTAGCATGATATTTGATTTAATCCTGCAGCTTCGTTCATTTCATGCGTAACACCCACAGCGTTAAGTTGATTTTGCAGAGAGCATGACGGAGCCGACATCAGTACAAATGTCGCACGGCGACGCGGCCCTTGTTTTCTTTTACTATTGTCTCCAGTATAAATGATGAGGACTTACACACTAATCACATGGCTGCAGCGGCTGCAAGGATCCCGGTGATTCAGGACATGTCATTGTGAGCACTGGAGATTCAATACAAATCAAACAGCGACATTCACAAATGGACGGCATCTCAGCAGAAGAAATGTAAAGATTCTGAGACCCCAGAAATCCCTGGAGTTGGGTTCTGCAAACGGAGAATCAGGCTCTGCAGCAGCATCTTGAATAGTACGGAGGTGTGCACGCTCGGCCTCCGCTCCATTCATTGTCTATGAGGCTGCAGAGAAGCCAAGTACAGTGCTCTGCTACTTCCAGTAGTCCCATAGACAATGAATGGAGGGGGGGGGTCAAGCATGCGCATCTCCGCGCTATTCAGGAACGGGCTGCATGGTTCTCTGGTTGCAGAACCCTAATCTAGGGGTCTCTAAGGGTCCCCCAGTGATTGATAGGTTATTCTCCATCCCACAGATAGTGGATAACTTAACATTTTGGGAAGAACCCTTTAACCAGCAGCCCCAATGACTGCCTGCAGACAGGCCTCAGGTGTCAGGCTGCCCCCCAACAATTGTTTCCTACAGCTTTAGGGGTTGCTAGGACATTTGTGCCATATATGTCCTGAATATAAAGGTTCATAGATATTAATGGGGAAAGCTGCGCATGCGCAGTGTCCTCTCCACTCCTGTCAGTGTGTGGCATTGTACCATTCTGGAGACTTTATCTATGATGGTTATAATATGCAGCATGCGCTTCCAGCGGAGCCGGCTTGTATTGGACACCTATAGCATATACTGTCAGCATTGCATAAATGGCCCAGATGGGGCAACACATTTAAGGCACAGATTGGTTGCAAATCTTGCATGTGGATTCCAGTGCATGTGATTCTGGTAATAATAATAATAATAATAATAATCTTTATTTCTTTTATATAGCGCCAACATATTCCGCAACACTTTACATACATTATGGTATTAAACCGCTGTGCATTTAGCCGATTTTCCCTCTATAGATTGGAGCGTTTGTTGCATTCTACATTGTCAGAGCCGGAATCTGCAGAGGAAAAAACAACAACACAAACTGGATTCCTTTCTCGAGAGTTTGTTACAATGTATCAGTGCAGGTAACATGTATCAGTCTGGAGTGCAGCTTGTATTATTACAGAGGATTATCCGGACTGGATACAATTGCAGGAAACCTTCTGCTATAAGAAGCATTAGGTCAGGAGGACTGAAGAGGACTCTATATTTACTTATAGCAATTAGCAAGCAGAGATCCTGAAAATGGTGAAGGATTGAAACACGTGTTAGAATGTTGATTGGTTCATTAGTAATTAATCTGATCGGTTGTTTCGCTCCCCTTTGCTGATGATGTGAAATGTGACATTTTCTGATAATTTGCTCGTTTTTTCTTCAATCACCACCAGATGGCGGCATTTACAGAAATCTGAAGAAAACTCTAGACATTAACTTTTTTCTTGTTTCTTTCTTTCTAAGATGAATAAAGTCGGAGAATGACCTGGAGAGCTGACATCTCCTGACGCTGCCGTCACCTTTAAATCAGGAAACCTTTGAAAGTTGAATTAAACGATAGACGGCATAATAATAAGTAATAATAAAGAAGTTACAAGCAGCCAAGAGAGTAACAAGCCCAGAAAAATAACAGAAAGAAAATGTGCTCACAATAATCACTGTGTTATCTGTGGCGTTACATAGGACTGCAGGTGACATCTACTACATTATCTGTACTCAGAGAGTTATCACTGTGTTATCTGTGGAGTTACATAGGACTGCAGGTGACATCTACTACATTATCTGTACTCAGAGAGTTATCACTGTGTTATCTGTGGTGTTACATAGGACTGCAGGTGACATCTACTACATTATCTGTACTCAGAGAGTTATCACTGTGTTATCTGTGGTGTTACATAGGACTGCAGGTGACATCTACTACATTATCTGTACTCAGAGAGTTATCACTGTGTTATCTGCGGTGTTACATAGGACTGCAGGTGACATCTACTACATTATCTGTACTCAGAGAGTTATCACTGTGTTATCTGCGGTGTTACATAGGACTGCAGGTGACATCTACTACATTATCTGTACTCAGAGAGTTATCACTGTGTTATCTGTGGCGTTACATAGGACTGCAGGTAAAATATACTACATTATCTGTACTCAGAGAGTTATCACTGTGTTATCTGTGGTGTTACATAGGACTGCAGGAGACATCTACTACATTATCTGTACTCAGAGAGTTATCACTGTGTTATCTGTGGTGTTACATAGGACTGCAGGTGACATCTACTACATTATCTGTACTCAGAGAGTTATCACTGTGTTATCTGTGGTGTTACATAGGACTGCAGGTGACATCTACTACATTATCTGTACTCAGAGAGTTATCACTGTGTTATCTGTGGTGTTACATAGGACTGCAGGAGACATCTACTACATTATCTGTACTCAGAGAGTTATCACTGTGTTATCTGTGGTGTTACATAGGACTGCAGGTGACATCTACTACATTATCTGTACTCAGAGAGTTATCACTGTGTTATCTGTGGTGTTACATAGGACTGCAGGTGACATCTACTACATTATCTGTACTCAGAGAGTTATCACTGTGTTATCTGTGGTGTTACATAGGACTGCAGGTGACATCTACAACATTATCTGTACTCAGAGAGTTAGCACTGTGTTATCTGTGGTGTTACATAGGACTGCAGGTAACATCTACTACATTATCTGTACTCAGAGAGTTATCACTGTGTTATCTGTGGTGTTACATAGGACTGTAGGTGACATCTACTACATTATCTGTACTCAGACAGTTATCAGTGTGCTATCTGTGGTGTTACATAGGACTGCAGGTGACATATACTACATTATCTGTACTCAGAGAGTTATCACTGTGTTATCTGTGGTGTTACATAGGACTGCAGGAGACATCTACTACATTATCTGTACTCAGAGAGTTATCACCGTGTTATCTGTGGTGTTACATAGGACTGCAGGTGACATCTACTACATTATCTGTACTCAGAGAGTTATCACTGTGTTATCTGTGGTGTTACATAGGACTGCAGGTGACATCTACTACATTATCTGTACTCAGACAGTTATCACTGTGTTATCTGTGGTGTTACATAGGACTGTAGGTGACATCTACTACATTATCTGTACTCAGACAGTTATCAGTGTGTTATCTGTGGTGTTACATAGGACTGCAGGTGACATCTACATTATCTGTACTCAGAGAGTTATCACTGTGTTATCTGTGGTGTTACATAGGACTGCAGGTGAAATCTACTACATTATCTGTACTCAGACAGTTATCACTGTGTTATCTGTGGTGTTACATAGGACTGCAGGTGACATCTACTACATTATCTGTACTCAGAGAGTGATCACTGTGTTATCTGTGGTGTTACATAGGACTGCAGGTGACATCTACTACATTATCTGTACTCACAGAGCTATCACTGTGTTATCTGTGGTGTTACATAGGACTGCAGGTAACATCTACTACATTATCTGTACTCAGAGAGTGATCACTGTGTTATCTGTGGTGTTACATAGGACTGCAGGTGACATCTACTACATTATCTGTACTCACAGAGCTATCACTGTGTTATCTGTGGTGTTACATAGGACTGCAGGTGACATCTACTACATTATCTGTACTCAGAGAGTTATCACTGTGTTATCTGTGGTGTTACATAGGACTGCAGGTGACATCTACTACATTATCTGTACTCAGAGAGTTATCACTGTGTTATCTGTGGTGTTACATAGGACTGCAGGTGACATCTACTACATTATCTGTACTCAGACAGTTATCACTGTGTTATCTGTGGTGTTACATAGGACTGTAGGTGACATCTACTACATTATCTGTACTCAGACAGTTATCAGTGTGTTATCTGTGGTGTTACATAGGACTGCAGGTGACATCTACATTATCTGTACTCAGAGAGTTATCACTGTGTTATCTGTGGTGTTACATAGGACTGCAGGTGAAATCTACTACATTATCTGTACTCAGACAGTTATCACTGTGTTATCTGTGGTGTTACATAGGACTGCAGGTGACATCTACTACATTATCTGTACTCAGAGAGTGATCACTGTGTTATCTGTGGTGTTACATAGGACTGCAGGTGACATCTACTACATTATCTGTACTCAGAGAGTTATCACTGTGTTATCTGTGGTGTTACATAGGACTGCGGGTGACATCTACTACATTATCTGTACTCAGAGAGTTATCACTGTGTTATCTGTGGTGTTACATAGGACTGCAGGTGACATCTACTACATTATCTGTACTCAAAGAGTTATCACTGTGTTATCTGTGGTGTTACATAGGACTGCAGGTGACATCTACTACATTATCTGTACTCAGAGAGTTATCACTGTGTTATCTGTGGTGTTACATAGGACTGCGGGTGACATCTACTACATTATCTGTACTCAGAGAGTTATCACTGTGTTATCTGTGGTGTTACATAGGACTGCAGGTGACATCTACTACATTATCTGTACTCAGATAGTTATCACTGTGTTATCTGTGGTGTTACATAGGACTGCAGGTGACATCTACTACATTATCTGTACTCAGAGAGTTATCACTGTGCTATCTGTGGTGTTACATAGGACTGCAGGTGACATCTACTACATTATCTGTACTCAGAGAGTTATCACTGTGCTATCTGTGGTGTTACATAGGACTGCAGGTAACATCTACTACATTATCTGTACTCAGAGAGTTATCACTGTGTTATCTGTTGTGTTACATAGGACTGCAGGTGACATCTACTACATTATCTGCACTCAGAGAGTTATCACTGTGTTATCTGTGGTGTTACATAGGACTGCAGGTGACAACTACTACATTATCTGTACTCAGAGCGTTATCACTGTGTTATCTGTGGTGTTACATAGGACTGCAGGTGACATCTACTACATTATCTGTACTCAGAGAGTTATCACTGTGCTATCTGTGGTGTTACATAGGACTGCAGGTAACATCTACTACATTATCTGTACTCAGAGCGTTATCACTGTGTTATCTGTGGTGTTACATAGGACTGCAGGTGACATCTACTACATTATCTGTACTCAGAGCGTTATCACTGTGTTATCTGTGGTGTTACATAGGACTGCAGGTGACATCTACTACATTATCTGTACTCAGAGAGTTATCACTGTGTTATCTGTGGTGTTACATAGGACTGCAGGTGACATCTACTACATTATCTGTACTCAGAGAGTTATCACTGTGCTATCTGTGGTGTTACATAGGACTGCAGGTGACATCTACTACATTATCTGCACTCAGAGAGTTATCACTGTGTTATCTGTGGTGTTACATAGGACTGCAGGTGACATCTACTACATTATCTGTACTCAGAGCGTTATCACTGTGTTATCTGTGGTGTTACATAGGACTGCAGGTGACATCTACTACATTATCTGTACTCAGAGAGTTATCACTGTGCTATCTGTGGTGTTACATAGGACTGCAGGTGACATCTACTACATTATCTGCACTCAGAGAGTTATCACTGTGTTATCTGTGGTGTTACATAGGACTGCAGGTGACATCTACTACATTATCTGTACTCAGAGCGTTATCACTGTGTTATCTGTGGTGTTACATAGGACTGCAGGTGACATCTACTACATTATCTGTACTCAGGGAGTTATCACTGTGTTATCTGTGGTGTTACATAGGACTGCAGGTGACATCTACTACATTATCTGCACTCAGAGAGTTATCACTGTGTTATCTGTGGTGTTACATAGGACTGCAGGTGACATCTACTACATTATCTGTACTCAGAGCGTTATCACTGTGTTATCTGTGGTGTTACATAGGACTGCAGGTGACATCTACTACATTATCTGTA
Organism: Phyllobates terribilis; assembly: GCF_046119375.1. Taxonomy (NCBI): domain Eukaryota; kingdom Metazoa; phylum Chordata; class Amphibia; order Anura; family Dendrobatidae; genus Phyllobates; species Phyllobates terribilis. Next base: position 447,619,617 of record NW_027362767.1, on the reverse strand, counting down.
CTCAGAGCGTTATCACTGTGTTATCTGTGGTGTTACATAGGACTGCAGGTGACATCTACTACATTATCTGTACTCAGAGAGTTATCACTGTGTTATCTGTGGTGTTACATAGGACTGCAGGTGACATCTACTACATTATCTGTACTCAGAGAGTTATCACTGTGCTATCTGTGGTGTTACATAGGACTGCAGGTGACATCTACTACATTATCTGCACTCAGAGAGTTATCACTGTGTTATCTGTGGTGTTACATAGGACTGCAGGTGACATCTACTACATTATCTGTACTCAGAGCGTTATCACTGTGTTATCTGTGGTGTTACATAGGACTGCAGGTGACATCTACTACATTATCTGTACTCAGAGAGTTATCACTGTGCTATCTGTGGTGTTACATAGGACTGCAGGTGACATCTACTACATTATCTGCACTCAGAGAGTTATCACTGTGTTATCTGTGGTGTTACATAGGACTGCAGGTGACATCTACTACATTATCTGTACTCAGAGCGTTATCACTGTGTTATCTGTGGTGTTACATAGGACTGCAGGTGACATCTACTACATTATCTGTACTCAGGGAGTTATCACTGTGTTATCTGTGGTGTTACATAGGACTGCAGGTGACATCTACTACATTATCTGCACTCAGAGAGTTATCACTGTGTTATCTGTGGTGTTACATAGGACTGCAGGTGACATCTACTACATTATCTGTACTCAGAGCGTTATCACTGTGTTATCTGTGGTGTTACATAGGACTGCAGGTGACATCTACTACATTATCTGTACTCAGAGAGTTATCACTGTGTTATCTGTGGTGTTACATAGGACTGCAGGTGACATCTACTACATTATCTGCACTCAGAGAGTTATCACTGTGTTATCTGTGGTGTTACATAGGACTGCAGGTGACATCTACTACATTATCTGTACTCAGGGAGTTATCACTGTGTTATCTGTGGTGTTACATAGGACTGCAGATGACATCTACTACATTATCTGTACTCAGAGAGTTATCACTGTGTTATCTGTGGTGTTACATAGGACTGCAGGTGACATCTACTACATTATCTGTACTCAGGGAGTTATCACTGTGTTATCTGTGGTGTTACATAGGACTGCAGGTGACATCTACTACATTATCTGCACTCAGAGAGTTATCACTGTGTTATCTGTGGTGTTACATAGGACTGCAGGTGACATCTACTACATTATCTGTACTCAGAGCGTTATCACTGTGTTATCTGTGGTGTTACATAGGACTGCAGGTGACATCTACTACATTATCTGTACTCAGAGAGTTATCACTGTGTTATCTGTGGTGTTATATAGGACTGCAGGTGACATCTACTACATTATCTGTACTCAGGGAGTTATCACTGTGTTATCTGTGGTGTTACATAGGACTGCAGGTGACATCTACTACATTATCTGCACTCAGAGAGTTATCACTGTGTTATCTGTGGTGTTACATAGGACTGCAGGTGACATCTACTACATTATCTGTACTCAGAGCGTTATCACTGTGTTATCTGTGGTGTTACATAGGACTGCAGGTGACATCTACTACATTATCTGTACTCAGAGAGTTATCACTGTGTTATCTGTGGTGTTACATAGGACTGCAGGTGACATCTACTACATTATCTGTACTCAGAGAGTTATCACTGTGCTATCTGTGGTGTTACATAGGACTGCAGGTGACATCTACTACATTATCTGCACTCAGAGAGTTATCACTGTGTTATCTGTGGTGTTACATAGGACTGCAGGTGACATCTACTACATTATCTGTACTCAGAGCGTTATCACTGTGTTATCTGTGGTGTTACATAGGACTGCAGGTGACATCTACTACATTATCTGTACTCAGAGAGTTATCACTGTGCTATCTGTGGTGTTACATAGGACTGCAGGTGACATCTACTACATTATCTGCACTCAGAGAGTTATCACTGTGTTATCTGTGGTGTTACATAGGACTGCAGGTGACATCTACTACATTATCTGTACTCAGAGCGTTATCACTGTGTTATCTGTGGTGTTACATAGGACTGCAGGTGACATCTACTACATTATCTGTACTCAGGGAGTTATCACTGTGTTATCTGTGGTGTTACATAGGACTGCAGGTGACATCTACTACATTATCTGCACTCAGAGAGTTATCACTGTGTTATCTGTGGTGTTACATAGGACTGCAGGTGACATCTACTACATTATCTGTACTCAGAGCGTTATCACTGTGTTATCTGTGGTGTTACATAGGACTGCAGGTGACATCTACTACATTATCTGTACTCAGAGAGTTATCACTGTGTTATCTGTGGTGTTACATAGGACTGCAGGTGACATCTACTACATTATCTGCACTCAGAGAGTTATCACTGTGTTATCTGTGGTGTTACATAGGACTGCAGGTGACATCTACTACATTATCTGTACTCAGGGAGTTATCACTGTGTTATCTGTGGTGTTACATAGGACTGCAGATGACATCTACTACATTATCTGTACTCAGAGAGTTATCACTGTGTTATCTGTGGTGTTACATAGGACTGCAGGTGACATCTACTACATTACCTGTACTCAGGGAGTTATCACTGTGTTATCTGTGGTGTTACATAGGACTGCAGGTGACATCTACTACATTATCTGCACTCAGAGAGTTATCACTGTGTTATCTGTGGTGTTACATAGGACTGCAGGTGACATCTACTACATTATCTGTACTCAGAGCGTTATCACTGTGTTATCTGTGGTGTTACATAGGACTGCAGGTGACATCTACTACATTATCTGTACTCAGGGAGTTATCACTGTGTTATCTGTGGTGTTACATAGGACTGCAGGTGACATCTACTACATTATCTGTACTCAGAGAGTTATCACTGTGTTATCTGTGGTGTTACATAGGACTGCAGGTGACATCTACTACATTATCTGTACTCAGGGAGTTATCACTGTGTTATCTGTGGTGTTACATAGGACTGCAGATGACATCTACTACATTATCTGTACTCAGAGAGTTATCACTGTGTTATCTGTGGTGTTATATAGGACTGCAGGTGACATCTACTACATTATCTGTACTCAGGGAGTTATCACTGTGTTATCTGTGGTGTTACATAGGACTGCAGGTGACATCTACTACATTATCTGCACTCAGAGAGTTATCACTGTGTTATCTGTGGTGTTACATAGGACTGCAGGTGACATCTACTACATTATCTGTACTCAGAGCGTTATCACTGTGTTATCTGTGGTGTTACATAGGACTGCAGGTGACATCTACTACATTATCTGTACTCAGAGAGTTATCACTGTGTTATCTGTGGTGTTACATAGGACTGCAGGTGACATCTACTACATTATCTGCACTCAGAGAGTTATCACTGTGTTATCTGTGGTGTTACATAGGACTGCAGGTGACATCTACTACATTATCTGTACTCAGGGAGTTATCACTGTGTTATCTGTGGTGTTACATAGGACTGCAGATGACATCTACTACATTATCTGTACTCAGAGAGTTATCACTGTGTTATCTGTGGTGTTACATAGGACTGCAGGTGACATCTACTACATTGTCTGTACTCAGAGAGTTATCACTGTGTTATCTGTGGTGTTACATAGGACTGCAGGTGACATCTACTACATTATCTGTACTCAGGGAGTTATCACTGTGTTATCTGTGGTGTTACATAGGACTGCAGGTGACATCTACTACATTATCTGTACTCAGGGAGTTATCACTGTGTTATCTGTGGTGTTACATAGGACTGCAGGTGACATCTACTACATTATCTGTACTCAGGGAGTTATCACTGTGTTATCTGTGGTGTTACATAGGACTGCAGGTGACATCTACTACATTATCTGTACTCAGAGAGTTATCCCTGTGTTATCTGTGGTGTTACATAGGACTGCAGGTGACATCTACTACATTGTCTGTACTCAGAGAGTTATCACTGTGTTATCTGTGGTGTTACATAGGACTGCAGGTGACATCTACTACATTATCTGTACTCAGACAGTTATCACTGTGTTATCTGTGGAGTTACATAGGACTGCAGGTGACATCTACTTCATTATCTGTACTCAGAGAGTTATCACTGTGTTATCTGTGGTGTTACATAGGACTGCAAGTGACATCTACTACATTATCTGTACTCAGAGAGTTATCACTGTGTTATCTGTGGAGTTACATAGGACTGCAGGTGACATCTACTATATTATCTGTACTCAGAGAGTTATCACTGTGTTATCTGTGGTGTTACATAGGACTGCAGGTGACATCTACTACATTATCTGCACTCAGAGAGTTATCACTGTGTTATCTGTGGTGTTACATAGGACTGCAGGTGACATCTACTACATTATCTGTACTCATAGAGTTATCACTGTGGTATCTGTGGTGTTACATAGGACTGCATGTGACATCTACTACATTATCTGTACTCAGAGAGTTATCACTGTGTTATCTGTGGTGTTACATAGGACTACAGGTGACATCTACTACATTATCTGTACTCAGAGAGTTATCACTGTGTTATCTGTGGTGTTACATAGGACTGCAGGTGACATCTACTACATTATCTGTACTCATAGAGTTATCACTGTGGTATCTGTGGTGTTACATAGGACTGCATGTGACATCTACTACATTATCTGTACTCAGAGAGTTATCACTGTGTTATCTGTGGTGTTACATAGGACTGCATGTGACATCTACCACATTATCTGTACTCAGAGAGTTATCACTGTGTTATCTGTGGTGTTACATAGGACTGCAGGTGACATCTACTACATTATCTGTACTCAGGGAGTTATCACTGTGTTATCTGTGGTGTTACATAGGACTGCAGATGACATCTACTACATTATCTGTACTCAGAGAGTTATCCCTGTGTTATCTGTGGTGTTACATAGGACTGCAGGTGACATCTACTACATTGTCTGTACTCAGAGAGTTATCACTGTGTTATCTGTGGTGTTACATAGGACTGCAGGTGACATCTACTACATTATCTGTACTCAGAGAGTTATCACTGTGTTATCTGTGGTCTTACATAGGACTGCAGGTGACATCTACTACATTATCTGTACTCAGAGAGTTATCACTGTGTTATCTGTGGTGTTACATAGGACTGCAGGTGACATCTACTACATTATCTGTACTCAGGGAGTTATCACTGTGTTATCTGTGGTGTTACATAGGACTGCAGGTGACATCTACTACATTATCTGTACTCAGAGAGTTATCCCTGTGTTATCTGTGGTGTTACATAGGACTGCAGGTGACATCTACTACATTGTCTGTACTCAGAGAGTTATCACTGTGTTATCTGTGGAGTTACATAGGACTGCAGGTGACATCTACTACATTATCTGTACTCAGACAGTTATCACTGTGTTATCGGTGGTGTTACATAGGACTGCAGGTGACATCTACTACATTATCTGTACTCAGACAGTTATCACTGTGTTATCTATGGAGTTACATAGGACTGCAGGTGACATCTACTTCATTATCTGTACTCAGAGAGTTATCACTGTGTTATCTGTGGTGTTACATAGGACTGCAGGTGACATCTACTACATTATCTGTACTCAGAGAGTTATCACTGTGTTATCTGTGGTGTTGCATAGGACTGCAGGTGACATCTACTACATTATCTGTACTCAGACAGTTATCACTGTGTTATCTGTGGTGTTACATAGGACTGCAGGTGACATCTACTACATTATCTGTACTCAGACAGTTATCACTGTGTTATCTGTGGAGTTACATAGGACTGCAGGTGACATCTACTACATTATCTGTACTCAGACAGTTATCACTGTGTTATCTGTGGAGTTACATAGGACTGCAGGTGACATCTACTATATTATCTGTACTCAGAGAGTTATCACTGTGTTATCTGTGGTGTTGCATAGGACTGCAGGTGACATCTACTACATTATCTGTACTCAGACAGTTATCACTGTGTTATCTGTGGTGTTACATAGGACTGCAGGTGACATCTACTACATTATCTGTACTCAGAGAGTTATCACTGTGTTGTCTGTGGTGTTACATAGGACTGCATGTGACATCTACTACATTATCTGTACTCAAAGAGTTATCACTGTGTTATCTGTGGTGTTACATAGGACTGCAGGTGACATCTACTACATTATCTGTATTCAGAGAGTTATCACTGTGTTATCTGTGGTGTTACATAGGACTGCAGGTGACATCTACTACATTATCTGTACTCAGACAGTTATCACTGTGTTATCTGTGGAGTTACATAGGACTGCAGGTGACATCTACTATATTATCTGTACTCAGAGAGTTATCACTGTGTTATCTGTGTTGTTACATAGGACTGCAGGTGACATCTACTACATTATCTGTACTCAGAGAGTTATCACTGTGTTGTCTGTGGTGTTACATAGGACTGCATGTGACATCTACTACATTATCTGTACTCAGAGCGTTATCACTGTGTTATCTGTGGTGTTACATAGGACTGCAGGTGACATCTACTACATTATCTGTACTCAGAGAGGTATCACTGTGTTATCTGTGGTGTTACATAGGACTGCAGGTGACATCTACTACATTATCTGTACTCAGAGAGTTATCACTGTGTTATCTGTGGTGTTACATAGGACTGCAGGTGACATCTACTACATTGTCTGTACTCAGAGAGTTATCACTGTGTTATCTGTGGTGTTACATAGGACTGCAGGTGACATCTACTACATTATCTGTACTCAGGGAGTTATCACTGTGTTATCTGTGGTGTTACATAGGACTGCAGGTGACATCTACTACATTATCTGTACTCAGGGAGTTATCACTGTGTTATCTGTGGTGTTACATAGGACTGCAGGTGACATCTACTACATTATCTGTACTCAGAGAGTTATCCCTGTGTTATCTGTGGTGTTACATAGGACTGCAGGTGACATCTACTACATTATCTGTGCTCAGAGAGTTATCACTGTGTTATCTGTGGTGTTACATAGGACTGCAGGTGACATCTACTACATTATCTGTACTCAGAGAGTTATCACTGTGTTATCTGTGGTGTTACATAGGACTGCAGGTGACATCTACTACATTATCTGTACTCAGGGAGTTATCACTGTGTTATCTGTGGTGTTACATAGGACTGCAGGTGACATCTACTACATTATCTGTACTCAGAGAGTTATCCCTGTGTTATCTGTGGTGTTACATAGGACTGCAGGTGACATCTACTACATTGTCTGTACTCAGAGAGTTATCACTGTGTTATCTGTGGTGTTACATAGGACTGCAGGTGACATCTACTACATTGTCTGTACTCAGAGAGTTATCACTGTGTTATCTGTGGTGTTACATAGGACTGCAGGTGACATCTACTACATTATCTGTACTCAGGGAGTTATCACTGTGTTATCTGTGGTGTTACATAGGACTGCAGGTGACATCTACTACATTATCTGTACTCAGAGAGTTATCCCTGTGTTATCTGTGGTGTTACATAGGACTGCAGGTGACATCTACTACATTGTCTGTACTCAGAGAGTTATCACTGTGTTATCTGTGGTGTTACATAGGACTGCAGGTGACATCTACTACATTATCTGTACTCAGAGAGTTATCACTGTGTTATCTGTGGTGTTACATAGGACTGCAGGTGACATCTACTACATTATCTGTACTCATAGAGTTATCACTGTGGTATCTGTGGTGTTACATAGGACTGCATGTGACATCTACTACATTATCTGTACTCAGAGAGTTATCACTGTGTTATCTGTGGTGTTACATAGGACTGCATGTGACATCTACCACATTATCTGTACTCAGAGAGTTATCACTGTGTTATCTGTGGTGTTACATAGGACTGCAGGTGACATCTACTACATTATCTGTACTCAGGGAGTTATCACTGTGTTATCTGTGGTGTTACATAGGACTGCAGATGACATCTACTACATTATCTGTACTCAGAGAGTTATCACTGTGTTATCTGTGGTGTTACATAGGACTGCAGGTGACATCTACTACATTGTCTGTACTCAGAGAGTTATCACTGTGTTATCTGTGGTGTTACATAGGACTGCAGGTGACATCTACTACATTATCTGTACTCAGAGAGTTATCACTGTGTTATCTGTGGTCTTACATAGGACTGCAGGTGACATCTACCACATTATCTGTACTCAGAGAGTTATCACTGTGTTATCTGTGGTGTTACATAGGACTGCAGGTGACATCTACTACATTATCTGTACTCAGGGAGTTATCACTGTGTTATCTGTGGTGTTACATAGGACTGCAGGTGACATCTACTACATTATCTGTACTCAGAGAGTTATCCCTGTGTTATCTGTGGTGTTACATAGGACTGCAGGTGACATCTACTACATTGTCTGTACTCAGAGAGTTATCACTGTGTTATCTGTGGAGTTACATAGGACTGCAGGTGACATCTACTACATTATCTGTACTCAGACAGTTATCACTGTGTTATCGGTGGTGTTACATAGGACTGCAGGTGACATCTACTACATTATCTGTACTCAGACAGTTATCACTGTGTTATCTATGGAGTTACATAGGACTGCAGGTGACATCTACTTCATTATCTGTACTCAGAGAGTTATCACTGTGTTATCTGTGGTGTTACATAGGACTGCAGGTGACATCTACTGCATTATCTGTACTCAGAGAGTTATCACTGTGTTATCTGTGGTGTTGCATAGGACTGCAGGTGACATCTACTACATTATCTGTACTCAGAGAGTTATCACTGTGTTATCTGTGGTGTTACATAGGACTGCAGGTGACATCTACTACATTATCTGTACTCAGGGAGTTATCACTGTGTTATCTGTGGTGTTACATAGGACTGCAGGTGACATCTACTACATTATCTGTACTCAGACAGTTATCACTGTGTTATCTGTGGTGTTACATAGGACTGCAGGTGACATCTACTATATTATCTGTACTCAGAGAGTTAGCACTGTGTTATCTGTGGAGTTACATAGGACTGCAGGTGACATCTACTATATTATCTGTACTCAGAGAGTTATCACTGTGTTATCTGTGGTGTTGCATAGGACTGCAGGTGACATCTACTACATTATCTGTACTCAGACAGTTATCACTGTGTTATCTGTGGTGTTACATAGGACTGCAGGTGACATCTACTACATTATCTGTACTCAGAGAGTTATCACTGTGTTGTCTGTGGTGTTACATAGGACTGCATGTGACATCTACTACATTATCTGTACTCAAAGAGTTATCACTGTGTTATCTGTGGTGTTACATAGGACTGCAGGTGACATCTACTACATTATCTGTATTCAGAGAGTTATCACTGTGTTATCTGTGGTGTTACATAGGACTGCAGGTGACATCTACTACATTATCTGTACTCAGACAGTTATCACTGTGTTATCTGTGGAGTTACATAGGACTGCATGTGACATCTACTACATTATCTGTACGCAAAGAGTTATCACTGTGTTATCTGTGGTGTTACATAGGACTGCAGGTGACATCTACTACATTATCTGTATTCAGAGAGTTATCACTGTGTTATCTGTGGTGTTACATAGGACTGCAGGTGACATCTACTACATTATCTGTACTCAGACAGTTATCACTGTGTTATCTGTGGAGTTACATAGGACTGCAGGTGACATCTACTATATTATCTGTACTCAGAGAGTTATCACTGTGTTATCTGTGTTGTTACATAGGACTGCAGGTGACATCTACTACACTATCTGTACTCAGAGAGTTATCACTGTGTTATCTGTGGTGTTACATAGGACTGCAGGTGACATCTACTACATTATCTGTACTCAGAGCGTTATCACTGTGTTATCTGTGGTGTTACATAGGACTGCAGGTGACATCTACTACATTATCTGTACTCAGAGTTATCACTGTGTTATCTGTGGTGTTACATAGGACTGCAGGTGACATCTACTACATTATCTGTACTCAGAGTTATCACTGTGTTATCTGTGGTGTTACATAGGACTGCAGGTGACATCTACTACATTATCTGTACTCAGAGTTATCACTGTGTTATCTGTGGCGTTACATAGGACTGCAGGTGACATCTACTACATTATCTGTACTCAGAGAGGTATCACTGTGTTATCTGTGGTGTTACATAGGACTGCAGGTGACATCTCCTACATTATCTGTACTCAGAGAGTTATCACTGTGTTATCTGTGGCGTTACATAGGACTGCAGGTGACATCTACTACATTATCTGTACTCAGAGAGCTATCACTGTGTTATCTGTGGCGTTACATAGGACTGCAGGTGACATCTACTACATTATCTGTACTCAGAGAGTTATCACTGTGTTATCTGTGGTGTTACATAGGACTGCAGGTGACATCTCCTACATTATCTGCACTCAGAGAGTTATCACTGTGTTATCTGTGGAGTTACATAGGACTGCAGGTGACATCTACTACATTATCTGCACTCAGAGAGTTATCACTGTGTTATCTGTGGTGTTACATAGGACTGCAGGTGACATCTCCTACATTATCTGCACTCAGAGAGTTATCACTGTGTTATCTGTGGTGTTACATAGGACTGCAGGTGACATCTCCTACATTATCTGCACTCAGAGAGTTATCACTGTGTTATCTGTGGTGTTACATAGGACTGCAGGTGACATTTACTACATTATCTGTACTCTGAGAGTTATCACTGTGTTATCTGTGGTGTTACATAGGACTGCAGGTGACATCTACTACATTATCTGTATTCAGAGAGTTATCACTGTGTTATCTGTGGTGTTACATAGGACTGCAGGTGACATCTACAACATTATCTGTACTCACAGAGCTATCACTGTGTTATCTGTGGTGTTACATAGGACTGCAGGTGACATCTACTACATTATCTGTACTCAGAGAGTTATCACTGTGTTATCTGTGTTGTTACATAGGACTGCAGGTGACATCTACTTCATTATCTGTACTCAGAGAGTTATCACTGTGTTATCTGTGGAGTTACATAGGACTGCAGGTGACATCTACTATATTATCTGTACTCAGAGAGTTATCACTGTGTTATCTGTGTTGTTACATAGGACTGCAGGTGACATCTACTACACTATCTGTACTCAGAGAGTTATCACTGTGTTATCTGTGGTGTTACATAGGACTGCAGGTGACATCTACTACATTATCTGTACTCAGAGCGTTATCACTGTGTTATCTGTGGTGTTACATAGGACTGCAGGTGACATCTACTACATTATCTGTACTCAGAGTTATCACTGTGTTATCTGTGGTGTTACATAGGACTGCAGGTGACATCTACTACATTATCTGTACTCAGAGTTATCACTGTGTTATCTGTGGTGTTACATAGGACTGCAGGTGACATCTACTACATTATCTGTACTCAGAGTTATCACTGTGTTATCTGTGGCGTTACATAGGACTGCAGGTGACATCTACTACATTATCTGTACTCAGAGAGGTATCACTGTGTTATCTGTGGTGTTACATAGGACTGCAGGTGACATCTCCTACATTATCTGTACTCAGAGAGTTATCACTGTGTTATCTGTGGCGTTACATAGGACTGCAGGTGACATCTACTACATTATCTGTACTCAGAGAGCTATCACTGTGTTATCTGTGGCGTTACATAGGACTGCAGGTGACATCTACTACATTATCTGTACTCAGAGAGTTATCACTGTGTTATCTGTGGTGTTACATAGGACTGCAGGTGACATCTCCTACATTATCTGCACTCAGAGAGTTATCACTGTGTTATCTGTGGAGTTACATAGGACTGCAGGTGACATCTACTACATTATCTGCACTCAGAGAGTTATCACTGTGTTATCTGTGGTGTTACATAGGACTGCAGGTGACATCTCCTACATTATCTGCACTCAGAGAGTTATCACTGTGTTATCTGTGGTGTTACATAGGACTGCAGGTGACATCTCCTACATTATCTGCACTCAGAGAGTTATCACTGTGTTATCTGTGGTGTTACATAGGACTGCAGGTGACATTTACTACATTATCTGTACTCTGAGAGTTATCACTGTGTTATCTGTGGTGTTACATAGGACTGCAGGTGACATCTACTACATTATCTGTATTCAGAGAGTTATCACTGTGTTATCTGTGGTGTTACATAGGACTGCAGGTGACATCTACAACATTATCTGTACTCACAGAGCTATCACTGTGTTATCTGTGGTGTTACATAGGACTGCAGGTGACATCTACTACATTATCTGTACTCAGAGAGTTATCACTGTGTTATCTGTGTTGTTACATAGGACTGCAGGTGACATCTACTTCATTATCTGTACTCAGAGAGTTATCACTGTGTTATCTGTGGAGTTACATAGGACTGCAGGTGACATCTACTACATTATCTGTACTCAGAGAGTTATCACTGTGTTATCTGTGGAGTTACATAGGACTGCAGGTGACATCTACTACATTATCTGTACTCAAAGAGTTATCACTGTGTTATCTGTGGTGTTACATAGGACTGCAGGTGACTTCTACTACATTATCTGTACTCAGAGCGTTATCACTGTGTTATCTGTGGTGTTACATAGGACTGCAGGTGACATCTACTACATTATCTGTACTCAGAGTTATCACTGTGTTATCTGTGGTGTTACATAGGACTGCAGGTGACATCTACAACATTATCTGTACTCAGAGAGGTATCACTCTTATCTGTGGTGTTACATAGGACTGCAGGTGACATCTACTACATTATCTGTACTCAGAGAGGTATCACTCTTATCTGTGGTGTTACATAGGACTGCAGGTGACATCTACTACATTATCTGTACTCTGAGAGTTATCACTGTGTTATCTGTGGTGTTACATAGGACTGCAGGTGACATTTACTACATTATCTGTATTCAGAGAGTTATCACTGTGTTATCTGTGGTGTTACATAGGACTGCAGGTGACATCTACAACATTATCTGTACTCACAGAGCTATCACTGTGTTATCTGTGGTGTTACATAGGACTGCAGGTGACATCTACAACATTATCTGTACTCAGAGAGTTATCACTGTGTTATCTGTGGTGTTGCATAGGACTGCAGGTGACATCTACTACATTATCTGTACTCACAGAGCTATCACTGTGTTATCTGTGGTGTTACATAGGACTGCAGGTGACATCTACTACATTATCTGTACTCACAGAGCTATCACTGTGTTATCTGTGGTGTTACATAGGACTGCAGGTGACATCTACTACATTATCTGTACTCAGAGAGTTATCACTGTGTTATCTGTGGTGTTGCATAGGACTGCAGGTGACATCTACTTCATTATCTGTACTCAGAGAGTTATCACTGTGTTATCTGTGGTGTTACATAGGACTGCAGGTGACATCTACTACATTATCTGTACTCAGGGAGTTATCACTGTGTTATCTGTGGTGTTACATAGGACTGCAGGTGACATCTACTACATTATCTGTACTCAGAGAGTTATCACTGTGTTATCTGTGGTGTTGCATAGGACTGCAGGTGACATCTACTTCATTATCTGTACTCAGAGAGTTATCACTGTGTTATCTGTGGTGTTACATAGGACTGCAGGTGACATCTACTACATTATCTGTACTCAGAGAGTTATCACTGTGTTATCTGTGGTGTTACATAGGACTGCAGGTGACATCTACTACATTATCTCTACTCAGAGAGTTATCACTGTGTTATCTGTGGTGTTACATAGGACTGCGGGTGACATCTACTACATTATCTGTACTCAGAGAGTTATCACTGTGTTATCTGTGGTGTTACATATGACTGCAGGTGACATCTACTACATTATCTGTACTCAGGGAGTTATCACTGTGTTATCTGTGGTGTTACATAGGACTGCAGGTGACATCTACTCCATTATCTGTACTCAGAGAGTTATCACTGTGTTATCTGTGGTGTTACATAGGACTGCAGGTGACATCTACTACATTATCTGTACTCAGAGAGTTATCACTGTGTTATCTGTGGTGTTACATAGGACTGCAGGTGACATCTACTCCATTATCTGTACTCAGAGCGTTATCACTGTGTTATTTGTGGTGTTACTTAGGACTGCAGGTGACATCTACTACATTATCTGTACTCAGAGAGTTATCACTGTGTTATCTGTAGTGTTACATAGGACTGCAGGTGACATCTACTACATTATCTGTACTCAGAGAGTTATCACTGTGTTATCTGTGGTGTTACATAGGACTGCAGGTGACATCTACTACATTATCTGTACTCAGAGAGTTATCACTGTGTTATCTGTGGTGTTACATAGGACTGCAGGTGACATCTACTACATTATCTGTACTCAGAGAGTTATCACTGTGTTATCTGTGGTGTTACATAGGACTGCAGGTGACATCTACTACATTATCTGTACTCAGAGAGTTATCACTGTGTTATCTGTGGTGTTACATAGGACTGCAGGTGACATCTACTGCATTATCTGTACTCAGAGAGTTATCACTGTGTTATCTGTGGTGTTACATAGGACTGCAGGTGACATCTACTACATTATCTGTACTCAGAGAGTTATCACTGTGTTATCTGTGGTGTTACATAGGACTGCAGGTGACATCTACTACATTATCTGTACTCAGAGAGTTATCACTGTGTTATCTGTGGTGTTACATAGGACTGCAGGTGACATCTACTGCATTATCTGTACTCAGAGAGTTATCACTGTGTTATCTGTGGTGTTACATAGGACTGCAGGTGACATCTACTACATTATCTGTACTCAGAGAGTTATCACTGTGTTATCTGTGGTGTTACATAGGACTGCAGGTGACATCTACTACATTATCTGTACTCAGAGAGTTATCACTGTGTTATCTGTGGTGTTACATAGGACTGCAGGTGACATCTACTGCATTATCTGTACTCAGAGAGTTATCACTGTGTTATCTGTGGTGTTACATAGGACTGCAGGTGACATCTACTACATTATCTGTACTCAGAGAGTTATCACTGTGTTATCTGTGGTGTTACATAGGACTGCAGGTGACATCTACTACATTATCTGTACTCAGAGAGTTATCACTGTGTTATCTGTGGTGTTACATAGGACTGCAGGTGACATCTACATTATCTGTACTCAGAGAGTTATCACTGTGTTATCTGTGGTGTTACATAGGACTGCAGGTGACATCTACTGCATTATCTGTACTCAGAGTATTATCACTGTGTTATCTGTAGTGTTACATAGGACTGCAGGTGACATCTACTACATTATCTGTACTCAGAGAGTTATCACTGTGTTATCTGTGGTGTTACATAGGACTGCAGGTGACATCTACTACATTATCTGTACTCAGAGAGTTATCACTGTGTTATCTGTGGTGTTACATAGGACTGCAGGTGACATCTACTACATTATCTGTACTCAGAGAGTTATCACTGTGTTATCTGTGGTGTTACATAGGACTGCAGGTGACATCTACTGCATTATCTGTACTCAGAGAGTTATCACTGTGTTATCTGTGGTGTTACATAGGACTGCAGGTGACATCTACTACATTATCTGTACTCAGAGAGTTATCACTGTGTTATCTGTGGTGTTACATAGGACTGCCAATAAGACATCTAGAGGGATCAGTAAAGTAATAATCTGCAGAATTCTCTGTATCTCTTCCTTTTTGTCAGGAGTGAGCAGAGTGATGTTCTGCAGCTGGTCTCCAGAAGGATCAGTGATGTAATAATCTGCAGCATGTTAATATGAATCTATCTGGGAATAGTCAGAGAGGAGCGATGTTCTGCAGATCTCTGGAGAGGTCATTAAGAGCTGTGAGACCCAAGAACCATGGAGAAGTCGGTGCTGCTGGAGGCCGCGTAGTATCTCATCCTTCCCATGATGCTTTGCTCTGTCTTCATGTAAAGTTGAGATACATCTGAGGTAAGAAGATAAATGATGGGAGTGCGAATCCACGGAGCAGCCTGCAAATGTATAGAAATATATATCCACTGTATTCAGAACTCCTGAGCCCAGAAAGCAAAGAGCACTGACTCCAGCGAGACACCGTACAGAACGAGAGAGGAGAATGGGTTTATTAGCGCCAAAATAGAGCGTAGCGCTCAGCGAGACGCGCAGAATCCGGAGAGTGCTCAGCGAGACGCGCAGAATCCGGAGAGCGCTCAGCGAGACGCGCAGAATCCGGAGAGCGCTCAGCGAGACGCGCACAATCCAGAGAGCGCTCAGCGAGACGCGCACAATCCAGAGAGCGCTCAGCGAGACGCGCAGAATCCGGAGAGCGCTCAGCGAGACGCGCAGAATCCGGAGAGTGCTCAGCGAGACGCGCAGAATCCGGAGAGCGCTCAGCGAGACGCGCAGAATCCGGAGAGCGCTCAGCGAGACGCGCACAATCCAGAGAGCGCTCAGCGAGACGCGCACAATCCAGAGAGCGCTCAGCGAGACGCGCAGAATCCGGAGAGCGCTCAGCGAGACGCGCAGAATCCAGAGAGCGCTCAGCGAGGAGCGAAGAATCCGGAGAGCGCTCAGCGAGGAGTGCAGAATCCGGAGAGCGCTCAGCGAGGAGCGAAGAATCCGGAGAGCGCTCAGTGAGGAGTGCAGAATCCGGAGAGCGGTCAGCGAGGAGCGAAGAATAAGGAGAGCGCTCAGCGAGGAGTGCAGAATCCGGAGAGCGCTCAGCGAGGAGTGCAGAATCCAGAGAGCGCTCAGCGAGGAGTGTAGAATCCGGAGAGCGGTCAGCGAGGAGCGAAGAATCCGGAGAGCGCTCAGCGAGGAGTGCAGAATCCAGAGAGCGCTCAGCGAGGAGCGAAGAATAAGGAGAGCGCTCAGCGAGGAGTGCAGAATCCGGAGAGCGCTCAGCGAGGAGCGAAGAATCCGGAGAGCGCTCAGTGAGGAGTGCAGAATCCGGAGAGCGCTCAGCGAGGAGTGTAGAATCCGGAGAGCGGTCAGCGAGGAGCGAAGAATAAGGAGAGCGCTCAGCGAGGAGTGCAGAATCCGGAGAGCGCTCAGCGAGGAGCGAAGAATAAGGAGAGCGCTCAGCGAGGAGTGCAGAATCCGGAGAGCGCTCAGCAAGGAGCGAAGAATAAGGAGAGCGCTCAGCGAGGAGTGCAGAATCCAAAGAGCGCTCAGCGAGGAGCGAAGAATCCAGAGAGCGCTCAGCGAGGAGTGCAGAATCCAGAGAGCGCTCAGCGAGACGTGCAGAATCCAGAGAGCGCTCAGCGGGGAGCGAAGAATCCAGAGAGCGCTCAGCGAGGAGCGAAGAATCCAGAGAGCGCTCAGCGAGGAGCGAAGAATCCAGAGAGCGCTCAGCGAGGAGTGCAGAATCCAGAGAGCGCTCAGCGAGGAGCGAAGAATCCAGAGAGCGCTCAGCGAGGAGCGAAGAATCCAGAGAGCGCTCAGCGAGGAGCGAAGAATCCAGAGTGCGCTCAGCGAGGAGTGCAGAATCCAGAGAGCGTTCAGCGAGGAGTGCAGAATCCAGAGAGCGCTCAGCGAGACGTGCAGAATCCAGAGAGCGCTCAGCGAGGAGCGAAGAATCCAGAGAGCGCTCAGCGAGGAGCGAAGAATCCAGAGAGCGCTCAGCGAGACGTGCAGAATCCAGAGAGCGCTCAGCGAGGAGCGAAGAATCCAGAGAGCGCTCAGCGAGGAGTGCAGAATCCAGAGAGTGCTCAGCGAGGAGTGCAGAATCCAGAGAGCGCTCAGCAAGGAGCGAAGAATCCGGAGAGCACTCAGTGAGACACGCAGAATCCAGAGAGCGCTCAGCGAGACACGCACAATCCGGAGAGCGCCCAGCGAGATGCGCAGAATCCGGAGAGCGCTCAGTGAGGCGCGCAGAATCCAGAGAGCGCTCAGCGAGAGGCGCGGAATCCGTCATCGATCATAGGAGCAGTATTATAGTAGTTATATTCTTGTACATAGGAGCAGTATTATAGTAGTTATATTCTTGTACATAGGAGCAGTATTATAGTAGTTATATTCTTGTACATAGGGGCAGTATTATAGTAGTTATATTCTTGTACATAGGGGCAGTATTATAGTAGTTATATTCTTGTACATAGGGGCAGTATTATAGTAGTTATATTCTTGTACATAGAGGGCAGTATTATAGTAGTTATATTCTTGTACATAGGAGCAGTATTATAGTAGTTATATTCTTGTACATAGGGGGCAGTATTATAGTAGTTATATTCTTGTACATAGGGGGCAGTATTATAGTAGTTATATTCTTGTACATAGGGGGCAGTATTATAGTAGTTATATTCTTGTACATAGGGGAGCAGTATTATAGTAGTTATATTCTTGTACATAGGGGCAGTATTATAGTAGTTATATTCTTGTACATAGGAGCAGTATTATAGTAGTTATATTCTTGTACATAGGGGCAGTATTATAGTAGTTATATTCTTGTACATAGGGGGCAGTATTATAGTAGTTATATTCTTGTATATAGGAGCAGTATTATAGTAGTTATATTCTTGTACATAGGGGCAGTACCATAGTAGTTATTTTCTTGTACATAGGAGCAGTATTATAGTAGTTATATTCTTGTACATAGGGGGCAGTATTATAGTAGTTATATTCTTGTATATAGGAGCAGTATTATAGTAGTTATATTCTTGTACATAGGGGCAGTACCATGGTAGTTATATTCTTGTACATAGGGGCAGTTTTATAGTAGTTATATTCTTGTACATAGGAGCAGTATTATAGTAGTTATTTTCTTGTACATAGGAGCAGTATTATAGTAGTTATATTCTTGTACATAGGGGGCAGTATTATAGTAGTTATATTCTTGTATATAGGAGCAGTATTATAGTAGTTATATTCTTGTACATAGGGGCAGTACCATAGTAGTTATATTCTTGTACATAGGAGCAGTATTATAGTAGTTATATTCTTGTACATAGGGAGCAGTATTATAGTAGTTATATTCTTGTACATAGGAGCAGTATTATAGTAGTTATATTCTTGTACATAGGGGCAGTATTATAGTAGCTATATTCTTGTACATAGGGGGCAGTATTATAGTAGTTATATTCTTGTATATAGGAGCAGTATTATAGTAGTTATATTCTTGTACATAAGGGCAGTACCATAGTAGTTATGTTCTTGTACATAGGGTCAGTATTATAGTAGTTATATTCTTGTACATAGGGGCAGTATCATAGTAGTTATATTCTTGTACATAGGGGCAGTATCATAGTAGTTATATTCTTGTACATAGGGGCAGTATCATAGTAGTTATATTCTTGTACATAGGGGGCAGTATTATAGTAGTTATATTCTTGTACATAGGGGGCAGTATTATAGTAGTTATATTCTTATACATAGGGGCAGTATTATAGTAGTTGTTATGCACACGCCCGGGCTAAGTGGCGTGTGCGTGTGATTGGTAGTGATTCCACTGGACCGTGCCGGAGAGTGAATGCCTGGAGGGGCGTGACTAAGTATTCACCCGATCCGACCAGGGTCGCACGACGGCATACGACGCCAGTGCACCAAGGAGGAACCGAGCAGAGGGACCAGGTGCTACTCCAGGACAGACCCCGGACACGGCTGTTGACCCACACAGGGGAATACAGGAACAGGCTGGTAGGCTGGCACACAGACTGGTGGGTATAGGCAGGCACAACTGGTATGCAGGCAGGCGGGTATGCAGGCAGGGGGGTAAAGGCAAGCACAGCTAGAGTGCAGACAGGGAGGCACTAGCAGGTAGGAACACAGGCGGGATAGGAACAAGTACACACCGGGACTCAGGAACAATACAGGCAGAGGGTTACAGGCAAGCACAGCTAGAGTGCAGACAAGGCTGAGCAGGGAGGACAGGGCTCTGTTCACACGGAACAGACAGGAAGGGAAAGACAGAGCCAGATACTCACACAGTACTTGCAGAGACAACAAGCAGGAGTTAGGTACGAGTTCAGACTCTGCAGAAAAAGGAAGGGAACGGACATAGAGGCAAAACAGGTAAAGGACAGGAGAGAGTTCAGACTGGAACTGAGTGTACGGAGGAGACCGACACTGCAGAGGGATACAGGAGCGGGTCTGGGAATACGGCCCCCAGAGAGGCGGAACGAACAGGCAAGGAGCGTGTTCAGACAGGACAGACCAGACACAGGAGCGGGTCTAGGAAATCGGCCACTAGAAGGCGGAGCGAACAGGCAAGGAGCGTGTTCAGACAGGACAGACCAGACACAGGAGCGGGTCTAGGAAATCGGCCACTAGAAGGCGAGAGGAACAGGCTAGGAGCGTGTTCAGACAGGTCAGACAAGATACAGGAACGGGTCTAGGTAATCGGCCCCTAGAAGGCAGGAGGAACAGGCTAGGAGCGTGTTCAGACAGGACAGACAAGAGAACACAGAAAGGACTCAGTTCAGACACGGGAACTAATACCGAAAAGCAGGAGACATACAGGACTCAGTTCAGACACGGGAGCTGATACCGCAAAGCAGGAGACATACAGGACTCAGTTCAGACACGGGAGCTGATACCGCAAAGCAGAAGACATACAGGACTCAGTTCAGACAGGCCTGGAAATACAGCCTCCAGGAAAGGCAGACAAGGAAACAAAGAACGGGACCTGGCACCTTCAGAGTGCAAGCACACACTGAAGGAAACACTATGCTCAGGCAGGGATAGAAGGGAGCTGCTGAGCTATATACCAAGTGACAGACAGCAATAGGCTGAGGACGCACAAGGGGTGTGACCCACAGCAGGTACAAAAGGCAGGAAGTGATCGGGCGCCGCCCTTAAGCAGCAGAAACAGACACAAACAGACAGCATGGAGGGAAGCCAGAGAGACATTCTGGACAGGAGATCAAGTGCGCCCTCTTGCACAGTGGGAGATGGACCACCATGCAAGGACGCCGCCAGGTATGTTACAGTACCTCCCCCCTTACGCCCCCTCTTCTTCAGGCCTGCCAGAATCTTCCGCAGGGAATTCGAGGGCCAGTCGTTCACTGGGTTGGAGGGGGACAGAGACTTAAGGGTAATCTCTGCTTCGAGGTACATCTTGTCAAGCTCACAGGAAGAAATAGACGGGTTATCACGTACATAATGAGGAAAAGTCACTGTCTCTTTGTTATCTGGTGGTATCCCGGAGGATTCAGGAAACAACTGGAGGTCCTCCGCCGGGTCAGAAGAGTGCAGAGGCTCAGAGAAAACAACTGCTTCAGAGTACACTAGGTCGGACTCACTGGAGGAAGCAGGCGAGGTATCGGGTACCGAGTATAGGAAAGTCTCTGTCCATTCACCACCAGGTGGCACCCCGAAGGGTTCTGGAGACAGCTGGCGGTCCTCCGCCTGGTCAGAGGGGTGTAGAGACTCACGGGTAACCTCTGCTTCAGAGTACACTAGGTCGGACTCACTGGAGGAAGCAGGCGAGGTATCGGGTACCGAGTATAGGAAAGTCTCTGTCCATTCACCACCAGGTGGCACCCCGAAGGGTTCTGGAGACAGCTGGCGGTCCTCCGCCTGGTCAGAGGGGTGTAGAGACTCACGGGTAACCTCTGCTTCAGAGTACACTAGGTCGGACTCACTGGACGAAGCAAGCGAGGTATCAGATCCAGGATATAGGAAAGTCTCTGTCCATTCACCACCAGGTAGCACCCCGAAGGGTTCAGGAGACAACTGGAGATCCTCCGCCTGGTCGGAGGGGTGTAGAGACTCGGAGGTAACTACCACTTTGGGGTACCCATTGTCAGGCTCACAGGACGAAGCGGACAAAGTATTGAGTACCGGGTGTAGAGAAGTCTCTCTCCATTTGTCATCGAGTGGTATCCCGGAGGGTTCAGGAAGCAACAGGGGATCCTCCGCCAGGTAGTAGAGGTGCACAGACTCTGAGGTAACCACAGCTTTGGAGCATCCTTGGACATGCACACCGGTTAAAGAGAAAGAAGCATCTGATGCCGGGTGCAGGAAGTTCTCCTGTGTGGAGTCTGGATGGGCAGAAGTCTCTTCAGCCAGGAGAACTGGTGCACTACCCACGCACATTACCCATTGGGGTTTCTCCGGGATACAGGGAGATGAAGCTTCAGTAGGGACTTCAAGGTTGGGGTCAGGAGGTCTCAGGGAGGACAGACCCTGGCGTGACGGCTTGCCTCTAAGTCTAGCACGTCTGGACTGCCTCTTGAGGTTGAGAGAAGTATTCCGGAAAGCGTAGTCACCCTGTGAGGATTCTGGGTGGGCAGTAGTCTCATTGGGCTGGAGGACTATTGCGCTACCCACACACATTACCCGTCGGGGCTGCTCCGGGATATTGGGAAGTGAAGCTTCAGCAGGGGCTTCAGAGTTAGGGTCCTCGAAGACCATACGAAAGGCCACCAGGAAGGCCTGCAGGTCAAGGATGACAGGATCCCATGCTTCCCATAGGGGGGTGACCCATTTCAAGGCATCACCCGCTAGGTAGTCAATCATAAAGGCCACTTTAGCCCAATCGGAAGGAAAATAGAGAGGGTAGGCCTTAAAGTGTAGCATGCATTGCTCCACAAATGCACGACACTGTCTTGGATCCCCATAGTAACGTGGCGGATCCGCAGGAACGAGGGCTGATAGATCCATCTGGACGGGTGCGTAATTCGCCTGGAACTCAGCTAAAGGGGGAAAAAAAATGTATTTATTTTATTTTAATGCATGTATTCGCTGGAAAAACTTCTCAAAGAGCGAAGGCCGTGGGGCTCAACGGGAACCATGGCCTGAGCATGCTGTTATGCACACGCCCGGGCTAAGCGGCGTGTGCGTGTGATTGGTAGTGATTCCACTGGACCGTGCCGGAGAGTGAATGCCTGGAGGGGCGTGACTAAGTATTCACCCGATCCGACCAGGGTCGCACGACGGCATACGACGCCAGTGCACCAAGGAGGAACCGAGCAGAGGGACCAGGTGCTACTCCAGGACAGACCCCGGACACGGCTGTTGACCCACACAGGGGAATACAGGAACAGGCTGGTAGGCTGGCACACAGACTGGTGGGTATAGGCAGGCACAACTGGTATGCAGGCAGGCGGGTATGCAGGCAGGGGGGTAAAGGCAAGCACAGCTAGAGTGCAGACAGGGAGGCACTAGCAGGTAGGAACACAGGCGGGATAGGACCCAGTACACACCGGGACTCAGGAACAATACAGGCAGAGGGTTACAGGCAAGCACAGCTAGAGTGCAGACAAGGCTGAGCAGGGAGGACAGGGCTCTGTTCACACGGAACAGACAGGAAGGGAAAGACAGAGCCAGATACTCACACAGTACTTGCAGAGACAACAAGCAGGAGTTAGGTACGAGTTCAGACTCTGCAGAAAAAGGAAGGGAACGGACATAGAGGCAAAACAGGTAAAGGACAGGAGAGAGTTCAGACTGGAACTGAGTGTACGGAGGAGACCGACACTGCAGAGGGATACAGGAGCGGGTCTGGGAATACGGCCCCCAGAGAGGCGGAACGAACAGGCAAGGAGCGTGTTCAGACAGGACAGACCAGACACAGGAGCGGGTCTAGGAAATCGGCCACTAGAAGGCGGAGCGAACAGGCAAGGAGCGTGTTCAGACAGGACAGACCAGACACAGGAGCGGGTCTAGGAAATCGGCCACTAGAAGGCGAGAGGAACAGGCTAGGAGCGTGTTCAGACAGGTCAGACAAGATACAGGAACGGGTCTAGGTAATCGGCCCCTAGAAGGCAGGAGGAACAGGCTAGGAGCGTGTTCAGACAGGACAGACAAGAGAACACAGAAAGGACTCAGTTCAGACACGGGAACTAATACCGAAAAGCAGGAGACATACAGGACTCAGTTCAGACACGGGAGCTGATACCGCAAAGCAGGAGACATACAGGACTCAGTTCAGACACGGGAGCTGATACCGCAAAGCAGAAGACATACAGGACTCAGTTCAGACAGGCCTGGAAATACAGCCTCCAGGAAAGGCAGACAAGGAAACAAAGAACGGGACCTGGCACCTTCAGAGTGCAAGCACACACTGAAGGAAACACTATGCTCAGGCAGGGATAGAAGGGAGCTGCTGAGCTATATACCAAGTGACAGACAGCAATAGGCTGAGGACGCACAAGGGGTGTGACCCACAGCAGGTACAAAAGGCAGGAAGTGATCGGGCGCCGCCCTTAAGCAGCAGAAACAGACACAAACAGACAGCATGGAGGGAAGCCAGAGAGACATTCTGGACAGGAGATCAAGTGCGCCCTCTTGCACAGTGGGAGATGGACCACCATGCAAGGACGCCGCCAGGTATGTTACAGTAGTTATATTCTTGTACATAGGAGCAGTATTATAGTAGTTATATTCTTTTACATAGGGGCAATATTATAGTAGTTATATTCTTGTACATAGGGGGCAGTATTATAGTAGTTATATTCTTTTACATAGGAGCAGTATTATAGTAGTTATATTCTTGTACATAGGGGCAGTATTATAGTAGTTATATTCTTGTACATAGGGAGCAGTATTATAGTAGTTATATTCTTTTACATAGGAGCAGTATTATAGTAGTTATATTCTTGTACATAGGGGGCAGTATTATAGTAGTTATATTCTTGTACATAGGAGTAGTATTATAGTAGTTATATTCTTGTACATAGGGGCAGTGTTATAGTAGATATATTTCTGTACATAGGGGGCAGGATTATAGTAGTTATATTCTTGTACATAGGAGTAGTATTATAGTAGTTATATTCTTGTACATAGGGGGCAGTATTATAGTAGTTATATTCTTGTACATAGGAGCAGTATTATAGTAGTTATATTCTTGTACATAGCAGTACTACAGGTTGTGTATTCTTGTACATAGGGAAAGTATTATATTAGTTATATTATTTATATAGATGATGGCGCTATTGTACTTTTGTCCTTGGTTACATTCCACTACCCTGTTAATAAACTAGGATTGTAGTGTATGTGCATTCTGTGCGGTTGCCTTTTGCACTGTATATGGGGTTTGCACAGATCACAGATTGTCAGGGCAGCAGCAGCGATTCCTCAGCCCTAGATTACCAGTAACATAGTAATATGTAAAGCTGACGGCCTTTGACGTGTGGAGTACTTGTTCTGCGGCTGTTGTCACGTCTTCCTTGCAGTTATAGTATTTTCTCGGTATTGCAGAGTTGATCCTTCACCCGTGATGTTGGCGCTCCGCTCTCCTGGTGGTGCCGCGCTCTATTCCGCCAGTGCAGCTCCTGTCGCACGTCTATTGCTTTATGGAATAATCACCGGCTATCGTGTAACACCTGAGAATTCTTACTATTTTCTAGCCTGACTGATAAGAGATTCCTTCCTCGGGTTCAAAAACTGCTTCACTCCTTAAAAAATGAAGTTTTATGCTTTTCCATTTCATTTTATAAATTCTCTACGGCCGGGGAGGTTATTTTAGAGCAAAGGTAAAGCTTCTCCTGATTACTGCTGTAATGGAACTGTAAAAGTATATACTGACACATTATGGCCTCCGGTATATACTGATGGATGGTTTACTGAGTCCCTGTCAGTAGC
This sequence comes from Phyllobates terribilis, assembly GCF_046119375.1. Taxonomy (NCBI): domain Eukaryota; kingdom Metazoa; phylum Chordata; class Amphibia; order Anura; family Dendrobatidae; genus Phyllobates; species Phyllobates terribilis. The sequence goes on along the minus strand of NW_027362767.1, from coordinate 447,594,095 downwards.
GGCGATGGTTCTGCAACGTAAAGAACAAGAAATTTTGCTTTTTTTTCAAATTTAGAGGAATCTTTCATCTTTTTACTTTTTTTTTCATCTTCTGCAGTATCCCTTTCCCCAATATCCCTGAATCGGTACCAACCGACCCGTGCTCTGGTAGATGACCGACCAAGGGGGTTAAAAATAATGAATATTCTGGGGAGCAGCCAGCGGAAAATACCAGCAATAAGTGGCCACTTTTGACCTGGTGACAGCTCCTCTAAATTCTTCAGGAGCGTCTTTGTACCTGTCACTATGAGGTTGCAGCCGATCATTTCTACTCTGACTAATTGTACATTTTCTGCAACAGTTGTTTTTTTTGTTACATTGCAATTGCCTTGGTTTCTGTAACACAAAAGTGATTCCAGCCTCGAACAACAATCGGTGTCTGTATCCGGGCGTCACATTGACTGTGGGATGGGATGGCCGGACCTCCTGTCCTGCATCATACCTAAGCCAGGCACAAATACAATATGCTCGATTATACAAGCAAAAAAATATCCTGTGGTTCATCAGAATCTACATGGAAACAAAAAGACAAGAGACGGCATTGCTGACGCGTTTCACCCTGGTCCCATTTAGGTGCTGAACAAGCCCATTAAAATGAATAGGTCTTCAAATAATATAGACAGGCGATATATGCCACCCATGTGCGGTCTATGTTCACAGATCAATGCTAGAAGACGCTTAGGGACCCCCCTCTTCATGGGTCTTCTCTAGTACATAAGAAATGGACGTCACACAGATGCTGAAAGACAATTACATGGAAAGCAAAATGTGGATACAAAATGGTGACCCACATGTCATGCCTGACACTATCTGAGGCTGGCTTCACACATCTGTGCTGCGAGGTCCAAGAACGGATTGCAATGTCTGGACATGCTGTGACCCAAACTCAACAGTCTCACATATGGCAAATGAGGCTGTCGGGTTTGGGTCAGGAGACTCGCAGACAGTTCTTGCATCTTGATCCATAGTGGTGAATGAAACTTGCCTAATAAAGAAATCAGCATGTGGTTACATGTCACTAATTGTGTCCAGAATTATATGAGGTACAGTATATTAAAATATAACTTTTAATGATTATATGATAAAAATGGCCAATGGCTCAATAAAAATAGACAATAGACACGATAAACCAACAGACGACACACATAGACATTTAGTCACAAAACCACGGGGGCGAGGGTGGAATTATCCAATATTATCACCCCCCAGCAATAAGGCAGTGACATGTAAATAAATGAGAAAGGAACAATCACACCGATAGTTGGAGTATAGCCTTACTCAAAGCACAAGAGGATCCCCACTTGGCTGGTTACTTCATCCAGAGAGGTACAATCCACAGAAGAGATACAAACAAATGGGGGAGAAAGGACTACCCACACATTCCCCATAAAGCGATATCTCATGTATAAATAGGTGAGCCGGGGATCTATTGCACATGTCCCAAAAAGTTTCCCATTCCCTACGCGTTTCGTTAGTCACTCATCAGGGGTTAGTGAGGAAATAGGGGACCGCTGTATAAGCGCAGCATGATAGGATTCCCAAAAACAAAATACAAAGGGGAATTACATGTGCTGCCTGCTCAGATAATGGGTGGCGTAAATGTGCTCACTTTTAGCGCCAATTAAAAACAAACAAACATCACTTCCGGTGCGCTATGTGACGCACCGCAGTGTTCATGTGACCAGACTGAAGGCGCAGGTAATGACAAGGTAAAGTGTTCCATGCTGGAACGCATCGCCGATCAAGGAGAAAACCGGAAGGGGCGGGACAAACATATAACATCCGGTCCCCTGCACTCCAGCGTGGAACGCATAGGTAAGGTATCGCGCGGCAGTGACAGCACTGCGTCACTTCCGGTGCGCTATATGGCGTGCCACAGTGCTAATATAACCGGACTATACACGAAGGCACCAACAAAGCGATGTGTTCCAAGGTGGAAACCAAACCGTGAAATCCGTCTCACTGCGCTCCAGTGTGGGGACGCACCTGCAAAGTCCCACACAACATGTCACCACCATATTGATGAGGGAAAGCGCAACTAACATGTACCTGCGCTCCATAAAGAACACCCAACCATATATACACTCAAATGAGGCGCCATTACCATGACAACCCCCACTATAAGGGGGTGAAAGAGGAAAGAGAGCATCACATAGATACAGTAGAGGTATAAATTCATGTCTATTATTATGGCTATTATAGCAATCTATCGAATAAGCCATAACGCCTAATCAAAAATGCAAAGACAGATCATCTCAAGAATTCATAGAAATCCAAGGGTAGAAATAGCAATGCTATATAATTACAAAAGCACCCTAATAATTTAACTAAAAGGAATCCTACAACCCAGGATATAACACAACCGGGGGAGGACAAAATATTTTTTAACATGGTAGTTAAGGCGGGCCATTTGGCCAAGGGTCATGGATAAACATGAAAAAATCCTAAAATTGGCCGGCACACCGATGGACAACCGAATTGGGGAAAAAGAAAAAAGAGAGGAAGGCCCTAATGTACCCTAGTTCAACTATTCTGGCAACCTACCTGACAGCGGAGGTTGGCACCCTAGGGGAAAACGAGAATGGCACCCCTGCTCCATGACGGCTCTCCCTAAATATCCCTGATAGGCCCTAAGGTTAACGGAGATAGATTTAAAGGAAGCAACCAAAGGTTAAAGTCTCATTGAGGCCAAGTGGGAATTGGGTTTTGAGACGGAAAATCCACCTGGTCTCACATTGAAGGATTTGTTTGTCCCAATTACCACCCCGTAAGGGCACGTCAACCTTATCAATTCCCATAAAGGTCAACAGTGAATCGTCTCCCCCATGTACTATATTGATATGTCTCGCAAGGGGGGTGTCCCTTTTATTGGCAATGTCCCTCAAATGTTCCTCAATTCTTCTTCGTAATTCGCGAGTGGTCTTTCCTATATATTCTAAACCGCATTCACAGGTGGCTTTGTAGATGACTCCCTTCGTGCGACAATTGATAAGGGAACGAATGGTGTACTCCTTTCCTGTGACATTGCTTAAGAATTTCTTCCCTGTTTTCAGGACTCGGCAAGCGATGCAACCGCTGCATCTATAACAGCCCTTAATGTTATTAGATGTAAGCCAAGTAGAATGGCGAGGGGGGACAAAATGACTATGCACCAATCTATCACCAATGGAACGGCCTCTATTAAAGGTGATAAGAGGATGCGAGCCAATCAATTCACCAATATCGGTGTCCATCTTTAGTACCGTAGGATAGAACGAACCTCCTGCGAGCTATTGTCGTAAGTGGTAATGTAGCGAATAGACGTCTGCTCTGTTTCTTTAGGTTTAGGAACCAATAATGATGCTCTGTCCCTAGACTTGGAGTCATTGTATGCTTTCCTAAGTACACCATCCGGGTACCCCCTATCGTGAAAGCGCCGTCTGAGATCCTTTGCCTGTCTTTCAAAGGATTTGGGCAGGGAACAGTTTCGCCGGGCTCGAAGATATTGTCCCTTAGGAATGCCCTTTTTCTGGGAAGCAGGGTGATTGCTGTCCCATCGCAACAGGGCATTCGAGGAAGTAGATTTTCTATATGTTTCTGTTGATAAATGTCCTTCTGTTGTTTTTCGGATCATGATGCCCAAAAATGCAAACTCCCTCTCGTGACATTCATGTGTGAAGTATAGTCCCAGAGGATTGTTGTTCAAAAGTGCCACAAACTGAGAAAAACTGGCTTGGTCTCCTTTCCAGATGACCAGAATGTCATCGATATATCTTGTTTACAGAGGACAATACGATGGGTGCCCTCCATTTCTGTTTCTCTGAAAACGATTGTTTCTTCCCACCAGCCCAGGAGCTGATTAGCATAAGCGGGGGGCACAAGGGCTCCCCATTGCCGTGCCCCTGAGCTGGTGGTAGAACTGTCCATTAAATAAGAGAAAGTTCTTCGTGAGGCAAAATTCTAACAGAGAAAGAAGAAAAGTGTTATGGCCTGTACATTGGCGACCTCGACTCTGTAGAAAGAAACGTGTTGCCTCCAGTCCCGCAGAGTGTATAATAGACGAGTAGAGTGCCTCCACATCTATACTACACAGGATTGCGTCAGCTTCCAGCGTGATCCCATCCAACTTTCTCAACAAATCCATGGAATCTCTGGTATATGAGTTTAACGATGTAACAAATGGTTGTAATAAAGTATCCAAATATATGCCAAAATTTTGACAGAGACTCCCTACACCCGAGATAATAGGTCTCCCCTTAATGGGTGTTAAGACCTTATGGATTTTGGGGAAACAATAAAAGGTTGCCACAATCGGGTGACGTGGGAGCATGAAATTGAATTAATTTTTGTCAATAAAGTTATTATTCAATCCGTCAACCAGAATATCTTTAAGCTGAGCCAAAAAGGTGGTCATGGGATGAGAGGAAAGTTTAGTATAGCTAGAGGGATCATTGAGAATCGCCATGCACAAATCCTGGTAGCTAGATACATCCATAATCACAATATTGCCACCCTTGTCTGAGGGTTTGATGACAATCTGTGCGTCCTTCTCGTCTTTGTGCAAAGCTTCCATTTCAATTTTAGACAGGTTCAATCTACCCGTTCTATTTTGTATACTTAGTTGTTCAAGATCTCTGGTAACCAGCTCAAAAAATACATCAATAGTAGATAAGTCACCGGAAGTGATGTTTGTTTGTTTGTAATTGGCGCTAAGAGTGAGCACATTTAAAACGCCACCCATTATCTGAGCAGGCAGGACATGTAATTCCCCTTTGTATTTTGTTTTTGGGAATCCTATCATGCTGTGCTTATACAGCGGCCCCCTATTTCCTCACTATCCCCTGATGAGTGACTAACGAAACGCGTAGGGAATGGGAAACTTTTTGGGACATGTGCAATAGATCCCCGGCTCACCTATTTATACATGAGATATCGCTTTATGGGGAATGTGTGGGTAGTCCTTTCTCCCCCATTTGTTTGTATCTCTTCTGTGGATTGTACCTCTCTGGATGAAGTAACCAGCCAAGTGGGGATCCTCTTGTGCTTTGAGTAAGGCTATACTCCAACTATCGGTGAGATTGTTCCTTTCTCATTTATTTACATGTCACTGCCTTATTGCTGGGGGGTTATAATATTGGGTAATTCCACCATCGGCCCCCGTGGTTTTGTGACTAAATGTCTATGTGTGTCGTCTGTTGGTTTATCGTGTCTATTGTCTATTTTTATTGAGCCATTGGCCATTTTTATCATATAATCATTAAAAGTTATATTTTAATATACCTTCTACCATGCTAGATTTACACTGATATGGTTGGTAGTCCAAATCCTACATTTTTTTGAATTATTGTGGTATGGCGGTTTTTTTGGCTAAGGGGATTGATACTCATATGTGGCTCGTTGAAGCCAAGGACGTCTTTTCTGAAAATCAATTCTCTCATCCCAAATATACTCCCTCCTATAGTAGTGCCTGCAAGGAGTTATTAAAAGTATATAAAAATCAGATTACATCCTGGTGGGAGGTCCAGAGCCTTGAAAATTATATTAAAGCAAAAATTGTTCCCCGTAACCTACGGATTACTTTGAGTTCAGATTACAGGTATCACAATTCGGCTCTGTATGAGAAGTGGGAAAAAGAAGCAACATTGAGCTCTTTGAGGTTTATGTAAATTTTGTTAGAGGAAGAAAGGAAGAATCTCCTTGCCTTGAGTGAGGATCTCAAGGAACAAATTGATATAACTAAAAAATTCTGTTCAGAACCTGATTTTGTATCCAAAGAATTGACATTGCTAAATAGTCTTGAACATTTTCAATTCCATCTAAAAGAGCGCAAGCATAAGAATTTTATAAGAGATTCCCAAGAATTTAAAGACAATAGAGCCTACCAGATCCCTAACAACAAAAATCTTGGTAGGAATTTTCAAACGAATTTTCAAACTGATTTATCTTCCACTGATACAGCAGAGGCATCAGATTTAGATATCTGTCCAAAGAACTCACGGGGCAGACAGAGAGGTCGGGGCTTTAGAGGGGGACGTTCAAACGAGAGACCTTCTGGCACTCATTTTTTAGACCAAGGGTACTTTCTCAGGAAGAGAACCAACAACTAGTCCAGCCTTATAAACCCCAAGTCATTAATCTTTCTAAAAAAAATTTAAGCCCCCTTGATAAACACATTTTGGATAAAGGTCTCTCATTTGTCCCCACTTCTGACTTCCGTCTTTTTGAGGGGGTTAGAGACCTCCATCTGTTCGCAAGGAAGCTCACATGGCGGAAATATTTTATTAGGGAAGATAAACGTACATGTAGGGATATTGGTATTCCGGATTCTCTTCTTTCAGATGTAAGATTCCTTTACAATGTACAGGCCATAACACTTTTCTTCTTTCTCTGTTAGGATTTTGCCTCACGAAGAACTTTTTCTTATTTAATGGACAGTTCTACCACCAGCTCAGGGGCACGGCAATGGGGAGCCCTTGTGCCCCCCGCTTATGCTAATCTGCTCCTGGGCTGGTGGGAAGAAACAATCGCTTTCGGAGAAACAGAAATGGAGGGCACCCATCGTATTGTCCTCTGTAAACAAGATATATCGATGACATTCTGGTCATCTGGAAAGGAGACCAAGCCAGTTTTTTTCAGTTTGTGGCACTTTTGAACAACAATCCTCTGGGACTATACTTCACACATGAATGTCACGAGAGGGAGTTTGCATTTTTGGGCATCATGATCCGAAAAACAACAGAAGGACATTTATCAACAGAAACATATAGAAAATCTACTTCCTCGAATGCCCTGTTGCGATGGGACAGCAATCACCCTGCTTCCCAGAAAAAGGGCATTCCTAAGGGACAATATCTTCGAGCCCGGTGAAAATGTTCCCTGCCCAAATCCTTTGAAAGACAGGCAAAGGATCTCAGACGGCGCTTTCACGATAGGGGGTACCCGGATGGTGTACTTAGGAAAGCGTACAATGACTCCAAGTCTAGGGACAGAGCATCATTATTGGTTCCTAAACCTAAAGAAACAGAGTAGACGTCTATTCGCTACATTACCACTTACGACAATAGCTCGCAGGAGGTTCGTTCTATCCTACGGTACTAAAGATGGACACCGATATTGGTGAATTGATTGGCTCGCATCCTCTTATCACCTTTAATAGAGGCCGTTCCATTGGTGATAGATTGGTGCATAGTCATTTTGTCCCCCCTCGCCATTCTACTTGGCTTACATCTAATAACATTAAGGGCTGTTATAGATGCAGCGGTTGCATCGCTTGCCGGGTCCTGAAAACAAGGAAGAAATTCTTAAGCAATGTCACAGGAAAGGAGTACACCATTCGTTCCCTTATCAATTGTCGCATGAAGGGAGTCATCTACAAAGCCACCTGTGAATGCGGTTTAGAATATATAGGAAAGACCACTCGCGAATTACGAAGAAGAATTGAGGAACATTTGAGGGACATTGCCAATAAAAGGGACACCCCCCTTGCGAGACATATCAATATAGTACATGGGGGAAACGATTCACTGTTGAAACTTATGGGAATTGATAAGGTTGATGTGCCCTTACGGGGTGGTAATTGGGACAAACAAATCCTTCAATGTGAGACCAGGTGGATTTTCCGTCTCAAAACCCAATTCCCACTTGGCCTCAATGAGACTTTAACCTTTGGTTGCTTCCTTTAAATCTATCTCCTTTAACCTTAGGGCCTATCAGGGATATTTAGGGAGAGCCGTCATGGAGCAGGGGTGCCATTCTCGTTTTCCCCTAGGGTGCCAACCTCCGCTGTCAGGTAGGTTGCCAGAATAGTTGAACTAGGGTACATTAGGGCCTTCCTCTCTTTTTTCTTTTTCCCCAATTCGGTTGTCCAACGGTGTGCCGGCCAATTTTAGGATTTTTTCATGTTTATCCATGACCCTTGGCCAAATGGCCCGCCTTAACTACCATGTTAAAAAATATTTTGTCCTCCCCCGGTTGTGTTATATCCTGGGTTGTAGGATTCCTTTTAGTTAAATTATTAGGGTGCTTTTGTAATTATATAGCATTGCTATTTCTACCCTTGGATTTCTATGAATTCTTGAGATGATCTGTCTTTGCATTTTTGATTAGGCGTTATGGCTTATTCGATAGATTGCTATAATAGCCATAATAATAGACATGAATTTATACCTCTACTGTATCTATGTGATGCTCTCTTTCCTCTTTCACCCCCTTATAGTGGGGGTTGTCATGGTAATGGTGCCTCATTTGAGTGTATATATGGTTGGGTGTTCTTTATGGAGCGCAGGTACATGTTAGTTGCGCTTTCCCTCATCAATATGGTGGTGACATGTTGTGTGGGACTTTGCAGGTGCGTCCCCACACTGGAGCGCAGTGAGCCGGTTTTCATGGTTTGGTTTCCACCTTGGAACACATCGCTTTGTTGGTGCCTTCGTGTATAGTCCGGTTATATTAGCACTGTGGCGCGCCATATAGCGCACCGGAAGTGACGCAGTACTGTCACTGCCGCGCGATACCTGACCTATGCGTTCCACGCTGGAGCGCAGGGGACCGGATGTTATATGTTTGCCCCGCCCCTTCCGGTTTTCTCCTTGATCGGCGATGCGTTCCAGCGTGGAACGCTTTACCTTGTCATTACCTGCGCCTTCAGTCTGGTCACATGAACACTGCGGTGCGTCACATAGCGCACCGGAAGTGATGTTTGTTTGTTTTTAATTGGCGCTAAAAGTGAGCACATTTACAACGCCACCCATTATCTGAGCAGGCAGCACATGTAATTCCCCTTTGTATTTTGTTTTTGGGAATCCTATCATGCTGCGCTTATACAGCGGTCCCCTATTTCCTCACTATCCCCTGATGAGTGACTAACGAAACGCGTAGGGAATGGGAAACTTTTTGGGACATGTGCAATAGATCCCCGGCTCACCTATTTATACATGAGATATCGCTTTATGGGTAATGTGTGGGTAGTCCTTTCTCCCCCATTTGTTTGTATCTCTTCTGTGGATTGTACCTCTCTGGATGAAGTAACCAGCCAAGTGGGGATCCTCTTGTGCTTTGAGTAAGGCTATACTCCAACTATCGGTGAGATTGTTCCTTTCTCATTTATTTACATGTCACTCCCTTATTGCTGGGGGGTGATAATATTGGATAATTCCACCCTCGCCCCCGTGGTTTTGTGACTAAATGTCTATGTGTGTCGTCTGTTGGTTTATCGTGTCTATTGTCTATTTTTATTGAGCCATTGGCCATTTTTATCATATAATCATTAAAAGTTATATTTTAATATACTGTACCTCATATAATTCTGGACACAATTAGTGACATGTAACCACATGCTGATTTCTTTATTAGGCAAGTTTCATTCATCACTATGGATCGCGATGCAAGAACTGTCTGCGAGTCTCCTGACCCAAACCCGACAGCCTCATTTGCCATATGTGAGACTGTTGAGTTTGGGTCACAGCATGTCCAGACATTGCAATCCGTTCTTGGACCTCGCAGCACAGATGTGTGAAGCCAGCCTCAGATAGTGTCAGGCATGACATGTGGGTCACCATTTTGTATCCACATTTTGCTTTCCATGTAATTGTCTTTCACCATCTGTGTGACGTCCATTTCTTATGTACTAGAGAAGACCCATGAAGAGGGGGGTCCCTAAGCGTCTTCTAGCATTGATCTGTGAACATAGACCTATTCATTTTAATGGGCTTGTTCAGCACCTAAATGGGACCAGGGTGAAACGCGTCAGCAATGCCGTCTCTTGTCTTTTTGTTTCCATGTAGATTCTGATGAACCACAGGATATTTTTTTGCTTGTATAATCGAGCATATTGTATTTGTGCCTGGCTTAGGTATGATGCAGGACAGGAGGTCCGGCCATCCCATCCCACAGTCAATGTGACGCCTGGATACAGACATGTCTATTGTCTATTTTTATTGAGCCATTGGCCATTTTTATCATATAATCATTAAAAGTTATATTTTAATATACCTTCTACCATGCTAGATTTACACTGATATAGTTGGTAGTCCAAATCCTACATTTTTTCAGAATTATATGAGCCCCAGATTTGTGTTTGATATTGAACAAGCACCTCCTGCTGGGAGAGGGGAGAGAGAGCTGCTACCTTCACAATCCAGACACAGAACTTCTGACAGAACTGCTGCAGAGACCACCAACTGGGGAAAACAAACATGAAAATCAGTTTCCTGGAATTTACTTTTCTTACATATTATGGGCTAAGGATTTATTTTATGGGGGAGGTGGAATATGTCTCGTTCCTGGGATGTAGAGCCACATTCTTAAACTCACTGGTGTTCTCAGTGGACTTCCCCACACCCAAAGATCTGTAAGTTGTCTCCCATCTGATGTATAGGGGAGAACTTTACTATTTTTGGATTCATTTTTGTAATAGAAAATATTTTGAAAGGATTTATTAGCAACTGTAGCAGCAGTAAATAAATAGAGAAAAAGTTTCACCGAGTAATTATAAAGGATTTTTTTTCCGCCCTCCCCTCAGCCGTGGTTGAGGTCAGTCATTTTTTTTTTCTAATTATTTAACAAGATTTGCAGAACCGAAAACCTCACTCAAGTAAAAAATGAACATGAAAAACATACCTAATGTATTTTTCATTAGAAATACTTTTAAGCTCTCATTAAATCATATTTTATAAATGTCCGGTATGAATATTTCATCTCTGTCTGATGGGCACGTTTCAAAACAATGTTCTACATCTCTCAGATTCCAGACTGAAAAATTGTAAAAACCCTGGATCACATTTGCTACATTTCCTCCCAAAGAGAATACAGGAATCTGAGCTTCGCCAAACTCCTTGCAGCTTACAGGGGGGTAAAGCACTTTTGGAGCACAACATGAGGGCAGCTCTGACTTCTGCATCTATGGAATTATGCTTCAAATTTATTTATTTTATTTATTATAAAATTGCACTTTAAGTTTCAGAATCAGTTTATAAAATGAAGCGGTTACATTGTCATGGATATCTTTAGAGATAATCTCTGGTTTCCCCGTGGGGGATCTTTTCTGTCTTCTCTGAAGCCTTAACTGGAAGATGAAAGAGTATGATAGGTCAAAGAGAGCATCAGTCAGCGGTGATACATTGATGCTGGTGCTATGGCAACATGAATCCAAATACATACATGTACAGACGTGAGCGCAGAAAGCGTCACTTAACTCCTTCAGACATAGGTGTGTAATCATTCACTTGTAAAAACTGCAAAAATCCATTTTAGTAAAAAAAGAGATGCAGCTGCCTATAAAAGTTAATGGAGAAGGAGAGATGAGCATTGTGAGACAGTTTTCTATTAAGAGTTTAATCTCACTAGTGCTGGATACACAGCAATACTACTTGATGTCATAACTAATATATACCACCAGGGGCCCATACATTCTGATGTCCTCACAAATACAACCCCTGGCAAAAATTATGGAATCACCGGGCTCGGAGGATGTTCATTCAGTTGTTTAATGTTGTTGAAAAAAAGCAGATCACAGACATGGCACAAAACTAAAGTCATGTCAAATGGCAACTTTAGGGCTTTAAGAAACACTAAAAGAAATCAAGATAAAAAAAATGTGGTACTCAGTAAGGGTAATTTTTTTCAGACCAAGCAGAGGGAAAAAATTATGGAATCACTCAATTCTGAGGAAAAAATTATGGAATCATGAAAAACAAACTGTTACGGATCCGGGTGGTGGAACCTCTGTGCCGCGGTGCAAGGAGGGACCCAGAGGGGCGTGACTAAGTATCAACTCAAACCGACCCTGGTCGTACGGCGGCTAACGATTCCATGACCAGGGAGGGACCGAGCAGAGGGACCAGGTGCTACTCTGGGGACGACCTTGTAAGAGAGCAGGTGGCTCCCACGGGTCAGATGACTGGGGCTGACCGGTATAGCGGATGGGCACAACAAGCAGGCAGAAGTCTCTGTGTTAGCTGACAGGTGGTCACGGCACGTGACGGCAGAGCAGGCTGAAGTCTCTAGGTTAGCAGACAGGTGGTCACGGCAAGTGACAGCAGGGGCCTCCAGGTAGGCTATCAGGTGGTCACGGCAAGTGACGGCCGAGCCTCCAGGTAGGCTAGCAGGTAACAAGCAGGTAACAGGCGAGTGCTCCCAGGTGAGCGGGCTAGCAGGCAAGGCAGGTAGCAGGCAGGTAACTGGCAGGTGCTTCCTGGTAAGCAGGCGGACTTGCCCATAGACAGACTGGCGGATTGAATGGAAGACAGACTGTCGGGCTGGAGAGTAGTCAGGCTGGCGGACTGGAACAGAAGTCCGGCTGGCAACTGGACCTGAGGGCTGAAGCAGAGGTAAGTATACTGTGCAACAACTATTGCTCGGGCACCTCCATTTTGGAGGAGGTGCCTTATATACGGGAGGTCCTCCGGCTATTGGCCGGGGACTCCTTAGGACGGCGCGCACGGCCCCTTTAAGAGAGAGGGAGCGCGCGCGCGCCCTAAGCACAGTGCCCGGGAAGCAGCGTGCGCCGACAGCAGCAGCAGGAAGAAAAGCGCTGGAGGACGCCGCATGGGGAGCGAGGAGGTGAGAGGGACGGCGTCTCTGCCTGGTAGGGGGCAGAGACGCCAATGCTACACAAACACACAAAAGAACACTCCAATACATCACTAGTATTTTGTTGCACCACCTCCGGCTTTAATAACAGCTCACAGTCTCTGAGGCATGGACTTAATGAGTGACAAACAGTACTCGTCATCAATCTGGCTCCAACTTTCTCTGATTGCTGTTGCCAGATCAGCTTTGCAGGTTGGAGCCTTGTCATGGACCATTTTCTTCAACTTCCACCAAAGATTTTCAATTGGATTGAGATCCGGACTATTTGCAGGCCATGACATTGACCTTATGTGTCTTCTTTCAAGGAATGTTTTCACAGTTTTTGCTCTATGGCAGGATGCATTATCAGCTTGAAAAATGATGTCATCATCCCCAAACATCCTTTCAATTGATGGGATAAGAAAACTGTCCAAAATATCAATGTAAACTTGGGCATTTATTGAAGATGTAATGACAGCTATCTCCCCAGTGCCTTTACCTGACATGCAGCCCCATATCATCAATGACTGTGGATATTTGCATGTTCTCTTCATGCAGTCACCTTTATAAATCTCATTGGAACGGCACCAAACAAAAGTTCCAGCATCATCACCTTGCCCAGTGCAGATTCGCGATTCATCACTGAATATGACTTTCATCCAGTCATCCACCGTCCACGATTGCTTTTCCTTAGCCCATTGTCACCTTGTTTTTTTCTGTTTAGGTATTAATGATGGCTTATGTTTAGCTTTTCTGTATGTAAATCTCATTTCCTTTAGGCGGTTTCTTACAGTTCGGTCACAGACATTGACTCCAGTTTCCTCCCATTCGTTCCTCATTTGTTTTGTTGTGCATTTCCTATTTTGGAGACATATTGCTTTAAGTTTCCGATCTTGACGCGTTGATGTCTTCCTTGGTCTACCAGTATGATTGCCTTTAACAACCTTCCCGTGTTGTTTGTATTTGGTCCAGATTTTAGACACAGCTGACTGTGAACAACCAACATCTTTTGCAATATTGCGTGATGATTTACCTTCTTTTAAGAGTTTGATAATCCTCTCCTTTGTTTCAATTGACATCTCTCGTGTTGGAGCCATGATTCATGTCAGTCCACTTGGTGCAAAAGCTCTCCAAGGTGTGATCACTCCTTTTTAGATGCAGACTAATGAGCAGATCTAATTTGATGCAGGTGTTAGTTTTGGAAATGAAAATTTACAGGGTGATTCCATAATTTTTTCCTCAGAATTGAGTGATTCCATAATTTTTTCCCTCTGCTTGGTCTGAAAAAAATTACCCTTACTGAGTACCACATTTTTAATCTTGATTTCTTTTAGTGTTTCTTAAAGCCCTAAAGTTGCCATTTGAAATGACTTTAGTTTTGTGCCATGTCTGTGATCTGCTTTTTTTCAACAACATTAAACAACTGAATGAACATCCTCCGAGCCCGGTGATTCCATAATTTTTGCCAGGTGTTGTATATACCACCAGGGGCTCATACAGTAGAGTCCAGGAAAAACGAGGCTTTCTAGGAAGGGAAGCCATATTCTGGTACTTTCTCCTGGTGTGGAGGTGGCTTCTTCACTACTACTTCATGAAGAAAATGAAAGGTGCAAGGACCACCCTTGCTATCCACATAGGGGAGGAACATTTTGACACTTTCATTTTTGAAGTTTGTACAATTTTAATTTATATTCCCTGGGTTTGGTAACTGAAAATAAGACTTTTTATAGTCTGTATAAAACATGCATGAGACATTGTATCTCTCCGACTGCAGTTCTAACACGCTGTACACACTGTATGCCATGATGTCCTTTATAAAGAGACCGAACTCCAACTGTTTCTCTTTAATTAGTGCAGATCTTGTACCAGATAGAACATCTCACGGTGACATTTGTTCCGAGCCGCAGACTTTTCAGTAGATAAATGAAGAGCAGGGAGTGACTTACTTCTCCCACCTGGATTGTACTTAACACGGTTACAATACAGCAATTTGTCCAATGTGACTCAATCCAGGCAGGATACAAACATCCGCGTAAAGCAATGTTCACATGGAGTCTTTCGAAGAGTTTTTTTTTTAGAGCCGATTCTCTCCTAGATGCTCCTTACAAACCGCTTAAAAAACTTTATGAAAACTTTTCTTCTCTTTTTGGTGTCATATTTTATGCTATACCTTAAGGGCACCAAAAAAACACCCAATGATGGTGTAAAGACAAAGTGGATATTATATGATTTGTAGCCACTTTAGGAATTCACACTCTCAGTCATTAGGTAGCGTTCACATAGGCAATACGATTTGGTCCAAACAAGTGCAGTTTTATTACTTTCATAAAAACAGCCTCTACTGGATACAAAGGTATTACAGCAAATAAACAGTTCTCTCAGCAGCATATATATGTCACTGCAGGCTCACCCGAACTGATTACAGTCTTTCTCCTGGAACAAACTGTACACACAGAAGAGGTACGATCCCATCAGACTCAGTATCATCTTGAGCCTGAGCTCCAGCAGCTTCCAGCATCAAGTAGAAGTGTTCATCTCCGTGCATAGTTCACACTGAACAGGCTGCAGCTTCCACACATTACTCTGCAGCTCCAACACACAGACTACTCAGCTTTCCTAGCTGACCTGTGCAGTCTCCATTCAGAGAGACACCCTGGCTTGTCTCTCTCCCAGCTATAGCTCACATTTTTGGCTGGTCGATCACCAGCAGCCCACTCCACTCTGCTCAACATCCAGCAGACTGACTCAAGGAGCATCTAATTATCTAATCCTGCAGTGCTAGGATTTAACCCAGTGCTACCTGGCTTTGCTACACCATAATATTGTAATCACCATAATTTTCTTACAAATTATCTAAATACAAAGACATAAAGGTAGAGAAGGTTGTAAGTGTATAAGCTAATACAGCACTATAGACTGTAGGTCCCTAATAAAGAGTCTCTGAATATTTGGGTCAGACTTATAATAGCTAAGGCACCAAACCCCTGACTGTGAGGGTGGCCAATTACAATGCATCACCAATCTACAGATAGGTAATAAATAGCTGACAACTGGGGTTCCCATACAAAAGACCCCCACTGATCATGACAGCCGGGGTCCAGAGACCCCTTAGTGAATGGAGTGGTGGTCGAGTGTGCGCACTGCTGCTGTATGTGAAGACTTTGGGGCTGATGGAGGTCGCTGAGTGCAGCACCAATTACATAACTTTACTAAATGAAGTTTATTAATAAATAGTTTTGTTACAGTTATTAATCCCATGCTCTTTGTATTACTAAATATCACAAATAGTCAACACTCGTAGATTTCATTTTATTGTAAAAACTAGGAGCAATGGTTTAATAAGTAATATCTCTGTGGCACAATTTTACTTTTCAACCTGAATACAGAAAATTCTAAATTTAGTGTTAAATAATTTCAAAACCAATCTTTTATAGCGAACATCATGTAGGTTTTTTTTTTATTTACACAGTGATCCAAATTCTGTGAATAGGCTTAAGAGTTTAATGATAAAATTTCGGACTCCCTGCAGCCACCACTCGGGGGCGCTCAGGAGCTAAGTGTATGCGATTTATACATTGTACTCAGTAATAAATGTGTAAATTGTACAAGAAGCGCAGTCTGGTAGAAATTCATTTCCAATACTTATAGATTGTGAAGTGGGCAGTTTATGGAAATTGACCTTCTTTTTAGCTTTTTAACATGTTTAATAAAATCAGCGTCTTTATGGGTTACTGAGAAGAGATACAGACGAGCACACAGCAACCAGGGATGTTTTCTTCACTTCTGGAGCTTGTTTTGGTAAAAAGATCGAAACCTTACAATATTCTTACTGATTATGATCTTATATATGTTCACACACAGACAGGATTTTGCTATGGAGAAAAGTTTTGTCTGTTCTCAGTTCCGGCGCCTCAGCTCTTCGGCTTACAGTAATTTCGGGATTATTTATTTTTGCACAGAATACCTGACAATATGTTTAATACTTTATTTTCCCTAATTTTGTATATGTGAAAATTCATGTAGACACTAAATGACGGCATGTGGGACGTCGGGATCCCGGCTGCAGAGACGTCCTGCTGGGTCCTGATGAACACATGTGATAACATGGCTGTAAACGCAGCTGAGGTGCGATCAATCTGTGATCAGTAGATAGAAACGGCGCGTGACGGGGAGACGCCGGGATGGAAATAAGCATATTGGAGCTTATATTCAAAATAAAATCATTACCATAGCAACGAGAATGGAGACAATTAATATTCACACTTCACACGGAATGGTCTGCAGCTCTCATTACACAGAATAAGATCTCCATCATCTAGTAAAGTATCTCCACCGATCACATATCCATCTATATACCCTATATGGAGAAAGGTATGTGCCCCCCGCATCCACCTCCAGAGGCATCTCTGTCCTCATCTACATCCATAGACAGTAATATGGAGGAAAGTATGTGCCCCCCACATCCACCTCCAGAGGCTTCTCTGTCCTCATCTACATCCATAGACAGTAATATGGAGGAAAGTATGTGCCCCCCACATCCACCTCCAGAGGCTTCTCTGTCCTCGTCTACATCCATAGACATTAATATGGAGAAAAGTATGTGCCCCCACATTCACCTCCAGGAGCTTCTCTGTCCTCATCTTCATCCATAGACATTAATATGGAGAAAAGTATGTGCCCCCCGCATCCACCTCCAGAGGCTTCTCTGTCCTCATCTACATCCATAGACATTAATATGGAGAAAAGTATGTGCCCCCCACATCCACCTCCAGAGGCATCTCTGTCCTCATCTTCATCCATAGACATTAATATGGAGAAAAGTATGTGCCCCCCACATCCACCTCCAGGGGCTTCTCTGTCCTCATCTACATCCATAGACATTAATATGGAGAAAAGTATGTGCCCCCCACATCCACCTCCAGAGGCATCTCTGTCCTCATCTTCATCCATAGACATTAATATGGAGAAAAGTATGTGCCCCCCACATCCACCTCCAGAGGCATCTCTGTCCTCATCTTCATCCATAGACATTAATATGGAGAAAAGTATGTGCCCCCCGCATCCACCTCCGGGGGCTTCTCTGTCCTCATCCACATCCATAGACGTTAATACGGAGAAAAGTATGTGCCCCCCGCATCCACCTCCAGGAGCTTCTCTGTCCTCATCTTCATCCATAGACATTAATATGGAGAAAAGTATGTGCCCCCCACATCCACCTCCGGGGGCTTCTCTGTCCTCATCTACATTCATAGACATTAATATTGAGAAAGTATGTGCCCCCCGCATCCACCTCCAGGAGCTTCTCTGTCCTCATCTTCATCCATATACATTAATATGGAGAAAAGTATGTGCCCCCCCGCATCCACCTCCGGGGGCTTCTCTGTCCTCATCCACATCCATAGACGTTAATACGGAGAAAAGTATGTGCCCCCCACATCCACCTCCAGGGGCTTCTCTGTCCTCATCTACATCCATAGACATTAATACGGAGAAAAGTATGTGCCCCCCACATCCACCTCCAGAGGCATCTCTGTCCTCATCTACATCCATAGACATTAATACGGAGAAAGGTATGTGCCCCCCGCATCCACCTCCGGGGGCTTCTCTGTCCTCATCTACATCCATAGACATTAATATGGAGACAAGTATGTGCCCCCCGCATCCACCTCCGGGGGCTTCTCTGTCCTCATCCACATCCATAGACGTTAATACGGAGAAAAGTATGTGCCCCCCACATCCACCTCCAGGGGCTTCTCTGTCCTCATCTACATCCATAGACATTAATACGGAGAAAAGTATGTGCCCCCCACATCCACCTCCAGAGGCATCTCTGTCCTCATCTACATCCATAGATATTAATACGGAGAAAGGTATGTGCCCCCCGCATCCACCTCCGGAGGCTTCTCTGTCCTCATCTACATCCATAGACATTAATATGGAGAAAAGTATGTGCCCCCCGCATCCACCTCCAGGAGCTTCTCTGTCCTCATCTACATCCATAGACATTAATATGGAGAAAAGTATGTGCCCCCCGCATCCACCTCCGGGGGCTTCTCTATCCTCATCTACATCCATAGACATTAATATGGAGAAAAGTATGTGCCCCCCACATCCACCTCCAGAGGCTTCTCTGTCCTCATCTACATCCATAGACATTAATATGGAGAAAAGTATGTGCCCCCCACATCCACCTCCAGAGGCATCTCTGTCCTCATCTACATCCATAGACATTAATATGGAGAAAAGTATGTGCCCCCCACATCCACCTCCAGAGGCTTCTCTGTCCTCATCTACATCCATAGACATTAATATGGAGAAAAGTATGTGCCCCCCACATCCACCTCCAGAGGCATCTCTGTCCTCATCTACATCCATAGACATTAATATGGAGAAAAGTATGTGCCCCCAACATCCACCTCCAGGGGCTTCTCTGTCCTCATCTACATCCATAGACATTAATATGGAGAAAAGTATGTGCCCCCAACATCCACCTCCAGGGGCTTCTCTGTCCTCATCTACATCCATAGACATTAATATGGAGAAAGTATGTGCCCCCCACATCCACCTCCAGGGGCTTCTCTGTCCTCATCTACATCCATAGACATTAATATGGATAAAGTATGTGCCCCCCACATCCACCTCCGGGGGCTTCTCTGTCCTCATCTACATCCATAGACATTAATATGGAGAAAGTATGTGCCCCCCACATCCACCTCCAGGGACTTCTCTGTCCTCATCTACATCCATAGACATTAATATGGAGAAAAATATGTGCCCCCTACATCCACCTCCTGGGGCTTCTCTGTCCTCATCTACATCCATAGACATTAATATGGAGAAAAGTATGTGCCCCCCACATCCACCTCCGGGGGCTTCTCTGTCCTCAACTACATCCATAGACATTAATATGGAGAAAAGTATGTGACCCCCACATCCACCTCTGAGGGCTTCTCTGTCCTCATCTACATCCATAGACATTAATATGGAGAAAAGTATGTGCCCCCCCACATCCACCTCTGGGGGCTTCTTTGTCCTCATCTACATTCATAGACATTAATATGGAGAAAAGTATGTGCCCCCAACATCCACCTCCGGGGGCTTCTCTGTCCTCATCTACATCCATAGACATTAATATGGAGAAAAGTATGTGCCCCCCACATCCACCTCCAGGGGCTTCTCTGTCCTCATCTACATCCACAGAAATTAATATGGAGAAAAGTATGTGCCCCCCATATCCACCTCCGGGGGCTTCTCTGTCCTCATCTACATCCATAGACATTAATATGGAAAAAAGTATATGTCTCCGACATCCACCTCCAGGGGCTTCTCTGTCCTCATCTACATCCATAGACATTAATATGGAGAAAGTATGTGCCCCCCACATCCACCTCCAGGGGCTTCTCTGTCCTCATCTACATCCATAGACATTAATATGGAGTAAAGTATGTGCCCCCCACATCCACCTCCGGAGGCTTCTCTGTCCTCATCTACATCCACAGACATTAATATAGAGAAAAGTATGTGCCCCCCACATCCACCTCCGGGGGCTTCTCTGTCCTCATCTACATCCATAGACATTAATATGGAGTAAAGTATGTGCCCCCCACATCCACCTCCGGAGGCTTCTCTGTCCTCATCTACATCCACAGACATTAATATAGAGAAAAGTATGTGCCCCCCACATCCACCTCCGGAGGCTTCTCTGTCCTCATCTACATCCACAGACATTAATATAGAGAAAAGTATGTGCCCCCCACATCCACTTCCGGGGGCTTCTCTGTCCTCATCTACATCCATAGACATTAATATGGAGAAAAGTATGTGCCCCCCACATCCACCTCCGGGGGCTTCTCTGTCCTCATCTACATCCACAGACATTAATATAGAGAAAAGTATGTGCCCCCCACATCCACCTCCAGGGGCTTCTCTGTCCTCATCTACATCCATAGACATTAATATGGAGAAAAGTATGTGCCCCCCACATCCACCTCCGGAGGCTTCTCTGTCCTCATCTACATCCACAGACATTAATATAGAGAAAAGTATGTGCCCCCCACATCCACCTCCAGGGGCTTCTCTGTCCTCATCTACATCCATAGACATTAATATGGAGAAAAGTATGTGCCCCCCACATCCAC
This sequence comes from Phyllobates terribilis, assembly GCF_046119375.1. Classification (NCBI taxonomy): domain Eukaryota; kingdom Metazoa; phylum Chordata; class Amphibia; order Anura; family Dendrobatidae; genus Phyllobates; species Phyllobates terribilis. The sequence continues at coordinate 447,573,372 of NW_027362767.1, read as the reverse complement.
CTCCGGGGGCTTCTCTGTCCTCATCTACATCCATAGACATTAATATGGAGAAAGGTATGTTCCCCCCACATCCACCTCTGGGGGCTTCTCTGTCCTCATCTACATCCATAGACATTAATATGGAGAAAAGTATGTGCCCCCCACATCCACCTCCAGGGGCATCTCTGTCCTCATCTACATCCATAGACATTAATATGGAGAAAAGTATGTGCCCCCCACATCCACCTCCGGGGGCTTCTCTGTCCTCATCTACATCCATAGACATTAATATGGAGAAAAGTATGTGCCCCCCACATCCACCTCCAGGAGCTTCTCTGTCCTCATCTACATCCATAGACTGTTAGAACCCTCCTGTTTGTTTTCTCCATCTTGTGTTTTGCGGTCACGTAACCATCTGCCTTTATATTCCAGCTCCGCCCCTCTGGCTGTGCTGGACTTCAGTGTTTGACTGTTTCTCTAGCCAGGTTCTTCTGTGCCTTTCTCTGTCAGTTCGTTTGGTCCTTCTGGGACCTCTAGTACCTTTTTGTCTGTTTGTCTTTTTGCTCTGCAACAACTTCTCTGTTTAGAAGGTGTCCCTTTTTGTTCCAGTCCTTAGTTCTTTTAGGGACCCCTCCCCTTATGCTATAGGTCTTCGTTCAGACTAGCCGAGGACTAAGGCGGGTCTGTTCGCCAGGAACAGGCAGCTCGCTACATCGTAGGGATTCAGCTTAGTCTTACTGTAGGGACAGCTTTCCCCTATCTTTCCTTAGTTCATGTTGCAGATCATAACAGTAAGTCCAGCCCAGAAAAAAAACTAAAAGTAAAGAAATTTGGGGATCAGTATGGTTTCTGTCCAGAATTTGGCTCAACGCTTGCAGGGATTGTCTCTGGAGGTGGCCGAGCTACAGCAACATGTGAGTAGCTGTTCTGGAGTGCATTTTGTGGAACCCAAGGTAGGACTGCCTGATGTTTTTTTATGGTAAACAGCAAGATTTTTTTTCCTTTAAAAATGCTTGTTTGTTATATTTTCGTTTGACACCAAGGTCCTCTGGGAATGAATCACAGCGCATTGGTTTTATTATGTCACTTTTGCGCAAAGAACCACAAGGGTGGGCCTTTTCTCTCCAACTTAATGATCCATGTTTAAGGTCTGTAGAAGAATTTTTTTCTGCTATGGGGCTATTATATGACGATCCTGATCGAATCTCATCTGCTGAGGCAGAACTCAGGCGTTTGAATCTGGGGTCAGGTGATGTTGAAAATTATTGCACACACTTCAGAAGATGGGCCTCAGAAGTTAAATGGAATGATCCTGCGCTGAGATGTTTATTTCTTGCTGGTCTGAGTGAAAAGGTTAAGGATTTGCTAATTGCATTCCCTGCACCTGAGACTCTGCAGGATGCCATGCAATTATCTGTTCGTGTGGATAGGAGACTGAGATTTAGACAGAATGAGGTAAAGACTCCTGTAATGCTAGGTCCTAGCCCCCAGAAAATCTGCTCTGACGGCAGAGAACCGATGGAGGTTGGGGCGAAGTCACTTTCGTCTCAGGAAAGAGACCGGAGGTTCGCTGAGGGATTGTGTCTTTATTGTGGTAAAGTTGACCATTTGATTAAGTATTGTGAGCTTCGTTTAAGTAAAGGAAAAAAAAAGGTCAGTTACGCCCGTATAGCTTGTTTACGCTCTGCAGGAGTATTTCTTTCTGGGAGTACTACTTTGTAGGGAGATTTGATTGAATTTCAGGTATTTGTGGATTGTGGTTCAACACTTAATGTGATTGATAAAGGGTTTTTGTAAAACCTTAAATTGAAATCCAAACCTTTGTCATCACCTATTTCTGCGATTGCAATTGATAATACTCCATTGAAATGTATTACTCACAAGGTTGCTGCATTTCCCCTCACTATCAATGGCGTTCACCAAGAAATTTTGGACTTGGTTGTTTTGGATAATTTACCCTCTCCGGTCGTTTTAGGTTTGCCTTGGTTAAAACTGCACAATTCTTTGCTGGACTGGTCTACTAATGGGATTAAGTCTTGGAGTCCAAAGTGCTATGATAAATGTTGTAATGGTCGCATTGCGGCAGTAGAAAAAGGGGAATTACCTGTACCTATTCAAGATTTTTGGAGGGTTTTTTCGGAGGAGGAGTCGCAAGTTTTACCTCCTCATAGGGATTATGATTGCGCCATTGAGTTTGTTCCGGGAGCTACTCTTCCCAAGAGTCGCTTGTTTAATCTGACTATCCCTGAAAGAAAGGCCTTGGAGGAGTACATACAGACTAGTCTGGCTGCCGGTCACATTAGACCATCTAAGTCGCCTGTGGCAGTTGGATTTTTCTTTGTTAAAAAAAATGACGGGGGTTTACGTCCATGTCTGGATTTTCGTGAAATTAATAAGATTACCTTACGCAATTCCTACCCATTGCCGTTAATTCCTGACTTGTTTAACCAGTTAGTGGGGGCCAAGTGGTTCTCTAAAATTGATCTCCGGGGGGCATACAATTTGTTCCGAGTGAAGGAGGGTGATGAATGGAAAACTGCTTTTATCACTCCGGTGGGTCATTTTGAGAATCTGGTGATGCCTTTTCGTCTTACCAATGCACCTGCATTTTTTCAGAACCTTATTAATGACACCCTGAGACCTCTGATTGGTAAGAATGTGGTTGTGTATTTGGATGACATTTTGATTTATTCACCAGATCTGGAGTCCCATTGGCAGAGTGTACATGAAGTTTTGCAGTTATTGAGTGATAATTCACTCTTTGCTAAGCTGGAGAAATGTGAGTTCGCTGTGCAGAAAATTAGTTTTTTGGGCTACACTGTCTCTAGCGAGGGCTTTGAGATGGACCCTGTGAAGATTCAGGCTGTGCAGGAATGGCCTAGGCCTCTTGGTTTGAAATCTATACAGAGATTTTTGGGTTTCGCCAATTATTACAGGAAATTCATTATGAATTTTTCTGTAATTGTTAAGCCTCTGACCGATCTCACCAGGAAAGGTGCGAATACGGTCCAGTGGACTACTGAGGCCATTGAAGTGTTTGAGTATCTCAAAGAGAGGTTCAGTTCTGCCCCTATCCTTATGCAGCCTGATGAGACCAAGCCTTTTTTGGCCAAGGTCGATGCTTCATCGGTGGGGGTCGGAGCAGTTTTGTCTCAGCAGAACAAGGGTGGAGTACATCCTTGTGCCTTCTTTTCGAAAAAAATTTCGGAAACTGAACTGAATTATGATGTTGGAAATCGAGAGTTGCTGGCTATTAAACTCACGCTTGAACACTGGCGTCATTTTTTGGAAGGCGCTAGATTTCCTATTCAGGTTTTCACAGATCATAAGAATTTGATCTATCTGGATGCTGCCAAGCGATTGAATGCCCGTCAAGCTAGGTGGGCACTTTTATTTTCTCGGTTTCATTTTTGTTACCTATATTCCTGGTACTAAGAATGTTAAAGCCGATGCTTTATCTCACAGCTTCTCTCCTACGGTCGGTGCCAAGGAGGAGGAGAGCATTTTACAGAAAGGAGTTGTGGTGGCGGCATTGGACTCCGTTTTGGTGAATGGGATTCTGAAAGCCCAGGATGATGCTCCATCTAACACTCCCCATGGGAGGTTGTTCGTGCCTAGAGCCTTTAGGAGAGATTTGTTTGTGGAGTGTCATGAGTCTCGGTTGGCAGGTCATCCAGCAGTTTCGGAGACTAAGAGAATAATCAGTCGCAGTTTTTGGTGGCCTGGATGGCAGAAGGAAGTCATCAAGTGGGTGCGTCAATGTACGGTGTGTGCTAGGTCAAAGGCTTCCCATACCCCTGCTGCGGGGTTGCTTTGCCCTCTGGAGGTTCCTAGTGCGCCTTGGACGCATCTCACTATGGATTTTATTACTGATCTTCCTGTGTCCGAGGGTTTTACTGTCATCTGGGTAGTCGTGGACCGTTTTAGTAAGATGTGTCATTTGGTTCCATTCATTAAGTTTCCCTGCGCCAAGACACTCGCTAAGGCATTTGTTAAGGAGATTGTCAAGCTCTATGGCGTTCCCACGGATATTGTTTCTGATAGAGGACCTCAGTTTGTGGCTCGCTTTTGGCGTGCTTTTTGTGACAGGTTGGGAGTCCATTTGTCATTTTCGTCTGGGTATCATCCTGAGTCTAATGGACAGACAGAAAGAAAGAACCAGGATGTTGAACAGTTTTTGCGTTGCTTTGTGGCAGACAATCAAGAGGTGAGGTCTGAGTTTCTGCCTCTCGCAGAATTTGCTCTTAACAATCATACATCCTCCTCTGCTGGGTGTTCTCCCTTTTTTTGTTGTACTGGGAGACATCCGTCTTTTGGTTCGTTCTCCAAGTTGGGGTCGGCAGTGCCGGAGGAGGAGAATTTTTCCGGCGATTTGGAGAGAGTTTGGACTAATGTACATTGTAACCTTCAAGAGGCTAACAAGAAGTCCAAGAAGTATTTGGACAGGAAACGTGAAGAGGTTTTGTTTACTGTGGTGACATGGTTTGGTTGTCCTCAAGGAACTTGCAGTTGAGGATTCCCTCTAAAAAACTGGGTCCTAAGTTTGTGGGTCCATGTAAAGTGCTTCAGGTTGTTAACCCGTCTGCTGTTAGGTTGGATGTCCTTACTTCCTGGAAGATTAATCCTGTGTTTCTTGTTTCCTTGTTGAAAAAGGCTGAGGTATCAGATAGGGAGGCCACTGTCACAGTTCCTCCTGTGGTGGAAGACAGCGAATATGAAATTTCTCGTATCTTGAATTCTAGATGGCATAGCAGGAGATTACAGTATCTTGTCTCCTGGAAGGGTTTCGGTCCCGAAGACAACTCCTGGGTAAGGACGGATGATCTCTCTGCTCCTAGGCTTGTTAGAGGTATCCACAGGAGGTGTCCGGACAGGCCTGGGCCTGGAGGATCCGGAGGATCCTCATAAAAGAGGGGGTACTGTTACAACCCTCCTGTTTGTTCTTTCCATCTTGTGTTTTGCGGTCACGTGACCATCTGCCTTTATATTCCAGCTCCGCCCTTTTGGCTGTGCTGGACTTCAGTGTTTGACTGTTTCTTTAGCCAGCTGCTTCGGTGCCTATCTCTGTCAGTTCGCTTGCTCCTCTGGGACCTCTAGTACCTTTTTGTCAGTTTGTCTTTTTGTGTTCTGCAACAACTTCTTTGTTTAGGAGGTGTCCCATTTTTTGTTCCAGTCCTTAGTTCTTTTAGGGACCCCTTCCTTTATGCTATAGGTCTTCGTTCAGACTAGCCAAACACTAAGGCGGATCTGTTCGCTAGGAACAGGCAGCCCACTACATCGTAGGGATTCAGCGTAGTTTTACTGTAGGGATAGTTTTCCCTTATCTTTCCTTAGTACATGTTGCAGATCATAACATAGACATTAATATGGAGAAAAGTACGTGCCCCCCACATCCACATCCGGGGGCTTCTCTGTCCTCATCTACATCCATAGAAAGTATTATGGAGAAAAGTATGTGCCCCCCACATCCACCTCAGGGGCGTCTGTGTCCTAATCTACATCCATAGAAATTAATATGGAGAAAAGTATGTGCCCCCCACATCCACCTCCAGAGGCTGCTTTGTCCTCATCTACATCCATAGACATTAATATGGAGAAAAGTATGTGCCCCCCACATCCACCTCCGGGGGCTTCTCTGTCCTCCCTATATATCCATAGACATTAATATGGAGAAAAGTATGTGCCTCCTGTGTAGTGGCTCATGTTCCTCCCTCCATGTCTGTGTGAAGCTTGTGTATACAAGTATCAAAAGACTGACCATCACACCCAAAACAGAAATCAGGTGTGTACAGGTGTTTACTAAGAATAGCCACCTACATATAGAAGTAACAAATAATGTTGCACTCTGTAGCGCTATAGTATTCAAACATGAAATATATGACATTTGCATTGCATTACTGCTCTAGCCCAGAAATGACAAACGTATTCTTGGAGTGAACCAGAAAAAATATATATGCAAGCTTTCTCCTTCTTCAGGCAGGAAGAGCCTCTGTGCTCTGAAAGCTTGCACATATATATTTTTCCCGATTAGCCAATAAAGGTATCACTCCGAGAATACTTTTTTCATTTCTGGCCATAAAAGTATTTATAGCGATTTTTCTGGCTAACACGGTATCATAATATAACTTTGTATTGTACATCATCATTACTGCTCTAGAACATAGGAATAATCGAGAATACTTAGTGCACAACTTGGCTAATTCATGTGTACCTGGTAGCCACAATAAGGAGACTCTCGTTGCTGGGAACCTACCTATTATGAATTCTCTCTTAGGCTGAAGCCTACATGTATATGGGAAGGTAGGAACCTGCTATTATTATACCCGCCTGAGGCCTAGGGGTGGAGTGCTCTGTCAGCTGCTGTGGGTGCTGAGTACACATGAATTGGCCAATTTATGCACTAAGATTTCTCAGTTATTCCTATTTTCTAGGGCAGTAATACAATTAAAATTTCACATATTTTATGTTTGTATGCTATAGAGCTAGAGTGCAGCTTTATTTGTTAGTTATATATGGAAATGGCTACTCTTAGTAAGCACCTGTACACACGTGTAGTGACGATCAGCCTTTTGATATTTCTATACATAGGCTCTCTGACCGAGCACTCCACCCCTAAGTCTCAGGCGGCCTTAATTATAGCAGGATCCTACCTTCCCATATACAACCCCTGGCAAAAATTATGGAATCACCGGGCTCGGAGGATGTTCATTCAGTTGTTTAATGTTGTTGAAAAAAAAGCAGATCACAGACATGGCACAAAACTAAAGTCATTTCACATGGCAACTTTAGGGCTTTAAGAAAGACTAAAAGAAATCAAGATTAAAAATGTGGTACTCAGTAAGGGTAATTTTTTTAAGACCAAGCAGAGGGAAAAAATTATGGAATCACTCAATTCTGAGGAAAAAATTATGGAATCATGAAAAACAAACACACAAAAGAACACTGCAATACATCACTAGTATTTTGTTGCACCACCTCTGGCTTTAATAACAGCTTGCAGTCTCTGAGGCATGGACTTAATGAGTGACAAACAGTACTCTTCATCAATCTGGCTCCCACTTTCTCTGATTGCTGTTGCCAGATCAGCTTTGCAGGTAGGAGCCTTGTCATGGACCATTTTCTTCAACTTCCACCAAAGATTTTCAATTGAATTGAGATCCGGACTATTTGCAGGCCATGACATTGACCTTATGTGTCTTCTTTCAAGGAATGTTTTCACAGTTTTTGCTCTGTGGCAGGATGCATTATCATCTTGAACAATGATGTCATCATCCCCAAAACATCCTTTCAATTGATGGGATAAGAAAACTGTCCAAAATATCAATATAAACTTGGGCATTTATTGAAGATATAATGACAGACATCTCCCCAGTGCCTTTACATGACACGCAGCCCCATATCATCAATGACTGTGGAGATTTTCATGTTCTCTTCATGCAGTCATCTTTGTAAATCTCATTGGAACGGCACCAAACAAAAGTTCCAGCATCATCACCTTACCCAATGCAGATTCACGATTCATCACTGAATATGACTTTCATCCAGTCATCCACAGTCCGCGATTGCTTTTCCTTAGCCCATTGTAACCTTGTTTTTTTCTGTTTAGGTGTTAATGATGGCTTATGTTTAGCGTTTCTGTATGTAAATCCCATTTCCTTTAGGCGGTTTCTTACAGTTCGGTCACAGACATTGACTCCAGTTTCCTCCCATTCGTTCCTCATTTGTTTTGTTGTGCATTTCCTGTTTTGGAGACATATTGCTTTAAGTTTCCGATCTTGACGCGTTGATGTCTTCCTTTGTCTACCAGTATGTTTGCCTTTAACAACCTTCCCATGTTGTTTGTATTTGGTCCAGATTTTAGACACAGCTGACTGTGAACAACCAACATCTTTTGCAACATTGTGTGATGATTTACCTTCTTTTAAGAGTTTGATAATCCTCTCCTTTGTTTCAATTGACATCTCTCGTGTTGGAGCCATGATTCATGTCAGTCCACTTGGTGCAACAGCTCTCCAAGTTGTGATCACTCCTTTTTAGCTGCATACTAACGAGCAGATGCAGGTGTTAGTTTTGGAAATGAAAATTTATAGGGTGATTCCATAATTTTTTCCTCAGAATTGAGTGATTCCATAATTTTTCCCTCTGCTTGGTCTGAGAAAAATTACCCTGAGTACCACATTTTTAATCTTGATTTCTTTTAGTGTTTCTTAAAGCCCTAAAGTTGCCATTTGAAATGACTTTAGTTTTGTGCCATGTCTGTGATCTGCTTTTTTTTCAACAACATTAAACAAATGAATGAACATCCTTCGAGACCGGTGATTCCATAATTTTTGCCAGGGGTTGTACATGTAGACTTCAGTCTAAGAGAGGATTCACATTAGGTTAGGTTCCCAACAGAGAGAGTCGCCTTACCGTGGTTGCTCGGTACTCATGAATTGGCCAATTTATGCCCTAAGTATTCTCGATTATTCCTATTTTCTAGAGCAGTAATGCAATTCAAATTTCATATATTTCATGTTTGCTACAGAGTGCTACTTTATTTGTTGGTTGTATGGAGCTTGTGCACTGGGCGCAGTCATGGGGGGCAGATAAGGGTCTTCCCCAAACTGTTCCCACAAAGCTGAAACTACAATTGTCCACAATGTCTTGTGCTGAAGATTTCCCTTCCCTGGAGCTGAGGGTCCGCGGCCGCCCCCTGATAACAGCCCATAGCATTATCCTCCTCCACCATCTGTACAGGGACACAATGCAGTCAGGGGGTAATGTCCTCCTGGAATCACCAAACCCAGACTCCCCCATCAGACGCAGATAGAGAAGTGCGATCCGTCACCAGTTGTGGCAGCTTTACACCACTCCATCTGACAGTGGTGGCGGCTTTACACCACTCCATCCGACGCTCGGCATTGTGCTTGGTGATGTACGGCTGCAAGCAGCTGCTCGGCCATGAAGCTCCCGGCGGGGGCGCAGTGTTTGTGCTGATACCAGAGGAGGTCTGGACTCTGCAGTTATGGGGTCAGCAGAGCGGTGGTGACTTTTCTGCCCTCTGCTCCTCAGCACTCGGCCCCCCACTCTGTAATGTTAAGGGGTCTCCCCTCGTAGCTGAGTTGCGGCGGTTCCTTCCACTTCTCAGTAATATCACTCACAGGTGATGGGGAGGATTCAGGAGGAAGAAATGTCATGGACGGACTTGTTCCCCCGTTGGCTCCTATAACAGGACGCGCTGGTATCAGGCAGCTCTGCACCACTGGCCGCTCAGTCACATGGTAGGAAAGGTGGCATGGTGGGGGGCCGAAGGTTATACACTGGGGGGTGAAAGCTATACATAAAGGGGTTGGGGCTGGATTTAATACATCAGGGGTTAATGTTGCCGGATGTACACTTGGGGTAATGGGGCTATGGGGCAGGATTCTATACTCTGGGGTGTATTGGGGCTGGATTTAATACACTGGGGGGGTCATGGAGCCAGATATTATACCCCGGGAGGTAATGGGGCCGGATATTATAAAACGGGAGGTAATGGGACCGGATCTTATACCCCGGGATGTAATGGGGTCGGATATTATACCCCGGGATGTAATGGGGCCGGATATATTACCCCGGGAGGTAATGAGGCCGGATATTATACCCCGGGAGGTAATGGGACCGGATATTATACCCCGGGATGTAATGGGGCCGGATATTATACCCCGGGATGTAATGGGGCTGGATATTATACCCCGGGATGTAATGGGGCCGGATATTATACCGCGGGAGGTAATGGGGCCGGATATTATACCGCGGGAGGTAATGGGGCCGGATATTATATCCCGGGATGTAATGGGGCTGGATATTATACCCCGGGAGGTAATAGGGCTGGATATTATACCCCGGAAGGTAATGGGGCCGGATATTATACCCCGGGATGTAATGGGGCTGGATATTATACCCCAGGAGGCAATAGGGCTGGATATTATACCCCGAAAGGTAAGGGGGCCGGATATTATACCCCGGGATGTAGTGGGGCTGGATACTATACCCCAGGAGGTAATGGGGCCAGATATTATACCCCGGGATGTATTGGGGCCGGATATTATACCTCGGGATGTAATGGGGCTGGTTATTATACCCCGGGATGTAATGGGGCTGGATATTATACCCCGGGATGTAATGGGGCTGGATATTATACCCCGGGAGGTAATGGAGCCGGATATTATACCCCGGGATGTAATGGGGCCGGATATTATACCTTGGGATGTAATGGGGCTGGATATTATACCCCAGGATGTAATGGGGCTGGATATTATACCCCGGGAGGTAATGGGGCTGGATATTATACCCCGAGAGGTAATGGCACTGGATATTATACCCCGGGATGTAATGGGGCTGGATATTATACTCCGGGAGATAATGGGGCCGGATATTATACCCTGGGATGTAATGGGGCCGGATATTATACCGTGGGATGTAATGGGGCCGGATATTATACCCCGGGAGGTAATGGGGCTGAATATTATACCCCAGGAGGTAATGGGGCCGGATATTATACCCCGGGATGTAATGGGGCCGGATATTATACCCCAGGATGTAATGGGGCCGGATATTATACCCCAGGAGGTAATGGGGCCGGATATTATACCCCGGGATGTAAAGGGGCTGGATATTATACCGTGGGATGTAATGGGGCCGGATATTATACCCCGGGAGGTAATGGGGCCGAATATTATACCCCGGGAGGTAATGGGGCCGGATATTATACCCCGGGATGTAATGGGTCCGGATATTATACCCCAGGATGTAATGGGGCCGGATATTATACCCCAGGATGTAATGGGGCTGGATATTATACCCCGGGATGTAAAGGGGCTGGATATTATACCCCGGGATGTAATGGGGCTAGATATTATACCCCGGGAGATAATGGGGCTGGATATTATACCTCGGGATGTAATGGGGCTGGATATTACACCCCGGGAGGTAATGGGGCTGGATATTATACCCCAGGATGTAATGGGGCTGGATATTATACCCCGGGATGTAATGGGGCTGGATATTATACCCCGGGATGTAATGGGGCTGGATATTATACCCCGGGATGTAATGGGCTGGATATTATAGCCCGGGATGTAATGGGGCTGGATATTATACCCCGGGATGTAATCGGGTGAATATTATACCCCGGGATGTAATGGGGCTGGATATCATACCCTGAGAGGTAATGGGGCCGGATATTATACCCCGGGAGGAAATGGGGCTGGATATTATACCCCGGGATGTAATGGGGCTGGATATTATACCCCGGAATGTAATGGGGCCGGATATTATACCGCGGGAGGTAATGGGGCCGGATATTATACCGCGGGAGGTAATGGGGCCGGATATTATACCCCGGTATGTAATGGGGCTGGATATTATACCCCGGGAGGTAATAGGGCTGGATATTATACCCCGGAAGGTAATGGGGCCGGATATTATACCCCGGGATGTAATGGGGCTGGATATTATACCCCGGGAGGTAATAGGGCTGGATATTATACCCCGGAAGGTAAGGGGGCCGGATACTATACCCCGGGATGTAATGGGGCTGGATACTATACCCCTGGAGGTAATGGGGCCGGATATTATACCCCGGGATGTAATGGGGCCGGATATTATACCGTGGGATGTAATGGGGCCGGATATTATACCCCTGGAGGTAATGGGGCTGAATACTATACCCCAGGAGGTAATGGGGCCGGATATTATACCCCGGGAGGTAATGGGGCCAAATATTATACCCCGGGAGGTAATGGGGCCGGATATTATACCCCGGGATGTAATGGGGCCGGATATTATACCCCAGGATGTAATGGGGCCGGATATTATACCCCAGGATGTAATGGGGCTGGATATTATACCCCGGGATGTAAAGGGGCTGGATATTATACCCCGGGATGTAATGGGGCTGGATATTATACCCCGGGAGATAATGGGGCTGGATATTATACCCCGGGATGTAATGGGGCTGGATATTATACCCCGGGATGTAATGGGGCTGGACATTATACCCCGGGATGTAATGGGGCTGGATATTATACCCCGGGATGTAATTGGGCTGGATATTATAGCCCGGGATGTAATGGGGCTGGATATTATACCCCGGGATGTAATGGGGTGAATATTATACCCCGGGATGTAATGGGGCTGGATATTATACCCTGAGAGGTAATGGGGCCGGATAATATACCCCGGGAGGAAATGGGGCTGGATATTATACCCCGGGATGTAATGGGGCTGGATATTATACACTGGGATGTAATGAGGTTGGATATTATACCCCGGGATGTAATGGGCTGGATATTATACCCCGGGAGGTAATGGGGCCGGATATTATACCCCGGAATGTAATGGGGCGGGTAATTTAACCTGGGATGTAATGGGGCCGGATATTATACCCCGGGATGTAATCTGGCCGGATATTATACTCTGGGATGTAATGGGGCTGGATATTATACCCTGGGATGTAATGGGGCTGGATATTATACCCTGGGATGTAATGGGGCCGGATATTATACCCTGGTTTGTAATGAGGTTGGATATTATACCCCGGGATGTAATGAGGCTGGATGGTATACCCTGGGATGTAATGGGGCCGGATATTATACCCCGGGATGTAATGGGGCTGGATATTATACCCCGGGATGTAATGGGGCTGGATATTATACCCCGGGAGGTAATGGGGCCGGATATTATACCCCTGGAGGTAATGGGGCCGGATATTATACCCCGGGAGATAATGGGGCTGGATATTATACCCCGGGAGGTAATGGGGCCGGATACTATACTCCGGGAGGTAATGGGGCTGGATATTATACCCCGGGATGTAATGGGGCTGGATATTATACCCTGGGATGTAATGAGATTGGATATTATACCCCGGTATGTAATGGGGCTGTATATTATACCCTGGGAGGCAATGGGGCTGTATATTATACCCCGGGATGTAATGGGGTTGGATATTATACCCCGGGATGTAATGGGGCTGGATATTATACCCCGGGATGTAATGGGGCCGGATATTATACCCGGGATGTAATGGGGCTGTATATTATACCCCGGGAGGTAATGGGGATGGATATTATACCCTGGGAGGTAATGGGGCCGGATATTATACCCCGGGAAGTAATGGGGCTGGATATTATACCCCGGGACGTAATGGGGCTGGATATACCGTTGGCCGACGCCCTTCCACTACAGGCAACCCAATAGATGACATCTCAAAAAACTAGGGGCAGACACCACCAAAGTGGCTTCAATTTCACCAGAGTAGAACTAGTATAATGGGGGCACTGACACCCTTCCACTACAGCCAAACCTCCAGATAGAGACCCAATCAGGAGTCTCCACGTTTCAAAAAATGAGGGCAAGACACCACCAAAGTGGCAACCATTTCACCAGAGTAGAACTAGTATAATAGGGGCACTGACACCCCTTCCACTACAGATGTAATGGGGCTGGATATTATACCCCGGGATGTAATGGGGCCGGATATTATACCGCGGGAGGTAATGGGGCCGGATATTATATCGCGGGAGGTAATGGGGCCGGATATTATACCCCGGTATGTAATGGGGCTGGATATTATACCCCGGGAGGTAATAGGGCTGGATATTATACCCCGGAAGGTAATGGGGCCGGATATTATACCCCGGGATGTAATGGGGCCGGATATTATACCTCGGGATGTAATGGGGCTGGATATTATACCCCGGGATGTAATGGGACTGGATATTATACCCCGGGATGTAATGGGGCTGGATATTATACCCCGGGAGGTAATGGGGCCGGATATTATACCCCGGGATGTAATGGGGCCGGATATTATACCTTGGGATGTAATGGGGCTGGATATTATACCCCAGGATGTAATGGGGCTGGATATTATACCCTGGGAGGTAATGGGGCTGGATATTTTACACCGGGAGGTAATGGCACTGGATATTATACCCCGGGATGTAATGGGGCTGGATATTATACTCCGGGAGGTAATGGGGCCGGATATTATACCCTGGGATGTAATGGGGCCGGATATTATACCGTGGGATGTAATGGGGCCGGATATTATACCCCTGGAGGTAATGGGGCTGAATATTATACCCCAGGAGGTAATGGGGCCGGATATTATACCCCGGAATGTAATGGGGCCGGATATTATACCCCAGGATGTAATGGGGCCGGATATTATACCCCAGGAGGTAATGGGGCCGGATATTATACCCCGGGATGTAAAGGGGCTGGATATTATACCGTGGGATGTAATGGGGCCGGATATTATACCCCGGGAGGTAATGGGGCCAAATATTATACCCCGGGAGGTAATGGGGCCGGATATTATACCCCGGGATGTAATGGGGCCGGATATTATACCCCAGGATGTAATGGGGCCGGATATTATACCCCAGGATGTAATGGGGCTGGATATTATACCCGGGGATGTAAAGGGGCTGGATATTATACCGTGGGATGTAATGGGGCCGGATATTATACCCCGGGAGGTAATGGGGCCGAATATTATACCCCGGGAGGTAATGGGGCCGGATATTATACCCCGGGATGTAATGGGTCCGGATATTATACCCCAGGATGTAATGGGGCCGGATATTATACCCCAGGATGTAATGGTGCTGGATATTATACCCCGGGATGTAAAGGGGCTGGATATTATACCCCGGGATGTAATGGGGTTGGATATTATACCCCGGGAGATAATGGGGCTGGATATTATACCCCGGGATGTAATGGGGCTGGATATTATACCCCGGGAGGTAATGGGGCTGGATATTATACCCCAGGATGTAATGGGGCTGGATATTATACCCCGGGATGTAATGGGGCTGGATATTATACCCCGGGATGTAATGGGGCTGGATATTATACCCCAGGATGTAATGGGGCCGGATATTATACCCCAGGATGTAATGGGGCTGGATATTATACCCTGAGAGGTAATGGGGCCGGATATTATACCCCGGGAGGAAATGGGGCTGGATATTATACCCCGGGATGTAATGGGGCTGGATATTATACCCCGGAATGTAATGGGGCCGGATATTATACCGCGGGAGGTAATGGGGCCGGATATTATACCGCGGGAGGTAATGGGGCCGGATATTATACCCCGGTATGTAATGGGGCTGGATATTATACCCCGGGAGGTAATAGGGCTGGATATTATACCCCGGAAGGTAATGGGGCCGGATATTATACTCCGGGATGTAATGGGGCTGGATATTATACCCCGGGAGGTAATAGGGCTGGATATTATACCCCGGAAGGTAAGGGGGCCGGATATTATACCCCGGGATGTAATGGGGCTGGATACTATACCCCAGGAGGTAATGGGGCCGGATATTATACCCCGGGATGTAATGGGGCCGGATATTATACCGTGGGATGTAATGGGGCCGGATATTATACCCCTGGAGGTAATGGGGCTGAATATTATACCCCAGGAGGTAATGGGGCCGGATATTATACCCCGGGAGGTAATGGGGCCAAATATTATACCCCGGAGGTAATGGGGCCGGATATTATACCCCGGGATGTAATGGGGCTGGATATTATACCCCAGGATGTAATGGGGCCGGATATTATACCCCAGGATGTAATGGGGCTGGATATTATACCCCGGTATGTAATGGGGCTGGATATTATACCCCGGAATGTAATGGGGCCGGATATTATACCGCGGGAGGTAATGGGGCCGGATATTATACCGCGGGAGGTAATGGGGCCGGATATTATACCCCAGGATGTAATGGGGCTGGATATTATACCCTGGGAGGTAATGGGGCTGGATATTATACCCCGGGAAGTAATGGCACTGGATATTATACCCCGGGATGTAATGGGGCCGGATATTATACCCCAGGATGTAATGGGGCCGGATATTATACCCCAGGATGTAATGGGGCTGGATATTATACCCCGGTATGTAATGGGGCTGGATATTATACCCCGGAATGTAATGGGGCCGGATATTATACTGCGGGAGGTAATGGGGCCGGATATTATACCGCGGGAGGTAATGGGGCCGGATATTATACCCCAGGATGTAATGGGGCTGGATATTATACCCTGGGAGGTAATGGGGCTGGATATTATACCCCGGGAGGTAATGGCACTGGATATTATACCCCGGGATGTAATAGGGCTGGATATTATACTCCGGGAGGTAATGGGGCCGGATATTATACCCTGGGATGTAATGGGGCCGGATATTATACCGTGGGATGTAATGGGGCCGGATATTATACCCCTGGAGCTAATGGGGCTGAATATTATACCCCAAGAGGTAATGGGGCCGGATATTATCCCCCGGGATGTAATGGGGCCGGATATTATACCCCAGGATGTAATGGGGCCGGATATTATACCCCGGGAGGTAATGGGGCCAAATATTATACCCCGGGAGGTAATGGGGCCGGATATTATACCCCGGGATGTAATGGGGCCGGATATTATACCCCAGGATGTAATGGGGCCGGATATTATACCCCAGGATGTAATGGGGCTGGATATTATACCCAGGGATGTAAAGGGGCTGGATATTATACCCCGGGATGTAATGGGGCTGGATATTATACCCCGGGATGTAATGGGGCTGGATATTATACCCCGGGATGTAATGGGGTGAATATTATACCCCGGGATGTAATGGGGCTGGATATTATACCCTGAGAGGTAATGGGGCCGGATATTATACCCCGGGAGGAAATGGGGCTGGATATTATACCCCGGGATGTAATGGGGCTGGATATTATACACTGGGATGTAATGAGGTTGGATATTATACCCCGGGATGTAATGGGCTGGATATTATACCCCGGGAGGTAATGGGGCCGGATATTATACCCCGGAATGTAATGGAGCCGGATATTATAACCTGGGATGTAATGGGGCCGGATATTATACCCCGGGATGTAATGGGGCCGGATATTATACTCTGGGATGTAATGGGGCTGGATATTATACCCTGGGATGTAATGGGGCTGGATATTATACCCTGGGATGTAATGGGGCCGGATATTATACCCTGGTTTGTAATGAGGTTGGATATTATACCCCGGGATGTAATGAGGCTGGATGGTATACCCTGGGATGTAATGGGGCCGGATATTATACCCCGGGATGTAATGGGGCTGGATATTATACCCCGGGATGTAATGGGGCTGGATATTATACCCCGGGAGGTAATGGGGCCGGATATTATACCCCGGGAGGTAATGGGGCCGGATATTATACCCCGGGAGATAATGGGGCTGGATATTATACCCCGGGAGGTAATGGGGCCGGATATTATACTCCGGGAGGTAATGGGGCTGGATATTATACCCCGGGATGTAATGGGGCTGGATATTATACCCTGGGATGTAATGAGGTTGGATATTATACCCCGGTATGTAATGGGGCTGTATATTATACCCTGGGAGGCAATGGGGCTGTATATTATACCCCGGGATGTAATGGGGTTGGATATTATACCCCGGGATGTAATGGGGCTGGATATTATACCCCGGAATGTAATGGGGCCGGATATTATACCCCGGGACGTAATGGGGCTGTATATTATACCCCGGGAGGTAATGGGGATGGATATTATACCCTGGGAGGTAATGGGGCCGGATATTATACCCCGGGAAGTAATGGGGCTGGATATTATACCCCGGGACGTAATGGGGCTGGATATACCATTGGCCGACGCCCTTGCACTACAGGCAACCCAATAGATGACATATCAAAAAACTAGGGGCAGACACCACCAAAGTGGCTTCAATTTCACCAGAGTAGAACTAGTATAATGGGGGCACTGACACCCTTCCACTACAGCCAAACCTCCAGATAGAGACCCAATCAGGAGTCTCCACGTTTCAAAAAATGAGGGCAAGACACCACCAAAGTGGCATCCATTTCACCAGATTAGAACTAGTATAATAGGGGCACTGACACCCCTTCCACTACAGATGTAATGGGGCTGGATATTATACCCCGGGATGTAATGGGGCCGGATATTATACCGCGGGAGGTAATGGGGCCGGATATTATACCGCGGGAGGTAATGGGGCCGGATATTATACCCCGGTATGTAATGGGGCTGGATATTATACCCCGGGAGGTAATAGGGCTGGATATTATACCCCGGAAGGTAATGGGGCCGGATATTATACCCCGGGATGTAATGGGGCCGGATATTATACCTCGGGATGTAATGGGGCTGGTTATTATACCCCGGGATGTAATGGGACTGGATATTATACCCCGGGATGTAATGGGGCTGGATATTATACCCCGGGAGGTAATGGGGCCGGATATTATACCCCGGGATGTAATGGGGCCGGATATTATACCTTGGGATGTAATGGGGCTGGATATTATACGCCAGGATGTAATGGGGCTGGATATTATACCCTGGGAGGTAATGGGGCTGGATATTATACCCCGGGAGGTAATGGCACTGGATATTATACCCCGGGATGTAATAGGGCTGGATATTATACTCCGGGAGGTAATGGGGCCGGATATTATACCCTGGGATGTAATGGGGCCGGATATTATACCGTGGGATGTAATGGGGCCGGATATTATACCCCTGGAGGTAATGGGGCTGAATATTATACCCCAGGATGTAATGGGGCCGGATATTATACCCCAGGATGTAATGGGGCCGGATATTATACCCCGGGAGGTAATGGGGCCAAATATTATACCCCGGGAGGTAATGGGGCCGGATATTATACCCCGGGATGTAATGGGGCCAGATATTATACCCCAGGATGTAATGGGGCCGGATATTATACCCCAGGATGTAATGGGGCTGGATATTATACCCAGGGATGTAAAGGGGCTGGATATTATACCCCGGGATGTAATGGGGCTGGATATTATACCCCGGGATGTAATGGGGCTGGATATTATACCCCGGGATGTAATGGGGTGAATATTATACCCCGGGATGTAATGGGGCTGGATATTATACCCTGAGAGGTAATGGGGCCGGATATTATACCCCGGGAGGAAATGGGGCTGGATATTATACCCCGGGATGTAATGGGGCTGGATATTATACACTGGGATGTAATGAGGTTGGATATTATACCCCGGGATGTAATGGGCTGGATATTATACCCCGGGAGGTAATGGGGCCGGATATTATACCCCGGAATGTAATGGGGCCGGATATTATAACCTGGGATGTAATGGGGCCGGATATTGTACCCCGGGATGTAATGGGGCCGGATATTATACTCTGGGATGTAATGGGGCTGGATATTATACCCTGGGATGTAATGGGGCTGGATATTATACCCTGGGATGTAATGGGGCCGGATATTATACCCTGGTTTGTAATGAGGTTGGATATTATACCCCGGGATGTAAGGAGGCTGGATGGTATACCCTGGGATGTAATGGGGCCGGATATTATACCCCGGGATGTAATGGGGCTGGATATTATACCCCGGGATGTAATGGGGCTGGATATTATACCCCGGGAGGTAATGGGGCCGGATATTATACCCCGGGAGGTAATGGGGCCAGATATTATACCCCGGGAGATAATGGGGCTGGATATTATACCCCGGGATGTAATGGGGCTGGATATTATACCCCGGGATGTAATGGGGTAAATATTATACCCCGGGATGTAATGGGGCTGGATATTATACCCTGAGAGGTAATGGGGCCGGATATTATACCCCGGGAGGAAATGGGGCTGGATATTATACCCCGGGATGTAATGGGGCTGGATATTATACACTGGGATGTAATGAGGTTGGATATTATACCCCGGGATGTAATGGGCTGGATATTATACCCCGGGAGGTAATGGGGCCGGATATTATACCCCGGAATGTAATGGGGCCGGATATTATAACCTGGGATGTAATGGGGCTGGATATTATACCCTGGGATGTAATGGGGCTGGATATTATACCCTGGGATGTAATGGGGCCGGATATTATACCCTGGTTTGTAATGAGGTTGGATATTATACCCCGGGATGTAATGAGGCTGGATGGTATACCCTGGGATGTAATGGGGCCGGATATTATACCCCGGGACGTAATGGGGCTGGATATTATACCCCGGGATGTAATGGGGCTGGATATTATACCCCGGGAGGTAATGGGGCCGGATATTATACCCCGGGAGGTAATGGGGCCAGATATTATACCCCGGGAGATAATGGGGCTGGATATTATACCCCGGAAGGTAATGGGGCCGGATATTATACTCCCGGAGGTAATGGGGCTGGATATTATACCCCGGGATGTAATGAGGTTGGATATTATACCCCGGTATGTAATGGGGCCGGATATTATACCCCAGGATGTAATGGGGCTGTATATTATACCCCGGGAGGTAATGGGGATGGATATTATACCCTGGGAGGTAATGGGGCCGGATATTATACCCCGGGAAGTAATGGGGCTGGATATTATACCCCGGGATGTAATGGCGCTGGATATACCGTTGGCCGACGCCCTTCCACTACAGGCAACCCAATAGATGACATCTCAAAAAACTAGGGGCAGACACCACCAAAGTGGCTTCAATTTCACCAGAGTAGAACTAGTATAATGGGGGCACTGACACCCTTCCACTACAGCCAAACCTCCAGATAGAGACCCAATCAGGAGTCTCCACGTTTCAAAAAATGAGGGCAAGACACCACCAAAGTGGCATCCATTTCACCAGAGTAGAACTAGTATAATAGGGGCACTGACACCCCTTCCACTACAGATGTAATGGGGTTGGATATTATACCCCGGGATGTAATGGGGCCGGATATTATACCGCGGGAGGTAATGGGGCCGGATATTATACCACGGGAGGTAATGAGGCCGGATATTATACCCCGGTATGTAATGGGGCTGGATATTATACCCCGGGAGGTAATAGGGCTGGATATTATACCCCGGAAGGTAATGGGGCCGGATATTATACCCCGGGATGTAATGGGGCCGGATATTATACCTCGGGATGTAATGGGGCTGGATATTATACCCGGGATGTAATGGGACTGGATATTATACCCCGGGATGTAATGGGGCTGGATATTATACCCCGGGAGGTAATGGGACCGGATATTATACCCCGGGATGTAATGGGGCCGGATATTATACCTTGGGATGTAATGGGGCTGGATATTATACCTCAGGATGTAATGGGTCTGGATATTATACCCTGGGAGGTAATGGGGCTGGATATTATACCCCGGGAGGTAATGGCACTGGATATTATACCCCGGGATGTAATGGGGCTGGATATTATACTCCGGGAGGTAATGGGGCCGGATATTATACCCTGGGATGTAATGGGGCCGGATATTATACCGTGGGATGTAATGGGGCCAGATATTATACCCCTGGAGGTAATGGGGCTGAATATTATACCCCAGGAGGTAATGGGGCCGGATATTATACCCCGGGATGTAATGGGGCCGGATATTATACCCCAGGATGTAATGGGGCCGGATATTATACCCCAGGAGGTTATGGGGCCGGATATTATACCCCGGGATGTAAAGGGGCTGGATATGATACCGTGGGATGTAATGGGGCCGGATATTATACCCCGGGAGGTAATGGGGCCAAATATTATACCCCGGGAGGTAATGGGGCCGGATATTATACCCCGGGATGTAATGGGGCCGGATATTATACCCCAGGATGTAATGGGGCCGGATATTATACCCCAGGATGTAATGGGGCTGGATATTATACCCCGGGATGTAAAAGGGCTGGATATTATACCCCGGGATGTAATGGGTCTGGATATTATACCCTGGAGATAATGGGGCTGGATATTATACCCCGGGATGTAATGGGGCTGGATATTATACCCCGGGATTTAATGGGGCTGGATATTATACCCCGGGATGTAATGGGGCTGGATATTATACCCCGGGATGTTATTGGGCTGGATATTATAGCCCGGGATGTAATGGGGCTGGATATTATACCCCGGGATGTAATGGGGTGAATATTATACCCCGGGATGTAATGGGGCTGGATATTATACCCTGAGAGATAATGGGGCCGGATATTATACCCCGGGAGGAAATGGGGCTGGGTATTATACCCCGGGATGTAATGGGGCTGGATATTATACACTGGGAGGTAATGTGGTTGGATATTATACCCCGGGATGTAATGGGCTGGATATTATACCCCGGGAGGTAATGGGGCCGGATATTATACCCCGGAATGTAATGGGGCCGGATATTATAACCTGGGATGTAATGGGGCCGGATATTATACCCCGGGATGTAATGGGGCCGGATATTATACTCTGGGATGTAATGGGGCTGGATATTATACCCTGGGATGTAATGGGGCTGGATATTATACCCTGGGATGTAATGGGGCCGGATATTATACCCTGGTTTGTAATGAGGTTGGATATTATACCCCGGGATATAATGAGGCTGGATGGTATACCCTGGGATGTAATGGGGCCGGATATTATACCCCGGGATGTAATGGGGCTGGAAATTATACCCCGGGATGTAATGGGGCTGGATATTATATCCCGGGAGGTAATGGGGCCGGATATTATACCCCGGGAGGTAATGGGGCCGGATATTATACCCCGGGAGATAATGGGGCTGGATATTATACCCCGGGAGGTAATGGGGCCGGATTTTATACTCCGGGAGGTAATGGGGCTGGATATTATACCCCGGGATGTAATGGGGCTGGATATTATACCCTGGGATGTAATGAGGTTGGATATTATACCCCGGTATGTAATGGGGCTGTATATTATACCCTGGGAGGCAATGGGGCTGTATATTATACCCCCGGATGTAATGGGGTTGGATATTATACCCCGGGATGTAATGGGGCTGGATATTATACCCCGGGATGTAATGGGGCCGGATATTATACCCCGGGATGTAATGGGGCTGTATATTATACCCCAGGAGGTAATGGGGATGGATATTATACCCTGGCAGGTAATGGGGCCGGATATTATACCCCGGGAAGTAATGGGGCTGGATATACCGTTGGCCGACGCCCTTCCACTACAGGCAACCCAATAGATGACATCTCAAAAAACTAGGGGCAGACACCACCAAAGTGGCTTCAATGTCACCAGAGTAGAACTGACACCCTTCCACTACAGCCAACCCACCAGATAGAGACCCAATCAGGAGTCTCCACATTTCAAAAAATTAGGGGCCGATATCAGCAGCAGCAGCATCAACAGCAGGTACAGAAGCCACGACAAAGATATCGCAGACTGCAATAATGCGAGATCAATGCAGCACACTAAAAACTACATCATTGCATAGTCTGCACAGTCTACAATTGGGGAGCAAAAGTCCTTGGAGATCCATAACTTGTTCATCTTTATGAAAGTTAGGTGGTCTACACTTTCAGGGGACAGCCGTATGCGTTTATCCATCAGGACACCATCAGCAGCGCCGTGCTGTCTGTCGTTTTTTTTGCTATAGATATAGAGAGATATATGGAAAAATATCAGCAACTGGCCAAAAACCTTCAAATTAGGAAAAAATAGAATGGAAACAGCACTTCACTGAAAATAAGTGATACAGACTTTATTCCCCCATCTGATCTGGATGGATTCGGTCTTTATCACTTATTTTCACTGGAGCGCTGCTTCAACTCTATTATTCAACTTGCTTAATTTTTAGCCCGGAGATGTAAATGTGGATTTTTATTAGCAGATATGGGTGATACACGCTGTGGTTACTCTGTAGTCTTCTCTCTGGCTCTACACACAGTATATATAGACAGGATACCCCTTTATATAGATTGTCCCCCTTTCTATTACAACCATTTGATAAAAGAGCTCTTAGGCTGTGTGCCCACGATGCGTTTTTGTTGCATATTTTGGTGCGGATTTGCAGCGCGGAAACGCTCCAGAAACGCATTTCATACCTTACCCCATGACTTCCTATGACATTCTGCAAGTTCTGTGCACATGGTCAGGATATTTTCTGCGCATATTTTACTCGCAGAAAAAATACGGACATGACAAATTCTTGTGCGTTTCTGCATGCGTATTTGCCTATACAATGCATTGGAAAAACGCATGGCAAATAGGCATGCAAAAAATCGTCAAATACGCATCAAAAACGCATGGAAAAACCGCATGCATTTTTCTTCCAGGGAGATGCAGAAATGCTCAGGAAAATTTCTGCTTCATTTCTGCATCGTGGGCACTAAGCCTTAGGGTCACTACACTGCTGCTGACCAGAGGCGCTGCCTAGCAACCAGGTATATATGCTGGCCCTCCCCTCAATCCTGGTATATATGCTGGCCCTCCTCTCAATCCTGGTATATATGCTGGCCCTCCCCTCAATCCTGGTATATATGCTGGCCCTCCCCTCAATCCTGGTATATATGCTGGCCCTCCCCTCAATCCTGGTATATATGCTGGCCCTCCCCTCAATCCTGGTATATATGCTGGCCCTCCCCTCAATCCTGGTATATATGCTGGCCCTCCCCTCAATCCTGGTATATATGCTGGCCCTCCCCTCAATCCTGATATATATGCTGGCTCTCCCTTCAATCCTTGTATATATGCTCCCCCCCCTCAGTC
Source organism: Phyllobates terribilis (assembly GCF_046119375.1). Lineage (NCBI taxonomy): Eukaryota > Metazoa > Chordata > Amphibia > Anura > Dendrobatidae > Phyllobates > Phyllobates terribilis. The sequence goes on along the minus strand of NW_027362767.1, from coordinate 447,548,805 downwards.
CATGTATAATATGCTGGCCCTCCCCTCAATCCTGGTATATATGGGGCCGGATATTATACCCCGGGAAGTAATGGGGCCGGATATTATACCCAGGGAGGTAATGGGGCTGGATATTATACCCTGGGATGTAATGGGGCTGGATATTATACCCTGGGATGTAATGGGCTGGATATTATACCCTGGGAGGTAATGGGGCTGGATATTATACCCCGGGATGTAATGGGGCTGTATATTATACCCCGGGATGTAATGGGGCTGGATATTATACCCTGGGACGTAAAGGGGCCGGATATTATACCCCGGGATGTAATGGGACTGGATACTATACCCCGGGAGGTAATGGGGCTGGATACTATACCCCGGAATGTAATGGGGCTGGATATTATACCCTGGGAGGTAATGGGACTGGATACTATACCCCGGGATGTAATGGGGCTGGATACTATACCCCGGGATGTAATGGGGCTGGATATTATACCCCGGGAGGTAATGGGGCTGGATATTATACCCTGGGATGTAATGGGGCTGGATATTATTCCCCGGGATGTAATGGGGCCGGATATTATACCCTGGGAGGTAATGGGGCCGGATATTATACCCCGGGATGTAATGGGGCTGGATATTATACCCCGGGAGGTAATGGGGCCGGATATTATACCCCGGCATGTAATGGGGCTTGATATTATACCCCGGGAGGTAATGGGGCCGGATATTATACCCCGGGATGTAATGGGGCTGGATATACCCCGGGAGGTAATGGGGCTGTATATTATACCCCGGGATGTAATGGGGCTGGATATTATACCCCAGGAGGTAATGGGGCCGGATATTATACCCCGGGATGTAATGGGGCTGGATATTATACCCCGGGAGGTAATGGGGCCGGATATTATACCCCGGGATGTAATGGGGCTGGATATACCCCGGGAGGTAATGGGGCTGTATATTATACCCCGGGATGTAATGAGGTTGGATATTATACCCCGGGAGGTAATGGGGCCGGATATTATACCCCGGGATGTAATGGGGCTGGATATTATACCCCGGGAGGTAATGGGGCCGGATATTATACCCCGGGATGTAATGGGGCTGGATATTATACCCCGGGATGTAATGGGGCTGGATATACCCTTGGCGTCATGGGGCCAGTTGAGAGCCCAGCCTCAGTGATTAGGAAGCGCCTACGTTTCTGTATACAGTATATGATGTCATTACCATAATACTTCTAGAATTAATAGGACTTTCCAGTCCCGATTCTCCATGTCCTGGGATGACGTACAGGAGACCTCAGAGCTCCTGCTGATAACTTCTAATTAATTATCTTCCTTTATGTTCCTTTCCCTGAGACTTCGGCTGAACGTCCTCCGGAGCGCTCAATTCCCTGAAGGATTTTCTCTATATCTTTCTTTCCATTTCTCCAGAATTCATCTTTCCACAAATGTCAACTCATCACATTTTCCGCTGTTGAATATTCATGCAGAAAATTATAGGTTTCCATATCTCACACTGCGCAGATCTGACTACGCGGCGGCGCGGACTTCGCTGCTTTATCTAAATTGATGAGCGTGACAGGTCTGGGGAGAACGGACTCTAATGAAGCTTCCACGCCAATGTTTTTGGCTTTTCCAGGGTACCTGTGCTTCGTTAATACGGCGACTATTGTTAGAAGAAGCGTCTGTCAGCAAATCTGAAATAAAGATGAATAGATTTACTGATGGATTTCTGTGTCACCCATTAATCTACCGGCACAATTAAGTGAGGAACCCTAATTACTTAATCATTAATGAACTCGTAATTGCAATCCTTTCCCTTAACTTCTCTCATTTGGTCTGGAATTTATCATTATTTAAAAAAAAAATTAAAAAAAATATATTAAAAATATTTCCGCTCAGGATTAGATGAATCATTGTGAAATTAGTTTTACTTTTCAGAGTAGAAAAAAAACATCTAAAATTCTTCAACATGAAATTTCTGCTCATTATTTATTCTGTTCTAAATAATAAAATTACAGGAAAGTGAGAAGTGGCCCCAAACCAACGCGTTTCGGCTACGACTTATTCATGGTTAAAGCTAAAGAGATGCCATTATTTAGCCCTCACAGTGAACCACCTTAAAATGTCCTGTTTTTTGTTTTTTTCGTCATTCCAAAAAAAATGTAATAAATCTGATCAAAAAGATGCAACAAAATGGCGCCAACGAAAATGACAACCCGTCCTGCAAAAAAAAGACGACTCACACATCACACCGCCTCATCAGTGGAAAAATACACAACTTACGACTTCCAGAACTTGCAGCCAAAAAAAAAAGTTTTTTTGCTGGTGTAAAAGCAGTGAGACATAAAACCCCTCTATAAATGTATAATCACTGCAATCGCACACAGACTGACATTTACCTGTCATTAATATTGTACAGTGAACGGCGTAAAATAAAAGGCAAAAGCTTTCTGATTGTGAAGTTGTCGTCGTGGTGCGCGGCCGGCCGTCATTGCTGTGCATCCGGCCGTCATTGCTGTGCGGCCGGCCATCATTGCTGTGCATCTGGCCGTCATTGCTGTACATCCGGCCGTCACTGCTGTGCTTCCGTCCGTCATTGCTGTGCGGCCGGCCTTCATTGCTGTGCATCTGGCCGTCATTGCTGTGCGGTCGGCCGTCATTGCTGTGCATCCGGCCGTCATTGCTGTGCGGCCGGCCGTCATTGCTGTGCATCCGGCCGTCATTGCTGTGCGGCCGGCCGTCACTGCTGTGCGTCCGGCCGTCATTGCTGTGCGGCCGGCCATCATTGCTGTGCATCTGGCCGTCATTGCTGTGCGGCCGGCCGTCATTGCTGTGCATCCGGCCGTCATTGCTGTGCATCCGGCCGTCATTGCTGTGCATCCGGCCGTCAGTGCTGTGCGGCCGGCCTTCACTGCTGTGCGTCCGGCCGTCACTGCTGTGCGGCCGTCCGTCACTGCTGTGCGGCCGTCCGTCACTGCTGTGCGGCCGTCCGTCATTGCTGTGGGTCCAGCCGTCATTGCTGTGCATCCGGCCGTCATTGCTGTGCGGCCGGCCGTCATTGCTGTGCATCCGGCCGTCATTGCTGTGCGGCCGGCCGTCATTGCTGTGCGGCCATCCGTCACTGCTGTGCGGCCGTCCATCATTGCTGTGGGTCCAGCCGTCACTGCTGTGCGGCCGTCCGTCAATGCTGTGGGTCCAGCCGTCACTGCTGTGCGTCCGTCCGTCACTGCTGTGCTTCCGTCCGTCATTGCTGTGCGGCCAGCCGTCATTGCTGTGCATTCGGCCGTCACTGCTGTGCGTCCGGCCGTCACTGCTGTACGTCCGGCCGTCACTGCTGTGCATCCGGCCGTCACTGCTGTGCGTCCCGCCGTCACTGCTGTGCGTCCGGCCGTCACTGCTGTGCTTCCGGCTTTCACTGCTGTGCGACCGGCCGTCACTGCTGTGCGTCCGGCCGTCACTGCTGTGCGTCCCGCCGTCACTGCTGTGCTTCCGTCCGTCATTGCTGTGCGGCCGGCCGTCATTGCTGTGCATCCGGCCGTCATTGCTGTGCGGCCGGCCGTCATTGCTGTGCATCCGGCCGTCATTGCTGTGCGTCTGGCCGTCACTGCTGTGCGTCCGGCCATCACTGCTGTGCGGCCGGCCGTCACTGCTGTGCGGCCGTCCGTCATTGCTGTGGGTCCAGCCGTCATTGCTGTGCATCCGGCCGTCATTGCTGTGCATCCGGCCGTCATTGCTGTGCATCCAGCCGTCATTGCTGTGCGGCCGACCGTCATTGCTGTGCGGCCGTCCGTCACTGCTGTGCGGCCGTCCGTCATTGCTGTGGGTCCAGCCGTCACTGCTGTGCGGCCGTCCGTCAATGCTGTGGGTCCAGCCGTCACTGCTGTGTGTCCGTCCATCACTGCTGTGCTTCCGTCCGTCATTGCTGTGCGGCCGGCTGTCATTGCTGTGCATCCGGCCGTCACTGCTGTGCGTCCGGCCGTCACTGCTGTACGTCCGGCCGTCACTGCTGTGCATCTGGCCGTCACTGCTGTGCGTCCCGCCGTCACTGCTGTGCGTCCGGCCGTCACTGCTGTGCTTCCGGCCTTCACTGCTGTGCGACCGGCCGTCACTGCTGTGCGTCCGGCCGTCACTGCTGTGCATCCGGCCGTCACTGCTGTGCTTCCGTCCGTCATTGCTGTGCGGCCGGCCGTCATTGCTGTGCATCCGGCCGTCATTGCTGTGCGGCCGGCCGTCATTTGCTGTGCGTCTGGCCGTCACTGCTGTGCGTCCGGCCGTCACTGCTGTGCTTCCGTCCGTCATTGCTGTGCGGCCGGCCGTCATTGCTGTGCATCCGGCCGTCATTGCTGTGCATCTGGCCGTCATTGCTGTGCGGCCGGCCGTCATTGCTGTGCATCCGGCCGTCATAGCTGTGCATCCGACCGTCATTGCTGTGCATCCGGCCGTCAGTGCTGTGCGGCCGGCCGTCACTGCTGTGCGTCCGGCCGTCACTGCTGTGCGGCCGGCCGTCACTGCTGTGCGGCCGTCCGTTACTGCTGTGCGGCCGTCCGTCATTGCTGTGGGTCCAGCCGTCACTGCTGTGCGTCCGTCCGTCATTGCTGTGCGGCCGGCCGTCATTGCTGTACAGGGTTTATTTCTCCCAGTATTTTCCCGCTTTTTCCCAGAGATGGCCGCAGCTTCTGCTCGGAGGACGTTGCCACATTCGGCAGTGCCAGCTGCTGACTGACTCTCATGGCGGCCACTTATGCTGGACTCCGGCAATGATGCGCTGGGCAGGCGGCGGTGGACAAGGCTCGGGAACACATATGGAAGGTATGAATACCTAAATCCAAACAATAATCCCCCGTTTGTTTTAGTTACAGTGAAGCGGCTGTGAGAACAGATTACCTTGTGCAGACTGGATGTTTAGGAGGCGCCATATTTCTATATTATGTCGAATTTAAAGGGAATTTGTCACTGCGACCGATCATCCAAAATCCAGATCCCTGATGGACTGAGTTGGTGAATTTGCCTTTGCACTCACTACATCGGTCCTTATGGTTCATATCAAATGGCCACAATTTAACCATTTTCTTCAACGTCCACGGGTTGGAAACTTTTTCCACTTTTTTGGTAAAGACTCTCAGAGGAGGATCATCGGCTTCTTCAATGGACATCCCACTTGTGCTCCCCTACTATACATATCTAAACACGAAGGAGCTTCTGACTGGTCAAGAGGAGCAAAAAACCCAGAAAGATTGTGGACGACTGGTTAGGTTGGTGGTTATTATACTGGTACCCCAGGAGCAAAGTATTGCATGTCCATACACACAGACTTAGCCAGACCCTTAAACGGATCCTGCCACCAAATTTTACCCTTTTAAATGGTACTAATGATGCCGTCTGTCTCATATCCATCCATTTATATACATATATATTTATCCCAAGTACCTAGTTTGATAAATTCCAGTGCCATATGCTAAGCGTCTTCGCTTGGTCTTCACTTGGCTCGCCCTGTTTCCTAGCTTGATGAGGATGATGGTTCCTACATCAACCACAGCTTTCTATGGCCAGTATATGGCCAATGTCTTATCCTCTTATGAGCAGAGGTGCTGTGTTTCATGCATGCACCGACCGGTGTAATCTAACTTTTGGTGACGTCGTCTTGGAGCAGCGATGGCTAACTCAATAAAGAAGATGGATGGAGGTCGGAGACTCTCCAGCGTTACATGTCGGGGACAGTAAAGGAGGTTTCCGCACACTCTCCCGAAATAAAAGACTGAATGTCAATAACTGAATCGCTCAATGACTGCGATGATAAAACCAGTCGAGTGATGACTTCAGTAAGTGGATATTTTATTACAAGTCAAAAAGCCTCTGTAATAAGATATGGGACGTTGGAGACGGTCGTCCTTGTGTGAATAATAAGGCTCTGCGGTGGATAGTTCAGCGCCTTTGGTATTTGATATCCATAAAAACTAAAAATTAATGGAATAAACAATAAAAGTGACATGTAGAGTGAAAGGGAAACAAGGAACCACGAGGAAGGAACATGTCCTAAGAAAATCAGATATTTACCAGAAATGGGGCTGGATTGGGGGGAAAAACCCCTCTAAGGACAGAAATCCATGAAATGATAATCCGTGCTCAGGAGATGAGCAGATCGCTGCTGTGGGCCACGTCATAATGTGAGGGTCTTACATTCATCCATTACATTGTGGTTTGTAGGGTTATTGGCCACGCCATAATGTGAGGGTCTTACAATCATCCATTACATTGTGGTTTGTAGGGTTATGGGCCACGCTATAATGTGAGGGTCTTCATTCATCCATTACATTGTGGTTTGTAGGGTTATGGGCCACGCTATAATGTGAGGGTCTTACATTCATCCATTACGTTGCGGTTTGTAGGGTTACAGAATTGTAATGTCTCCTGTATGGGCAAATACAAGAGCAATAAACTATCAGAGAGGGGTCCGCTTCCCCCATTCTCTGCAATGTGAGTGAGACAAAGGGAAATATCATTTACTTTAGAAGACGCCGCCACATGTATAAAAAGCAAAATCATATAATGATGGTTCAGTCCTAATTCAGCGAACGACCGCAAGTAAAGGACAAGTCATCAAGTGTCCACAATGGTCCTGAGAGGGGGGCTCTGAATCACCTGTATAGGATGGAGCGATGGCCGCCTGTGTGCACCACCATTGTCTGTGGACAGAGCGGAGCGACGTATCGGCTTTATATGACAGTCCTATAGACAACGAGTGCAGTAATGGGGCCTGTCCGGTCTATAAGGCCATCCCAGAGCCCCATTCTTGAGATTAGTGGGGGTCCTAGTAGTTGGATCCTAAGTGAATAGAAGCAAATTAAGTTAGTGGTTCCCTTATATCTAGAACAATAATAATGGACCTAAAAGGGATGAGCGCAACAAGAAAAATAGGTGAATGCAGAAGCCTAAATAGTAGATGGAGTCAGAGCTGCTCCTGGAGTTGGTCATGGCTCCGCAGGGGCGGGAAACCAAGCAAGGCTACAACAATAACCATATGTATCTAATGGAGAAGAACGAGCCATACACATCAGTCATCATGTGGCCGACAACTGTCTCTGCTGTGTCCCCCATACACCACAATGCTCTGCTCGGCCGAGTACTCCGCTGCAAAAGCCGCCGGCAGGATCATCTGGCAGCCGCTTATCTCCACAACTAATGAATTGGAAATCCAACATGCTAGACCCTTCTACCTCCGCTCCAACATCGTCTGCCCGGACCCCACATACATTGAGTGATCAGCTGGTTCAGATAGCTTCTATCTAATATTTATGGAGGCCTTAAAAAGGAATAATCACTCTCCATAAATCTGTAATTCTGTCACGTGCTGTCAATGCCGCTGCTCTCCTGAATCCGGCGTCGTCTTTCTTGTGTTCCTGCTCCCCTCTATTCCTGAGATAAGACTTTCTGTTCCCTCCAGGCAAATCTTGCCTTTTTACAACTGGGCGTGGTCCTCAAGAGGAATTACATGGGGAAGAGTTCAGAACCACACCCACTTGGCTGAAAACACTAGATATACATACAGGGAAGAGGGAACCATATCTCAGGAACGGAGCAACGCAGGAACAGTAGAAAAGTAACGCCGGATTCAGGAGAACAGCGGCGTTTGCACCAGGTGAAAAATATTTCTTCATTTTGATAAGTGACAGATTCTCTTTAAGTTTACAATTTGGCACCTGCTGTTACTTAATGAGTAGCTGTAGAGGGGACATTTTTTTTTTTTTTTTAATAAATTTGGAACCAGAGAGAAGTTGCCAAAAAATATAAGCAAAGTGAAAAGTGCTCAGGGAAGATCTAACCTCAGGGGGCTGACATTTTTTAATCCTGACACCATGTCAGAGGGTCCCAGGAGTGACAAAGAGTGACAAAAATGGTGACAAAGACGAGGGGGCACACTACGCGTCTGGAGGAAAGGAGGTTCCTGCACCAGCATAGAAGGGGATTCTTTACGGTCAGAGCCGTGAGACTCTGGAACTCTCTGGGAGAGGAAGTGGTGATGTCCAACTCAATGAGTTCAAGAGAGGCCTGGACGCCTTTCTTGAGAACAATAAAATTACATCTTATGCTTAGTGATAGTTAATTAATCCAGGGATTTAATCTGACTGCCAGATTGGAGTCGGGAAGTGAGTTTTTCCTCAATGATGTAAATTGGCCTATACCGCATGGTTTTTTTTTTGCCTTCCCCTGGATCAACGCTGCGGAATAGCTGCAGTGCACAAGAAATAGGCTGAACTGGATGGACGCTTGTCTTTTTTCAGCCTTGTAAACTATGTAACTATGTAACTATGTAACTATGAGTGTACAGTATGTAGGGGGCAGAGGTGGCACTCAGGCTCTTGTGCAGAAGGGGGCGCCAAGGTAAGAACCCAACAGTGTTAAAAAATAATGGCCAGTGGAGGGGACTGGGACTGGAAGCTGGCAGGGACCCCAAATGGACACAAAGTGAATGGCTTCTGCTAATCGATGAACGGGGTTGGTCTCGGTCACCGGAGGGGATGAAGTTGCAGAGATAACGGAGTTGAGTAAACGCCGCTGGTTCCCTGTCCATTTCCATCCCACAATGGAGGTGAGCGAGGCTCTACTGGTGCAGGATGGAGAGTCACGAGGACGGCATTGAGCACCGCAGGGGGAGCAGAATTTATTACAGCAAATATTCAAGTAGTGACTGGCATCAGTCACTAAATTAAACCGGAAATTATTAAATGTGCGGCTGCGATTCCGCATTAAATATGTCGTAGCTGAAGACACCTTCATCAAAAAGTTAACATGATGACAAGTGCTGTCAGAGCTGAAAAAATAGATCCCTGCAAGTAATCTGCGAGTGTGAGCCAGAGGGTGCAATATGCTGCGCGGGGGGATAATAAATGACTACAGAGCATGATAGAGAGGGAGGAAAGGGCTGTGCGGCTGCTTTACACCGTTCAATCAGACAGTTGGGTCAGTTAATGTACGAGCCGCAGCCCAGAACATTCATCTTTCCTGCCGTCTGCAAATCCAACAGCTTGCACACAAAACAGACTTCTGTTACCGGCAGACGGGACGGGGAACGGAGGCAAAAACCCAATAAATGTGCGCAATTAAAGAACGGATTTTGGACACTTCTCGCTAACAGGAACTTTATCGCAATTTAGGAGAAAGTAGAAAGTGTAATATCCTATAATATCAATAATAATAATAACGATAATATCAATAATAATGATAATGATAACAATAATTATGAAAAAACAGAGTTTTGTGTAAACTTTTCATAAAGTTCTAAGGAAATAAATATGAAGTTTATCATGGCTTGGTGTCAGTAAAACGGGAAAAAAAAAAAATTTCCAGAGGCTAAAAAACTATCCCGATCTAAAATAGGCATCAGATGAGGGTTTGTTCTGGTTGTATACAAGCGATGCAATCCTCTGTGTATCCATTGCCGCAGTACTAACCCAACAGTCAAAGGCGAGAATCTCATTAAAGGAGGGTTCCCATCTGGGACATTAGCGACGTAGCAGTGGAATACCCCATAATTGCGTGTTATGGCAGACCTATGTTTGGCAATGTCCAAGCTACAAGTGGAGCCCTTCACCCATCCTGTCTGCATTCACACTTTTCAATACTTTATACAATGTTACCAGTCAGAAATGTTTTGTTTCAGGAGGACACAACTCTTCAAAATCTCAAAAACTGACACAAAGTGCACTTATAAGTAACAAACACAAATCCACAATACAGATACACAGCGGTAAAGCAGAAAAGTTACGCGTGATCTGCGGTTTGTTCTTTTTTTCGTTGCTACTTTCTGTCATCTTTCTATGTTCCGTGTTGTGTTCCCTGAGCCAGTCTGAAGTCTTCCGCTGCTTCGATCACCGCTCCTGTCATACAGTAAGTCTCCTCCTCACTCTTCTGCAGCTGCATCCCCCTCTTATCCCCTTCACTTTGTCTTTGATTTATTAATTTTAAGTTTTTAGTGACTGGAGGTCTATGGACATTTACAAAAAAAACCTTTACTTGGAGAAAGAGAAAGTATAAGATGCTGGAAGTTGACAAAGATGTCACTTTATAAAGTTTCATATATTCACAGATTTATAGAAACAGAATTATAATGACAGATACCTAGAAAAGCAAACGGTGCAATGTAAAAGCATAGTGATCCCACATGAAGAAGAAAGAATAAAGGAAGTGTTAAGACCTGGGAAGAACAGGTTGATTAGTAAAATTACCAGGATGCTCAGCACAACTCACACGCAAATGAGCAAAGTGCGATAGAATCACTTAAAACAAATGCAGACGCTGCTGACATCAATACTGCGGCATTGTTACACAGACAGGTACTTATAACACAGTCATCCTCACCACAAGGCACAACTTTCCTGTCTATTTTGCTGCCTTTGGATTTATTTCTGTCATTCTTTCCCTTCAATTTGCACATTCTGTATTTGCAGCTTTCAGCACCAAATAAATTATCATGTACCATTGGCGCGTGCCTGGAGCATCTGTCAGTAAAGAAAACTGGAGAATCAGTTTGTTTGTGAAAAGATATGTATTAAACATGTGGTAAGCAGCAGTAAAATATGCACATACTCTCATCTCCAGATTACTACCTGAGATTCATGCACTTACCCAAAGATAATAAGCCAGAGACTTTGCAGTCGCTAACTACTTATCATCTTTTCTCCTTTATTGTAAACATCAAGAACGATCACCAATATATGAACAATTCCTGGAATTAAATCTCCCATATTTTACTTGAAAAGGGTCCTGGATATAATCTGTTACTATTCCATGTCATCAAGTGTCCGGTTCGGTGACAAAAGACTGATTTTGCCTTTTTGGTTGCTGAGCCAAGGAGAGTTGGATGAAGGCTGATGGAGACTCCTGTATAAATTTATTGGTAGGATCCCCCCCAGAAACATTGCCTATTTGATTGACAAAACGTGAAAACAAAAGGACGTCCCAATGCATTTACCTAATATCAGTCTACCCCACCCCCTTAATCTACTGCTCCTCACTTACAACTTATCATACTTGCTTTTAGCACAATAGCCACATTTGTGTTTTGTCCTAAAAAAAAACAATCCTGCCAGGAATCAAATACTTTGGGCAGAGAATGTATAAAGCCAGTCCCTTTCTGGTCTGGCCAGTCCCTTTCTGGTCCGGCCAGTCCCTTTCTGGTCCGGCCAGTCCTTTTCTGGTCCGGCCAGTCTCTTTCTGGTCCGGCCAGTCCCTTTCTGATCCGGCCAGTCCCTTTCTGGTCCGGCCAGTCCCTTTCTGGTCCAGCCAGTCCCTTTCTGGTCCGGCCAATCCCTTTCTGGTCCGGCCAATCCCTTTCTGGTCCGGCTAGTCCCTTTCTGGTCCAGCCAGTCCATTTCTGGTACGGCCAGTCCCTTTCTGGTCCAGCCAGTCCCTTTCTTGAAAATCGTGACAGTCCTGGAAAGTTTGGAACTTTGAGTTGCATTAATGCCTGCGGAGAGGGAGCTCCTGCACAAGTACATCCTGTACATTAGAAATCAGAATGGGTCTACAATATGAAGGATTTCTTCTCTCCTGCCCTCTGATGTCTGCAGCAGCGACTTCTATGGTATTTGTATGATTGTCTGCAGCATAGGAGATGCAACAATGCAGCACTCTGATACCATTACATGCAGAAAATATGTGCATGATGTGAACTTCTGCAGCAAATCCCACAATTCTCCAGTCAATTTAAGCACCATGAAAATAATTAGGATCATCCCATTTAGGATTATGATGACAAAAGCAATTGAATCTCAGCCTGGAAGAAAATTTATGTTTTTCACCTTATTTTTAACGTTCACAGAACAAAGAGTGAAGCTTCTCGGAAGTGTCATTAAAATTGCATACACTCTCCATACAATGCATTTACAGAATGCGTTACCATCACTTCCAAGGTTGGAGGGAAAACATAAGAAAACAGCTAAAAAAAAATTTACATATAGATTTATGGAGCAGAAACACAGGAATAATTGACAGGATTGTGCTCTGAGGAAGGCAAGGATTTCCTGGAACATAGAAGAAGGAAGATGTATGTATTAAAGAGACTTGAAGGAGAAGTGATTCTGGAGACTCAGAAAACTTCAAGAAGGCGGCGAAGAGATAATGTTCTCAATGATAGAAAAACTAAACATATGTAAAAACCGCAGAATGATCATCTGTAAATGTCGCCCTGCACGAAAGCAGCTGTCCGGGTCCTGAACTGCGTCCGCCGTGCACAGCTGCTTTCCAAGGTTCTGAAATCTTTAGATGTAAATGGTCAAAAACTTTTGCTTATTAGATTGCTAATGAAGGCACTAATAAAAATGTAATAAATGATATTCTTTTGTGAAAAATTAGCTTTAAACATATGGCCTGCTCTACTCTTCTCCATAACTTTATCCCTGAACTGTCTGGTGGGCTCCTTAGTTTTCAGCTTTATCTCTGAACTGTCTGGTGGGCTCCTTAGTTTTCAGCTTTATCCCTGACTTGTCTGGTGGGCTCCTTGGTTTTCAGCTTGATCCCTGACTTGTCTGGTGGGCTCCTTAGTTTTCAACTTTATCTCTGACCTGTCTGGTGGGCTCCCTTCTTTTCAGCTTTATCTCTCACATGTCTGGTGGGCTCCTTGGTTTTCAGCTTTATCCCTGACCTGTCTGGTGGGTTCTTTAGTTTTCAGCTTTATCTCTGACCTGTCTGGTGGGCTCCCTTCTTTTCAGCTTTATCTCTCACATGTCTGGTGGGCTCCTTGGTTTTCAGCTTGATCCCTGACCTGTCTGGTGGGCTCCTTGGTTTTCAGCTTGACCCCTGACCTGTCTGGTGGGCTGCTTGATTTTCAGCTTTATCCCTGACATGTCTGATGGGCTCCTTGGTTTTCATGATGTGGTTTGATCTCTAATGTTCTCACACAAACCTCTGAGGCCTTCACAGAATGGCTGTAATTATACTGAGAAGAAATCACACCCAGGGGGACGCAATGTACTACTTATGTGACTTCTGAAGGAGATTGGTCACTCAGGATTTTATTTAGGTGTAGAAATCTACAGGGGGCTGAATACTAATGCACCCCACAATTTTCAGATTTATATTTCTTATACAATTATAATACCATGTATCATTTCCTTTACATGTCACGAGTACTTGTCACTTTGTCTTGGTATCACATAAAATACCAATAAAATACATTTAAGTTTGTGGGTGCAAAGTGAAAAAATTGTCAAAAAGTTCATGGGGTATGAAGACTTTTTCCAGGCGCTGTGTATAAGACACGTCGTTCTAAGTGCTGATCTGGAGCCTTTGGCGTCTGACAACCTGTAGAATATTTTAGACCCTGATATTTCAAATGTTATTTTTTGCTTTTAGAGAATTTTACGTCTTTTTAATTTTTGAAGCTGTAAACAATATATTCTTACTGAATGCTGAATAATGGCGCCTGACTCCTTATTTCCTACCACATACAGGGTTCACATACAATCCTGCTTCTGGATTCCACTATAGAGGAGACTGCCTCCATTACCGCAGTGACTGACATCGGTAATCTGTGCGATTCAGACTTTGATTGAACTTTCCTCTGATCGGTGACAGTGATCTCATTTGGGCAATGGTCCCTCATGTAACAAGCAATGTCTTATAATTCCAGTGTGAAAGCAAAATGAACAACCGAAAATTATGTTCAAAGTCGCTGAGCTCAGCAGTGGGATGACAGACGCAGCAGAGGTAGCACATGTAATAACAACGTGTTACTGACAAAGCAGAGCTGTCACCGAGATCATGGAGCAGAAAGCACACATCAGGAAAGAAGAGGGCTGCAGAGCATCGCACCTGCCTCTCTATACCTAAAATAGCCACAATTCAGATAATGCAATGTGGGACATGATGCAGACAAACTCCTCTACGATCAGTGCAGTGCTGCAGGATAAATCCCTATATGAAGTAGTGAGCATTGGCACCACATAATCGGCCACCTGAGATATTGCATATTGGAAGCAGAAGGGCAACTGGAATCTCCCGAATCTACTCCAAAATCTGACCGGGATCAGTCAAGTCTACCAGTGTAACACACGGATCCTGGGACGGAGTTTCTAGGCTGGTGCGGGCACACGGGGCAAATGTACCAAGTGCTGAATGCCCGGAAAGGGCCACAAGCCACAGCGCAACTAGATAAAGGGATAGGGCAGAAAAGTTAATTTTTACTTCTTATGGTCAATTAGCCAAAGCCTTAATAACTGTAAAAGGGTTGCTTTTAAAGACAGACCCTACTAGTTGTCCAATTGGACATATACATGTAATGAAGGTTGCTCACTGCTTTTAGGACCTTGCTTTATTGGTGAAAGAGCACACAATATAGCTATTGAACAGCAGAAGGATCTCCCATCAAGCCTCCCCAGTTTCACCCTCCATGATCAAATATTTCTCAAGTCCCTACATGATTATGTCTTCCTTAAGTCATCCCAGCAGAACCCTCCATGATCAAGACATCCAAACAAGAACCTTCATGATCAGGTCATACCAGAAGGACCCTCCATTGATCAAGTCATCTTTAAGTCATCACAGTAGGAAACTCCATGATAAAGTCATCTAAATAAGGCCCTCCATGATCAAGTCAACCGAGTAGGACCCTCCATGATCAGGTCATCCCAGAAGGACCCTCCATCATCAAATCTTTGTCCAGTTGTCCAGTAAAACTCTTTATGATAAAGTCATCCAGTAGGATCCTCCATGTTTAAGTCTTCCACAAGTCATTCCAGCAGAACCTTCCATGATCATGTGTTTTTTTAAGTCATCCCAGTGAGAAACTCAATGATCAAGTCATCCAAATGAGACCCTCCATGATCAAATCTTCATAAATGTATCCCAGTAAAACCTCTATGATCAATTATTCAAGTCATCTTAGTAGGACCCTCTATAAACAAGTTTTCCCAATAGGACCCTCCATGATGAAGTCATCCCAGTAGGACCCTCCATGATCAAGTCTTCCTCCAGATGCTCCAGTAGAACCCTCTATGATGAAGTCATCTTAGAAAAACCCGCCATGATCAAGTCATCCAAGTAGGACCCTCCATGATCAACTATACCTCAAGTCATCTCAGTAAGACCATCCATGATGAAGCCATCCCAGTAGGACATAGGATTCTCCATGATCAACCCAGGAGGACGCCCCCATGATCAAGCCATCTCAGGAGGATCCCCCTTGATTATCCTTGGCTGTAAAGGGATGACGAGCTGTAGTTTTGAATCAACTGGAGAGCCCAAGGTTGGAGATCATTCCTCAGAACATGCTACAGAGATCACTAACTTAGGCCTTAGGTCATTATGTGACTTAATAATTGCCATTGCCATGTCTCTGAAGACCCCCGCAGCCTTGAAATAAAACAGTAATTGGTGATTATTCCCTGTTTATCAGTAGAGTTTAATTAAGCCGTGTCTCTTCACAGCTTTCACTACCTTTAGGAGTTATTTTTGGAGAAAGTGGCATTTATTATGTTCCAGCCGCCATTCCCCTCCATGGTAGTGCAATGCAATTAATTCACAAAAAAGGTTAGAGGATGGATAAGTTTGTATCCGCACTTTTTAATTGTCATCTGCTGTGAAGCATTTTACCAATTATCATTACAGTGTAAAGTGTAAATGAGAATTTCCTGAAATACTGAACATGTTCAGACTTAAGATGCTCAGAAATGGTCGGAATATTCTGCTGTAAAAAGTCTGATGTTATGTGTTATTAACTCAATGCAACATGTATAGCATGGGCTGTGTGCCACTGTATCTAAGCTCATCCTGTGTGATACTGTCTACAGAGCAAAATGTATCCAAGTCTATCCTGTGTGATACTGTCTACTGAGAATAATGTATCCAAGTCTATCCTGTGTGATACTGTCTACAGAGCAAAATGTATCCAAGTCTATCCTGTGTGATACTGTCTACAGAGCAAAATGTATCCAAGTCTATCCTGTGTGATACTGTCTACAGAGCAAAATTTATCCAAGTCTATCCTGTGTGATACTGTCTACTGAGAATAATGTATCCAAGTCTATCCTGTGTGATACTGTCTACAGAGCAAAATGTATCCAAGTCTATCCTGTGTGATACTGTCTACAGAGCAAAATGTATCCAAGTCTATCCTGTGTGATACTGTCTACAGAGCAAAATGTATCCAAGTCTATTCTGTGTGATACTGTCTACTGAGAATAATGTATCCAAGTCTATCCTGTGTGATACTGTCTACAGAGCAAAATGTATCCAAGTCTATCCTGTGTGATACTGTCTACAGAGCAAAATGTATCCAAGTCTATCCTGTGTGATACTGTCTATAGAGCAAAATGTATCAAAGTCTATCCTGTGTGATACTGTCTACTGAGAATAATGTATCCAAGTCTATCCTGCGTGATACTGTCTACAGAGCAAAATGTATCCAAGTCTATCCTGTGTGATACTGTCTACAGAGCAAAATGTATCCAAGTCTATCCTGTGTGATACTGTCTACAGAGCAAAATGTATCCAAGTCTATTCTGTGTGATACTGTCTACAGAGCAAAATGTATCCAAGTCTATCCTGTGTGATACTGTCTACAGAGCAAAATGTATTCAAGTCTATCCTGTGTGATACTATCTACTGAGAATAATGTATCCAAGTCTATCCTGTGTGATACTGTCTACTGAGAATAATGTATCCAAGTCTATCCTGTGTGATACTGTCTACAGAGCAAAATGTATCCAAGTCTATCCTGTGTGATACTGTCTACTGAGAATAATGTCAGAACCCTGACGAAGCATTTGGAAAATGTTCATTGGGTCCTTGGTGGGTGAGTAATTGGAAATATACAATATGACTACTCATTTCATTTTTCTAGCTATGGGATACTTCTTATTCTGTCTCTCTCTCTCTATACATACAGTACAGACCAAAAGTTTGGACACACCTTCTCATTTAAAGATTTTTCAGTATTTTCATGACTATGAAAATTGTACATTCACACTGAAGGCATCAAAACTATGAATTACCACATGTGGAATTATATATTTAACAAAAAAGTGTGAAACAACTGAAAATATTTCTTATATTCTAGGTTCTTCAAAGTAGCCACCTTTTGCTTTGATGACTGCTTTGCACACTCTTGGCATTCTCTTGATGAGCTTCAAGAGGTAGTCACCGGAAATGGTCTTCCAACAATCTTGAAGGAGTTCCCAGAGATGCTTAGCACTTGTTGGCCCTTTTGCCTTCACTCTGCGGTCCAGCACACCCCAAACCATCTCGATTGGGTTCAGGTCTGGTGACTGTGGAGGCCAGGTCATCTGGCGTAGCCCCCCATCACTCTCCTACTTGGTCAAATAGCCCTTACACAGCCTGGAGGTGTGTTTGGGGTCATTGTCCTGTTGAAAAATAAATGATGGTCCAACTAAACGCAAACCGGATGGAATAGCATGCCGCTGCAAGATGCTGTGGTAGCCATGCTGGTTCAGTATGCCTTCAATTTTGAATAAATCCCCAACAGTGTCACCAGCAAAGCCCCCCCACACCATCACACCTCCTCCTCCATGCTTCACGGTGGGAACCAGGCATGTAGAGTCCATCCGTTCACCTTTTCTGCGTCGCACAAAGACACGGTGGTTGAAACCAAAGATCTCAAATTTGGACTCATCAGACCAAAGCACAGATTTCCACTGGTCTAATGTCCATTCCTTGTGTTCTTTAGCCCAAACAAGTCTCTTCTGCTTGTTGCCTGTCCTTAGCAGTGGTTTCCTAGCAGCTATTTTACCATGAAGGCCTGCTGCACAAAGTCTCCTCTTAACAGTTGTTGAAGAGATGTGTCTGCTGCTAGAACTGTGTGTGGCATTGACCTGGTCTCTAATCTGAGCTGCTGTTAACCTGCGATTTCTGAGGCTGGTGACTCGGATAAACTTATCCTCAGAAGCAGAGGTGACTCTTGGTCTTCCTTTCCTGGGGCGGTCCTCATGTGAGACAGTTTCTTTGTAGCACTTGATGGTTTTTGCAACTGCACTTGGGGACACTTTCGAAGTTTTCCCAATTTTTCGGACTGACTGACCTTCATTTCTTAAAGTAATGATGGCCACTCGTTTTTCTTTACTTAGCTGCTTTTTTTTTTGCCATAATACAAATTCTAACAGTCTATTCAACAGGACTATCAGCTGTGTATCCACCAGACTTTTGTACAACACAACTGATGGTCCCAACCCCATTTATAAGACAAGAAATCCCACTTATTAAACCTGACAGGGCACACCTGTGAAGGGAAAACCATTTCCGGTGACTACCTCTTGAAGCTCATCAAGAGAATGCCAAGAGTGTGCAAAGCAGTCATCAAAGCAAAAGGGGGCTACTTTGAAGAACCTAGAATATGAGACATATTTTCAGTTGTTTCACACTTTTTTGTTAAGTATATAATTCCACATGTGTTAATTCATAGTTTTGATGCCTTCAGTGTGAATGTACAATTTTCACAGGCATGAAAATACAGAA
Organism: Phyllobates terribilis; assembly: GCF_046119375.1. Taxonomy (NCBI): domain Eukaryota; kingdom Metazoa; phylum Chordata; class Amphibia; order Anura; family Dendrobatidae; genus Phyllobates; species Phyllobates terribilis. Next base: position 447,530,347 of record NW_027362767.1, on the reverse strand, counting down.
AAATCTTTAAATGAGAAGGTGTGTCCAAACTTTTGGTCTGTACTGTATATATACAGTATATTATATATCTATATTAGCTATTAAACCCGTTCTACGCCTGGGTGGCGAGTATTTTTATTTGTACATTTTGGGCGCCATTTTTATTTAAGACACTGTGCCTGTGAATTCGCATATACAGTGTCTTCAATACAATGGCGCCAGATAGCACGGTATGCGCACGCGCTGACTTTGGCGCCATTTTATTGAAGTAATGTACCATAACATCAACCTAGCAGTGCGCACTCTCCACCCATCGCCATTATCCCTATGGCTGGCGCATGCTACGCTGACGTTGTAGTACATTACTTCAAAAAAATGGTAGAGAAGGTTTGTTGACACAATCAGAAAAACATAGTTCCAATAAGGCGAAATCGTCATTAACTTTCTCTACGCCATATAGTGATCATTTTTACAACATTAAACAAATTTTTCTCAAGAATTTACCCATATTATATCAGGATGACAAATTGTCTAATATATTGGAAGCAGGTTGTAGGGTGGTTTCAAGGAAAGGTCCGGATCTCCGCAATATGTTGTCACCCAGCGTATTTTTGGATAATAAAGTACAAAGTCCCACCTGGCTGAAATATGTTGGTATGTATAAATGTGGTGAAAATAGATGCTGTATGTGCAAATATGTTACTATGGGTTCAAGTTTCTCTGATCTACACACGGGTAGGAAATATGACATAGAGTCTTATATAAATTGTAACACCTCCCATGTTGTCTATATGGCAACTTGTGTCAGCTGTTCAAAATATTCTATAGGCTGTACTATCAGAGCAAGAATATCAGAACATATTACAGGAGCAAATCCTGCCTCAAAATCCATCGGGTTATCAGGTCTCTCCAAACATTTCAGAGAGGTGCATGCCGGCAATATAAGTACATTAAATATTAGAGGCATAGAGAGAGTACCACGTCCCCGTCGTGGCGGTAATTGGGAGAAAATGCTCCATAACAAAGAAAAATTATGGATATTGAAATTAAATGCACGGATACCGCAAGGTATGAATTATAGATCAGATCTAATGTTTTTTTTATCAAATTACACATATATGCTTGCATTTATACACTGCGTGCAGAATTATTAGGCAAATGCGTATTTTGATCACATGATACTTTTTATACATGTCGTCCTACTCCAAGCTGCATATTCTTGAGAGCCAACTACCAATGAAGTAAATCTGGTGATGTGCACCTCTGTAATGAGGAGGGGTGCTGACTAATGACATCAACACCCTATATAAGGTGTGCTTAATTATTAGGCAACTTCCTTTCCTTTGGCAAAATGGGTCAGAAGAGAGATTTGATGGCTCTGAAAAGTCCAAAATTGTGAGATGTCTTGCAGAGGGAGGCAGCAGTCTTGAAATTTCCAAACTTTTGAAGCGTGATCACCGAACAATCAAGCGTTTCATGGCAAATAGCCAACAGGGTCGCAAGAAGCGCGTTGGCCAAAAAAGGCGCAAAATAACTGCCCATGAATTGAGGAAAATCAAGCGTGAAGCTGCCAAGATGCCATTCACCACCAGTTTTGCCATATTTCAGAGCTGCAACGTTACTGGAGTATCAAAAAGCACAAGGTGTGCGATACTCAGGGACATGGCCAAGGTAAGGAAGGCTGAAAAACCACCACCTATGAACAAGAAACATAAGATAAAACGTCAAGAATGGGCCAAGAAATATCTTAAGACTGATTTTTCAAAGGTTTTATGGACTGATGAAATGAGAGTGACTCTTGATGGGCCAGATGGATGGGCCAGAGGCTGGATCAGTAAAGGGCAGAGAGCTCCACTCCGACTCCAACGCCAGCAAGGTGGAGGTGGGGTACTGGTATGGGCTGGTATCATCAAAGATGAACTTGTGGGACCTTTTCGGGTTGAGGATGGAGTGAAGCTCAACTCCCAGACCTACTGCCCGTTTCTGGAAGACAACTTCTTCAAGCAGTGGTACAGGAAGAAGTCGGTATCATTCAAGAAAAAACATGATTTTCATGCAGGACAATGCTCCATCACATGCATCCAACTACTCCACAGCGTGGCTGGCCAGTAAAGGTCTAAAAGAAGAAAAAATAATGACATGGCCCCCTTGTTCACCTGATCTGAACCCCATAGAGAACCTGTGGTCCATCATAAAATGTGAGATCTACAGGGAGGGAAAACAGTACACCTCTGGGAACAGTGTCTGGGAGGCTGTGATGGCTGCTACACGCAATGTTGATCGAAAACAGATCAAGCAACTGACAGAATCTATGGATGGAAGGCTGTTGAATGTCATCATATAGAAAGGTGGCTATATTCATCACTAATTTTTTGGGTTTTTGTTTTTGAATGTCAGAAATGTTTATTTCTAAATTTTGTGCACTGATATTGGTTTACCTGGTGAAAATAAACAAGTGAGATGGGATTATATTTGGTTTTTATTAAGTTGCCTAATAATTCTGCACAGTAATAGTTACCTGCACACACAGATATCCTCCTAAGATAGCCAAATCTAAAAAAAAAACCCACTCCAACTTCCAAAAATATTAAGCTTGGATATTTATGAGTCTTTTGGGTTGATTGAGAACTTAGTTGTTGATCAATAATAAAAATAATCCTCTAAAATACAACTTGCCTAATAATTCTGCACATAGTTCTGTTTCTGCGCATTTATATGGAAAATCTATTATATATACCTGTATATAAAAAAAATATATATTTTTTTCTCCTTTTCTCCTAAGTTTATATCTGAATATTCTATGAGAATTCGTTGCACGCAAATCTTGTCTAAGTAGGAGTTAATATCCTAATTTTGTATACTAATCTATCACACATGTCACAGTTTTTATTATAAATGTGTTGTTTTTTAATTCATTTGTATACCTGACGAATAAGGGGCTGTGTCCTCGAAACGCGTCCAGTTGTTCCCCTCCTAGGGACATGCTGTGATTTTTAATTTTGGAATAAAAGGATTTATCGCATGTGGCACCGGATTTTACCTTCTTTATATATCCTTGCAAGTGGATGCTGGACACTAATCCGTGAGCCGGGGATTCCTGTGAGTATCAGGTGATATCAGCTAATTATCTTTTTCTCAGTCAAAAAAATGGTGCCAGAGTCAGCGAGTGCACGTACCGCGATCTCCAGCACCATTTAATTGAAGACACTGCATATGTGAATTCACAGACACAGCATCTTAAAAAAAAATGGTGCCGGATAGCACAGTATGCGCAAGCACAAACTCAGGCGCCATTTTTTTGAGGTATTGTACTACAAAGTTAAAGGGAACCTGCCACTAGAAATAACACTATTAGGCTATGTTCACACACGTTGTGTTTTTTTTCTGCTGCTATCTTTTCTCTGGCAGGAAAATACATGCGTTAAAAATGCAGGTTTTCTTGTGTTTTTTGTTGTGTTTTTTGCTACGTTTTTGCTGCGTTTTTTTTTGATCACCCATTGCTTTCTATGGGTAAAAAAAAACACTGCAAATACGCAGCCAAAAAGGCAGGTGCATTTTCTGCAGCAAAAACGCTGAAAGAAGTGACATCCTCTATTTTCCAAAAACACAACCAAGGCACAAAATACGCAGCAAAAAAAAACAAACATGTGTGAACAGAGAATTCTGGTTTCTCATAGACTTTGCTGGTACTGCAAAATACAGTTGAAACTTTGCATAAAAATCTGCAGCAAAATATGCTGAAAAACACAACGTGTGTGAACATAGCCTTAACTGGCAGATATGTGGTTAATCGGCAGGTTAACAGCGCTATTATGCTGCCCGGAGCCTGCACGTAGCCGAATGCAGCGGGGAGAAAATTAACTTTATTCTCTTCGCCAGAATTCAGTTACAGTCATCACTCTGAGTATACAGGGCAGCCGCAGTAACCGCGCTCCGGCCCTGACTGATACTCGCTCTACATTGAAGCCGGCTGTCAGTCAGGGTCGGGGAGCGGTTACAGCGGCTGCTCTGTATACTTAGAGTGATGACTGTAACTGAATTCTGGCGAAGAGAATAAAGTTAATTTTCTCCCCGCTGCATTCGGCTACGTGCAGGCGCCGGGCAGCATAATAACACTGTTAACCTGCAGATTAACCGTATATCTGCCTGTTAATAACGTTATTTCTGGTGGCTGGTTCCCATTAACATAGCACAAAAATGTACCAATAAAAATGCTCACCAATGGGTTCAATGGATTCAATAACTAGTCCTGGTATATGCTCTCCATGCATGTAAATGTTCTCCCAGCCTGGTATATGCTCCCCCAGCCTTTTATATGCTCCCCAGTATGTGCTCCCCTGATATATGCTCCCCTATCCTGGTAAATGGTCCCCCATCCTGGTATATGCTCTCACCATCCTGGTATAATGTCACCATCCTGGTATATGTCCCTATCACGCAAGGTTGTGGGAAAGACTAAGTGCAACACGAAGGAAAGAGGGGGAGGAAGCCCAAACATTAGGGAAAGGGGGAGTGGAGACCCCTGGGCAGATCTAATATCACCCTGCCCCACTACCGTCCTTATATAGGTTCCTCACCTATCGTCGAGCAGGACCCTAAGCCCTGGATGTCCCTAGAGCTTGGCCCTTGATAGGGAGGGGGAGGGGTGAGCACTGGTCAGGCAACAAGGTAGACAAAGGGGATTATCTTAGCTTGGGCAGACACCAGAGGAGTAACACCAACTGTCCTCCAAGGGCACCAGAGAAGACGCCAGCCAACAGCTAGTGCTCCAAAGTGCTGCAGAATATTTTAGCGCTATATAAATAAAAATTATTATTATTATTATTATTATTACACAGAGGTACATAGAAGTAACACCGGCGATTGCCTGGAGCAAACTGAGGGTTTTTAACTCCCATGCAAGCGTGTGTCAATCAGCAGCAGGAGGGAGGTCACCACTGGGTCTTAAAGGAAGAAGGATTAAGAAGGTATCTGCAATGCCAAACGCAGTGACCTTCTACAGCCAGATCCAGAGTGACTGTCTATTACACCTGACACACCGGTGACAGTCCCCCATCCTGGTATATGCTCCCCCATCTTGGTATATGCTCCCCCATCCTTCTGACTCCGGCCACACTGTGCAGGCGCAGCTTATACCACTTCAGACAGAAGGACGCATCCAGCGTTATATTATAGACATATATACCTATCTATGCTAGCGGAGTGTGTACTATACTTATTTGACTGCTCAGCTTGTATACTGTATATATTTATATTACTCTATCTATTGGAAATTCTACCTTGGGGTCTCTTCAGTTACTCACCCACCAATGTGGATGTTTTTGTGTCAGTATTTTGGATTTTATTAATATTTCATTATTTATATCTAATAAAGTCTAAAACTTTTTAACTTTACAATGATGACTATAATCCGGGCATTTGATGTCTTTGGGTTTATGTCTACTGAGAACAATGTATCGAAGTCTATACTGTGTGATACTATCTGCTGAGATACTCTATGTAAGCCTAATATCTGTGTGATACTATCTGCTGAGATACTCTATGTAAGCCTAATATATAGTGTATTTGATTTTATCATGTGTGATACCGTCTGCCGAGTTGTGTATCTAAGCCTATAATGTGTAATGCTGTGTACCTAATCATATCATGTGTGATAGAGCTGAGGATCTGTACCTAGGAACATCTTATGTGATACAGTGAATTAATCCAGTGTTTCTAATCAATATGTGTGATACTATTTGCTAAGCTTTGTATCTAATCCTATCGTGTGTTGCATTGACAGGTGTATCTAAGCTGATACTTCAGTTTGGGGATCCTGTGTCGGGGGATGGTGCTGGTGGAGATCCCTCTTCCTCATGTGTAATATTCAGTTGTCTTTGGAATCTCAATCCTCCGTTTATTGGTGACAGATGGAGGAAATATCCGGTAAGTCAGAATGTCACTCAGCGAGCCGATTGTATACACATACGAGGGGAGAGATATGCTGGAACCTCGGTGCAACCTGAGGATGAAATACCCGCTCGCTCCATAAATTACCTTTACGGCATCGGAGTTTTGCGCACAATACTTTGGTTAGTCGTAAACATTAAATACCGCTACTGTCATTGGAATATAAACCATTCCTTCCTGCCCATTGTTCTTGCCAAAATAGGAAATTCCATTTGGCTCGTAACAAAAATACAGAGGCGGCCATTTGTTCAGCTTTTTGTTATCAATGTGAAGAACAGGCGACGTGTTCATACCAGCTCCACCTGCTACATTTTTAGGCTGTGTGCACACGGTGCATTTTTGATGTGTTTTCGCTTTGTTTTTTTTCACGTGGAAATGGACCAAAAACACTAGGTAATCCGTGTGCCAGCTAATGCAAGGCTATGCAAACAGCTGTGGGCTGTTATTAATAGCCAGGGAACATTTTTGGCTAATGGCCCCTTCCCCGGCTAGTAATATCAGCCCCCAGTGGTCGGCTTTCTGCTTGCTGGTTATGAAAATGACGCGGGAGCCCACGCCATTTTTTTTAAATTTTAGGCTATGTGCCCACGATCCAGACGTAGCAACTCTTTGAACGCAGCATATTGTTTCTGAGTCCAAAACGATGCATTCTATTGAATGCAGGTAAATCCGCATGTGTTCACTGAACTATGCGGATTTACCGCATTCAATACATTCTAGTAGTCAAATTTCTGTTGCGGAGACTAGTGACTCCGCAAGAGAGTTTGACATGCTGCGTTCCTGAAAGATGCGCAGCATGTCAGTGTCCGTGGGTGATCCGCAGCCTCTGATGCACGCATAGTGGACATGGGATTTCTAGAAATACCATCCACTATGCTGTAACATCTGGACGCCGTGGGTTTGATGCTGCATAAACACACAGCGTCAAACCAGCAGTATTTTCTGATCATGGGCATGTACTCAAACTCACCCTCAGCATGTGAATTTCTGTAGCAGAGACGGTGGATCTGCATGTACTGACAAAACAAGTGCGGCATTAGAACACAGCGTTTTGGACGCAGCGAAAATACTCTGCATCCAAAGCGCTGCTAGTTGCTGCTCGTAGGGACGTAGTGGCTAATCAAACCGCTGTGAGCTGTTATTAATAGCCAGGGAATATGTTTACCTAATGGCCCCTTCCTAGAATAAAAATAGCAGCTCTCAGCTGCCTTAGAAGTGACATGAATGGCAATTAGGGTAATGGGATTAGGTTTTATGGGATTAGGTGTCACTGACCTTTGTTTAGTGATAAAGAGGTGTCAACCAGACACCCTCATTACCAAATGTGTAAACTGCAAGTAAAGAGTTAAATAAACACACACATTGAGAGTAAAACACTTTGGCCACAGCCCCACTATCAGTAATTGGTCAGTATTTTTTTCTCAGAAGTGGGAGCCAAAACCAGGAGTGGGTTATAAATGCAGAATTGGTGACTTGTTTCTATTATACCTTTTCTCTGATTGTTCCTCACCTGGTTTTGGCTCTCACTCCTGAGAAAAAATACTGACCGAATACTGACCAAATACTGATAGTGGGGCCGTGGCCTTTATTTGAAATACAACAGACACAGTCTTTAATCATTTAAATTAACCAATATACTCACCCCACGTCCGACGGCAATCCAAGGGTTTTATTGCATTATAGTACTTATATTCTTGTACATAGGAGCAGTATTATAGAAGTTATATTCTTGTACATAGGAGCAGTATTATAGTAGCTATATTCTTGTACATAGGGGGCAGTATTATAGTAGTTATATTCTTGTACATAGGGGCAGTGTTATAGTAGTTATATTCTTGTACATAGGGGGCAGTATTATAGAAGTTATATTCTTGTACATAGGGGCAGTGTTATAGTAGTTATATTCTTGCACATAGGGGGCAGTATTATAGAAGTTATATTCTTGTACATAGGGGCAGTACTATAGTAGTTATATTCTTGTACATATACTGTACGTAGTGCACAGTATTATAGTAGCTATATTCTTGTAAATAGGGGCAGTATTATAGTAGTTATATTCTTGTACATAGGGGGCAGTAATATAGTAGTTATATTCTTGTACATAGGGGCAGTACTATAGTAGTTATATTCTTGTACATATACTGTACGTAGTGCACAGTATTATAGTAGTTATATTCTTGCACATAGGAGCAGTATTATAGTAGTTATATTCTTGTACATAGGGGGCAGTATTATAGTAGTTATATTCTTGTACATAGGGGCAGTACTATAGTAGTTATATTCTTGTACATAGGAGCAGTATTATAGTAGTTATATTCTTGCACATAGGGGGCAGTATTATAGTAGTTATATTCTTGTACATAGGGGCAGTACTATAGTAGTTATATTCTTGTACATATACTGTACGTACTGCACAGTATTATAGTAGTTATATTCTTGCACATAGGAGCAGTATTATAGTAGTTATATTCTTGTACATAGGGGGCAGTATTATAGTAGTTATATTCTTGTACATAGGGAGCAGTATTATAGTAGTTATATTCTTGTACATAGGAGCAGTATTATAGTAGTTATATTCTTGCACATAGGAGCAGTGTTATAGTAGTTATATTCTTGTACATAGGGGCAGCATTATAATAGTTATATTCTTGTACACAGGCGCAGTATTATAGTAGTTATATTCTTGTACATAGGGGCAGTATTATAGTAGCTATATTCTTGTACATAGGAGAAGTATTATAGTAGTTATATTCTTGTACATAGGGGTAGTATTATAGTAGTTATATTCTTGTACATAGGAGCAGTATTATAGTAGTTATATTCTTGTACATAGGAGCAGCATTATAGTAGTTGTATTCTTGTACATAGGGGCAGTATTATAGTAGTTATATTCTTGTACATAGGAGCAGTATTATAGTAGTTATATTCTTGTGCATAGGAGCAGTATTATAGTAGTTATATTCTTGTACATAGGGGCAGTATTATAGTAGTTATATTCTTGTACATAGGAGCAGTATTATAGTAGTTATATTCTTGTGCATAGGAGCAGTATTATAGTAGTTATATTCTTTTATATAGGGGGCAGTATTATAGAAGTTATATTCTTGTACATAGGGGCAGTATTATAGTAGTTATATTCTTGTACATATGAGCAGTATTATAGTAGTTATATTCTTGTACATAGGAGCAGTATAATAATAGTTATATTCTTGTACATAGGGGGCAGTATTATAGTAGTTATATTCTTGTACATAGGGGCAGTACTATAGTAGTTATATTCTTGTACATACGGGCAGTACTATAGTATTTATATTCTTGTACATATACGTAGTGCACAGTATTATAGTAGTTATATTCTTGTAAATAGGGGCAGTATTATAGTAGTTATATTCTTGTACATAGGGAGCAGTATTATAGTATTTATATTCTTGTACATAGGAGCAGTATTATAGTAGTTATATTCTTGTACACAGGCGCAGTATTATAGTAGTTATATTCTTGTACATAGGGGCAGTATTATAATAGTTATATTCTTGTGCACAGAGGCAGTATTATAGTAGTTATATTCTTGTACATAGGGAGCAGTATTATAATAGTTATATTCTTGTACACAGAGGCAGTATTATAGTAGTTATATTCTTGTATATAGGAGCAGTATTATAGTAGTTATATACTTGTACATGGGGGCAGTATTATAGTAGTTATATACTTGTATATAGGAGCAGTATTATAGTAGTTATATACTTGTACATAGGGGGCAGTATTATAGTAGTTATATTCTTGTATATAGGAGCAGTATTATAGTAGTTATATACTTGTACATAGGGGCAGTATTATAGTAGTTATATTCTTGTACATAGGGGGCAGTATTATAGTAGTTATATTCTTGTACATGGGGGCAGTATTATAATAGTTATATTCTTGTACACAGGCGCAGTATTATAGTAGTTATATTCTTGTACATAGGAGCAGTATTATAGTAGTTATATTCTTGTATATAGGAGCAGTATTATAGTAGTTATATACTTGTACATAGGGGCAGTATTATAGTAGTTATATACTTGTATATAGGAGCAGTATTATAGTAGTTATATACTTGTACATAGGGGCAGTATTATAGTAGTTATATTCTTGTATATAGGAGCAGTATTATAGTAGTTATATACTTGTACATGGGGGCAGTATTATAGTAGTTATATACTTGTATATAGGAGCAGTATTATAGTAGTTATATACTTGTACATAGGGGCAGTATTATAGTAGTTATATTCTTGTATATAGGAGCAGTATTATAGTAGTTATATACTTGTACATAGGGGCAGTATTATAGTAGTTATATTCTTGTACATAGGGGCAGTATTATAGTAGTTATATTCTTGTACATAGGGGCAGTATTATAATAGTTATATTCTTGTACACAGGCGCAGTATTATAGTAGTTATATTCTTGTACATAGGAGCAGTATTATAGTAGTTACATTCTTGTACACAGGCGCAGTATTATAGTAGTTATATTCTTGTACATAGGGAGCAGTACTATAGTAGTTATATTCTTGTACATATACGTAGTGCACAGTATTATAGTAGTTATATTCTTGTAAATAGGGGCAGTATTATAGTAGTTATATTCTTGTACATAGGGAGCAGTATTATAGTATTTATATTCTTGTACATAGGAGCAGTACTATAGTAGTTATATTCTTGTACACAGGCGCAGTATTATAGTAGTTATATTCTTGTACATAGGGGCAGTATTATAATAGTTATATTCTTGTGCACAGACGCAGTATTATAGTAGTTATATTCTTGTACATAGGGAGCAGTATTATAATAGTTATATTCTTGTACACAGAGGCAGTATTATAGTAGTTATATTCTTGTATATAGGAGCAGTATTATAGTAGTTATATACTTGTACATGGGGGCAGTATTATAGTAGTTATATACTTGTATATAGGAGCAGCATTATAGTAGTTATATACTTGTACATAGGGGCAGTATTATAGTAGTTATATTCTTGTATATAGGAGCAGTATTATAGTAGTTATATACTTGTACATAGGGGCAGTATTATAGTAGTTATATTCTTGTACATAGGGGGCAGTATTATAGTAGTTATATTCTTATACATAGGGGCAGTATTATTATAGTTATATTCTTGTACACAGGCGCAGTATTATAGTAGTTATATTCTTGTACATAGGAGCAGTATTATAGTAGTTATATTCTTGTATATAGGAGCAGTATTATAGTAGTTATATACTTGTACATAGGGGCAGTATTATAGTAGTTATATACTTGTATATAGGAGCAGTATTATAGTAGTTATATAATTGTACATGGGGGCAGTATTATAGTAGTTATATTCTTGTATATAGGAGCAGTATTATAGTAGTTATATACTTGTACATAGGGGCAGTATTATAGTAGTTATATTCTTGTACATAGGGGGCAGTATTATAGTAGTTATATTCTTGTACATAGGGGCAGTATTATAATAGTTATATTCTTGTACACAGGCGCAGTATTATAGTAGTTATATTCTTGTACATAGGAGCAGTATTATAGTAGTTATATTCTTGTATATAGGAGCAGTATTATAGTAGTTATATACTTGTACATAATGGCAGTATTATAGTAGTTATATACTTGTATATAGGAGCAGTATTATAGTAGTTATATACTTGTACATGGGGGCAGTATTATAGTAGTTATATTCTTGTATATAGGAGCAGTATTATAGTAGTTATATACTTGTACATGGGGGCAGTATTATAGTAGTTCTATTCTTGTACATAGGAGCAGTATTATAGTAGTTACATTCTTGTACACAGGCGCAGTATTATAGTAGTTATATTCTTGTACATAGGGAGCAGTATAATAGTAGTTATATTCTTGTACATAGGGGGCAGTATTATAATAGTTATATTTTTGTACACAGGCGCAGTATTATAGTAGTTATATTCTTGTACATAGGGGCAGTATTATAGTAGTTATATTCTTGTACATAGGGGCAGTACTATTGTGGTTATATTCTTGTACATAGGAGCAGTATTATAGTAGTTATATTCTTGTACATAGGGGCAGTATTATAGTTGTTATATTCTTGTACATAGGGGCAGCATTATAATAGTTATATTCTTGTTCACAGGCGCAGTATTATAGTAGTTATATTCTTGTACATAGGGGCAGTATTATAGTAGTTATATTCTTGTTCATAGGGGCAGTATTATAGTAGTTATATACTTGTACATAGGGGGCAGTATTATAGTAATTATATTCTTGTATATAGGAGCAGTATTATAGTAGTTATATACTTGTACATAGGGGCAGTATTATAGTAGTTATATTCTTGTACATAGGAGCAGTATTATAGTAGTTATATTCTTGTACATAGGAGCAGTATTATAGTAGTTATATTCTTGTACATAGGAGCAGTATTATAGTAGTTATATTCTTGTACATAGGGAGCAGTATAATAGTAGTTATATTCTTGTACATAGGGGGCAGTATTATAATAGTTATATTCTTGTAAACAGGCGCAGTATTATAGTAGTTATATTCTTGTACATAGGGGCAGCATTATAGTAGTTATATTCTTGTACATAGGGGCAGTACTCTTGTGGTTATATTCTTGTACATAGGAGCAGTATTATAGTAGTTATATTCTTGTACATAGGGGCAGTATTATAGTAGTTATATTCTTGTACATAGGGGCAGCATTATAGTAGTTATATTTTGTACATAGGGGCAGTATTATAGTAGTTATATTCTTGTACATGCGGGCAGTATTATAGTAGTTATATTCTTGTACATAGGAGCAGTATTATAATAGTTATATTCTTGTACATAGGGGCAGTATTATAGTAGTTATATTCTTATACATAGGAGCAGTATTATAGTAGTTATATTCTTGTACATAGGGGCAGTATTATAGTAGTTATATTCTTGTACATAGGAGCAGTATTATAATAGTTATATTCTTGTACATAGGGAGCAGTATTATAGTAGTTATATTCTTGTACATATGAGCAGTATTATAGTAGTTATATTCTTGTACATAGGGGCAGTATTATAGTAGATATATTCCTGTACATATGAGCAGTATTATAGTAGTTATATTCTTGTACATAGGGGGCAGTATTATAGTAGTTATATTCGTGTACATAGGAGCAGTATTATTGTGGTCATATTGTTGTACATAGTGGGCAGTATTATAGTAGATATATTCTTGTACATAGGGGGCAGTATTATAGTAGTTATATTCTTGTATATAGGGGGCATTATTATAGTAGTTATATTCGTGTACATAGGAGCAGTATTATTGTGGTCATATTCTTGTACATAGTGGGCAGTATTATAGTAGATATATTCTTGTACATAGGGGGCAGTATTATAGTAGTTATATTCTTGTACATAGGGAGCAGTATTATAGTAGTTATATTCTTGTACATAGGGGTAGTATTATAGTAGTTATATTCTTGTACATAGGGGGCAGTATTATAGTAGTTATATTCTAGTACATAGAGGGCAGTATTATAGTAGTTATATTCTTGTACATAGGGGCAGTATTATAGTAGTTATATTCCTGTACATAGGGGCAGTGTTATAGTAGTTATATTCTTGTACATAGGGGCAGTATTATAGTAGTTATATTCTTGTACATAGGGGCAGTATTATAGTAGTTATATTCTTGTACATAGGGGCAGTATTATAGTAGTTATATTCTTGTACATAGGGGCAGTATTATAGTAGTTATATTCCTGTACATAGGGGGCAGTGTTATAGTAGTTATATTCTTGCACACAGGGGCAGTATTATAGTAGCTGTATTCTTGTACATAGGAGCAGTATTAGAGTAGTTATATTCTTGTACATAGGGGGCAGTATTATAGTGGTTATATTCTTGTACATAGGAGCAGTATTATAGTAGTTATATTCTTGTACATAGGAGCAGTATTATAGTAGTTATATTCTTGTACATAGGGCAGTATTATAGTAGTTATATTCCTGTACATAGGTGGCAGTGTTATAGTAGTTATATTCTTGTACATAGGGGCAGTATTATAGTAGCTATATTCTTGTACATAGGAGCAGTATTAGAGTAGTTATATTCTTGCACATAGGGGCAGTATTATAGTAGTTACATTTTTGTACATAGAGGGCAGTATTATAGTAGGTATATTCTTGTACATAGTCGCAGTATTATAGTAGTTATATTCTTGTACATAGGAGCAGTATTATAGTAGTTATATTCTTGTACATAGGGGCAGTATTATAGTAGTTATATTCCTGTACATAGGGGGCAGTATTATAGTAGGTATATTCTTGTACATAGGGGCAGTATTATAGTAGTTATATTCTTGTACATAGGAGCAGTATTATAGTAGTTATATTCTTGTACATAGGGGGCAGTATTATAGTGGTTATATTCTTGTACATAGGAGCAGTATTATAGTTGTTATATTCTTGTACATAGGAGCAGTATTATAGTAGTTATATTCTTGTACATAGGGGCAGTATTATAGTAGTTATATTCTTGCACATAGGGGGCAGTATTATAGTGGTTATATTCTTCTACATAGGAGCAGTATTATAGTAGTTATATTCTTGTACATAGGAGCAGTATTATAGTAGTTATATTCTTGTACATAGGGGCAGTATTATAGTAGTTATATTCCTGTACATAGGGGGCAGTGTTATAGTAGTTATATTCTTGTACATAGGGGCAGTATTATAGTAGCTATATTCTTGTACATAGGAGCAGTATTAGAGTAGTTATATTCTTGTACATAGGGGCAGTATTATAGTAGTTACATTTTTGTACATAGAGGGCAGTATTATAGTAGGTATATTCTTGTACATAGGGGCAGTATTATAGTAGTTATATTCTTGTACATAGGAGCAGTATTATAGTAGTTATATTCTTGTACATAGGGGGCAGTATTATAGTGGTTATATTCTTGTACATAGGAGCAGTATTACAGTAGTTATATTCTTGTACATAGGAGCAGTATTATAGTAGTCATATTCTTGTGCATAGGGGCAGTATTATAGTAGTTATATTCCTGTACATAGGGGGCAGTGTTATAGTAGTTATATTCTTGTACATAGGGGAAGTATTATAGTAGCTATATTCTTGTACATAGGAGCAGTATTAGAGTAGTTATATTCTTGTACATAGGGGGCAGTATTATAGTAGGTATATTCTTGTACATAGGGGCAGTATTATAGTAGTTATATTTTTGTACATAGAGGGCAGTATTATAGTAGGTATATTCTTGTACATAGGGGCAGTATTATAGTAGTTATAATCTTGTACATAGGAGCAGTATTATAGTAGTTATATTCTTGTTCATAGGAGCAGTATTATAGTAGCTATATTCTTGTACATAGGAGCAGTATTATAGTAGTTATTTTCTTGTACATAGGGGCAGTATTATAGTAGTTATATTCTTGTACATAGGAGCAGTATTATAGTAGTTATATTCCTGTACATAGGGGGCAGTAATATAGTAGGTATATTCTTGTACATAGGGGCAGTATTATAGTAGTTATATTCTTGTACATAGGAGCAGTATTATAGTAGTTATATTCTTGTACATAGGAGGCAGTATTATAGTAGTTATATTCTTGTACATAGGAGCAGTATTATAGTAGTTATATTCTTGTACATAGGGGGCAGTATTATGGTAGTTATATTCTTGTACATAGGAGCAGTATTATAGTAGTTATATTCTTGTACATAGGGGGCAGTATTATAGTAGTTATATTCTTGTACATAGGGGCAGTATTATAGTAGTTATATTCTTGTACATAGGAGCAGTATTATAGTAGTTATATTCTTGTACACAGGAGGCAGTATTATAGTAGTTATATTCTTGTACATAGGAGCAGTATTATAGTAGTTATATTCTTGTACATAGGAGGCAGTATTATAGTAGTTATATTCCTGTACATAGGGGGCAGTATTATAGTAGGTATATTCTTGTACATAGGAGCAGTATTATAGTAGTTATATTCTTGTACATAGGGGCAGTATTATAGTAGTTATATTCCTGTACATAGGAGCAGTATTATCGTAGTTATATTCTTGTACATAGGGGCAGTATTATAGCAGTTATATTCCTGTACATAGGGGGCAGTATTATAGTAGGTATATTGTTGTACATAGGGGCAGTATTATAGTAGTTATATTCTTGTACATAGGAGCAGTATTATAGTAGTTATATTCTTGTACATAGGAGGCAGTATTATAGTAGTTATATTCTTGTACATAGGAGCAGTATTATAGTAGTTATATTCTTATACATAGGGGGCAGTATTATAGTAGTTATATTCCTGTACATAGGAGCAGTATTATAGTAGTTTTTTTCTTGTACATAGGGGCAGTATTATAGTAGTTATATTCCTGTACATAGGGGGCAGTATTATAGTAGGTATATTCTTGTACATAGGAGCAGTATTATAGTAGTTATATTCTTGTACATAGGGGCAGTATTATAGTAGTTATATTCTTGTACATAGGAGCAGTATTATAGTAGTTATATTCTTTTACATAGGAGTCAGTATTATAGTAGTTATATTCTTGTACATAGGAGCAGTATTATAGTAGTTATATTCTTGTACATAGGGGGCAGTATTATAGTAGTTATATTCTTGTATATAGGGGCAGTAGTATAGTAGTTATATTCTTGTACATAGGGGGCAGTATTATAGTAGTTATATTCTTGTTCATAGGGGCAGTATTATAGTAGTTATATTCTTGTACATAGGGGCAGTATTATAGTAGTTATATTCTTGTACATAGGGGCAGTATTATAGTAGTTATATTCTTGTATATAGGGGCAGTAGTATAGTAGTTATATTCTTGTACATAGGGAGCAGTATTATAGTAGTTATATTCTTGTATATAGGGGCAGTAGTATAGTAGTTATATTCTTGTACATAGGGGGCAGTATTATAGTAGTTATATTCTTGTACATAGGGGACAGTATTATAGTAGTTATATTCTTGTACATAGGGGGCAGTATTATAGTAGTTATATTCTTGTATATAGGAGCAGTATTATAGTAGTTATATTCTTGTATATAGGGGCAGTAGTATAGTAGTTATATTCTTGTACATAGGGGGCAGTATTATAGTAGTTATATTCTTGTACATAGGGGACAGTATTATAGTAGTTATATTCTAGTACATAGGGGTCAGTATTATAGTAGTTATATTCTTGTACATAGGGGGCAGTATTGTAGTAGTTATATTCTTGTACATAGGGGGCAGTATTATAGTAGTTATATTCTTGTATATAGGGGCAGTAGTATAGTAGTTATATTCTTGTACACAGGGAGCAGTATTATAGTAGTTATATTCTTGTACATAGGAGCAGTATTATTGTGGTCATATTCTTGTACATAGGGGGCAGTATTACATAAGCTTTATTGGTAGGATAACGATATATTACATTATTTAGTCTTGTTTAATGACCATTTTTATAGACTATTTGTACATATTTTAGCTTATTAAAGCTAGTTTAGATTTAGATTAGAACTCTAAAGATCACAGGGTAATTGTCATAGATTTTTATTTAAACAGACGAACTAAGCAAATTATAGGTTGCACAAAATAAATGCCATTATATGGAAACTTATCAGCGTGGGGAACGCCAGAGCCAGCAACGAACCTTGTCACATTACCTTAGACCAGAAATTGCTGAACAGAAAGATAAAATTGGTTGAGTATAAATGACTTAAATTCACAGTAATTAGCACTAAGACACAAGACGCTGCCAAGTAAAATCTAGTGGGAAAGAATTACTGCGAGCATATGCTCCTGGATCAATGCTGGAGTCAGGTGCTCTCCCTGACAAATGGCTCCTGAAGAACAAATAAATACACAACCGAAAACAATAGAGGGAATGATCGGTAATTAACACAAATATGAACTTAAAAGTAGATAATTCTGCTGAGAAATTAGCAGCTTAAATCTTTACAGCCCAGAGGTGTCTATAAATGACTCTATAATAAAAAGGCTGAGCGCAATAATGGACCAGACACAAAACAGGTAACATAATGGCACATAAAGCGTCTATGGACCTGCTCGCTGCCACAAGGATGAATATGTGTAATGCATGGTCTCTGCAGACACATGAACAGATCTCGGTCCAGGCTGCGAATATTGCAGCTCTCTCTGCCCCTCTCATATCGTGAAGTCGCAGCATTACCTCCTGCATCAAGCACAACCTGTAATGAGTCCAATCCAAAACCAGTATGCACAGACTAAGTAAAGTCTCTATTTACAGTGGGTACAGAAAGTATTCACACCCCCTTTAAATTTTTCACTCTTTGTTTCATTGCAGCCATTTGGTAAATTCTAAAAATTTCATTTTTTTCTCATTAAAGTACACTCTGCACCCCATCTTGACTGAAAAAAAAATGTAGAAATTGTTGTAAATGTATTAAAAAAGAAAAACTGAAATATCACATGGTCATAAGTCTTCAGACCCTTTGCTCAGACACTCATATTTAAGTCACCTGCTGTCCATTTCCTTGTGATCCTCCTTGAGATGGTTCTACTCCTTCATTATAGTCCAGCTGTGTTTAATTAAACTGATAGGACTTGATTTGGAAAGGCGCACACCTGTCTATATAAGACCTCACAGCTCACAGTGCATGTCAGACCAAATGAGAATCATGAGCTCAAAGGAACTGCCCAAGGAGCTCAGAGACAGAATTGTGGCAAGGCACAGATCTGGCCAAGAAAAATAATTTCTGCATTACTCAAGGTTCCTAAGTGCACAGTGGCCTCCATAATTCTTAAATGGAAGACGTTTGGGACCACCAGAAGTCTTCCTAGACCTGGCCATCCAGCCAAACTGAGCAATCGTGGGAGAAGAGCCTTGGTGAGAGAGGTAAAGAAGAACCCCAAGATCACTGTGGCTGAGCTCCAGAGATGCAGTAGGGAGATGGGAGAAAGTTCTACAAAGTCAACTATCACTGCAGCCCTCCACCAGTCGGGTCTTTATGGCAGAGTGGCCCGACGGAAGCCTCTCCTCAGTGCAAGACATATGAAAGCCCGCATAGAGTTTGCTCAAAAACACATGAAGGACTCCCAGACTATGAGAAATAAGATTCTCTGGTCTGATGAGACGAAGATAGAATTTTTTGGTGATAATTCTAAGCAGTATGTGTGGAGAAAACCAGGCACTGCTCATCACCTGCCCAATACAATCCGAACAGTGAAACATGGTGGTGGCAGCATCATGCTATGGGGGTGGTTTTCAGCTGCAGGAACTGGACGACTGGTTGCAATTAAAGGAAACATGAATGTGGCCAAGTACAGAGATATCCTGGATGAAAACCTCTTCCAGAGTGCTCTGGACCTCAGACTTGGCCGAAGGTTCACCTTCCAACAAGACAATGACCCTAAGCACACAGCTAAAATAACAAAGGAGTGGCTTCAGAACAACTCTGTGACCATTCTTGACTGGCCCAGCCAGAGCCCTGACCTAAACCCAACTGAGCATCTCTGGAGAGACCTGAAAATGGCTGTCCACCAACGTTCACCATCCAACCTGACGGAACTGGAGAGGATCTGCAAGGAAGAATGGCCGAGGACCCCCAAATCCAGGGGTGAAAAACTTGTTGCATCATTCCCAAAAAGACTCATGGATGCACTAGCTCAAAAGGGGGCTTCTACTCAATGTTGAGCAAAGGGTCTGAAGACTTATGACCATGTGATATTTCAGTTTTTCTCTTTTAATAAATTTGCAAAAATTTCTACATTTCTGGCTTTTTTTCAGTCAAGATGGGGTGCGGAGTGTACTTTAATGAGAAAAAAAATGAACTTTTTAGAATTTACCAAATGGCTGCAATGAAACAAAGAGTGAAAAATTTAAAGGGGTCTGAATACTTTCTGTACCCACTGTATGTGGCATTTCTCCCTGCAATATGGGCACAACTATCAGATCTGTGGGCAGAACGCCATGGGGCTCAACATCTCAACATCCTCAGTGAACGGTAGTGATCGCTGTCGATTGTCCAGAAGGAAACACAGAAGCCGAGTCCTCAATTCATCATCCTCTTTGCTCCTTCTTTTCTGGAGGAAATATGGTTCTAAATGTGACTTTTATGTTTATATCATATTCATTAAGTTGTGTTTTTATTAAAGTTAATTTTATTTGGTTTCATCTGTTTTTTTATTATTGGGATTATGGTTTCTTTCTCCAAATTTTTTAGCTTAAATTAATCTTTTGTGACTTTTCAAAATATTACAAAATGTTTTCGCTTTTCTACTTCAATACCTGAGTGGAGAAGAAAATGTGTCTAATTTTACTTTTGAGCAGTTAAACACGAATTACTTTTTAAGGAATGTACAAAAAGAACATGTTTAATTTTTTGCAAAATTCCTCAGCACACATGTAACAGTTTGAAGAATTTGGATAAAAAATATAGCAGCAAAGACCATAAGACAAAAAGGAAAAATCAGTAAAAAAAAATGATGAAATGGTCGAGAGTTGCCAAAAAAGCCACAGCAGAGACCAAAGGAAGCAAGAGGATGCAAAACATTCCCCAAGTTTTGTATGATGTGGATCTACTTTTCTGGCACTGGCGGTCACAGTACAGTGATGCCCAATCCAAGTTTTGCTATGAGCCTCACTTGTTCTGGCCTCGTTGTTACTAAGATACATTCAGGAAGCTGCTGTTATGGATGTATAGTGCATAATCCATTATATTTAGGTTTTTCAATATCAGCATATAATGCTAAGTTTAAAACTATTGCCAGCAACCCTGCATAGTTTCCCTTCCTCCTCCATGCAGGGATGCTGGCATACCCACTGCTCTGGCGCCAAGGCGTGGTCCCTAGCGTGCTTCCTGTCCTCTATTGTAGTGCTCCCTTGCTCTTAAATGGACAGCGTGCATATAGTAAATACCCTCAGTTTATTACTGATAGGCAATTAGCATAATGAGTTCACTTGCAGGATGGCTCTCAGCCTATTACTGAGAGTCATCCTGTATAAAAGACTCTTTCTCCCTTAGGGAGTCGTAGAAGCAACAGATTTAATTACTATATAGTAGGAATAACCTTGGCACTCAAGAGTATGTTCCAGTAATGAAAATTTATTGCAGTCCATTATAAACAATGACAAAACGTTTCGGTCACTTAGGACCTTCTTCAGTTGACTGCAGAGAACGCAAAATACTGTGAGTAAATAATATCAAAAAACTTTTTCACAATAATATATAAATCTAACATAATGTCAATATACATACATGTATCAATAATTGATGGGGATTCAGGAACAAGGGAAGAGGAAAAGGATCTGAGGAATTGCTACATGTGAATAAAGCTATCTCTATCCATTTGTGGTTATATGGAGAAAAATATATGGAGAAAACTACCTACCAGTATATAGACTGTGGTAGGATTAATGGACAAAAGCAAGTATCTTAAGAGGGTCCATAAAGGACTGCCTGGGAGTGAAAAAATAGTAAAATGAATTTATAAGTGAAGGCAAAAAGGTACCTTGTAAAGGTAGAAGGCACAATTACCTGGTTCAGGTAGGATGGACAGTGTTCTAGTGGCACCGCGGTATCCACTGCTGGTTATGCTGACCATCTGACTATGGGGGGGAAACCTTAAATAGGGGAGGGGATAGCAGGATAAACCAATCACTGCTGCAGTATTGAGGATGCGGTTTGCGCGAAACCGGAAGTGATGTCCTCACTATACCGGAAGTGACGTTTCAAGATCACGTGTGCGGTCCAAGGGAGGTGCGCTTGCGTTCCAATGTGCAGGAAGTGTCTGCGCTGGATCTGTGACTGAGAGTAACGGTACAAGGAGGTGCTCAGTGGCTCTGGGACCCCATTGGAGGATATTAAACAAAAGACAGAAGGTCATAATCCCTATTCAATCCCTTGGGGGCAAGAGCATCCATCTCGTGGATCCAAAAGGCCTCTCTCTGTTCCAAGACCTGGTACCTCAATTGAGAGATGTTATGTCCCATGGTGACAAAGTGGTGGGGGATGGGCAGAAGCAGATTCTTGCACCTTATTGTGGATTTATGCTTTGATATTCTATCCCGACATCGGCACCAGTAAACCGGGACCCACACAACGTTTTCTCCAGAATCCCAAGACGGGTACCTTTCCATGTCTACAATGTAGACAATGTAACAATGTCCTTAAAGGCAATATAGTGTACCACCCACAGACAGGCAAGAAATACAATATCAAAGGTTACTATACCTGTGAAAGCGCATTTGTAATATACCTTATTAAATGCCCCTGTGGACTGATATATATAGGAGAGACTACACAGCCCATACGGGATAGAATATCAAAGCATAAATCCACAATAAGGTGCAAGAATCTGCTTCTGCCCATCCCCCACCACTTTGTCACCATGGGACATAACATCTCTCAATTGAGGTACCAGGTCTTGGAACAAGTCCCACCACCACGACGCGGAGGTGACCGCATTCGCCTCCTAAAACAGAGGGAGGCCTTTTGGATCCACGAGATGGATGCTCTTGCCCCCATGGGATTGAATAGGGATTATGACCTTCTGTCTTTTGTTTAATATTTTCCTATCCTGTATAGGGAGGCTTATGTTACACCGGCTCTTTATATTATATATGGAATTTAAACAGCATCATACCGAATAAAAATACCGATAATATTGATTGTGATGCTTCAAAATGTTTTGCCTCCTCCTGATTGTTTCTTTTTCATTCACAGATGTTGCCTATCCCTAGAGTCTTTCCCCTAATCCTCCAATGGGGTCCCAGAGCCACTGAGCACCTCCTTGTACCGTTACTCTCAGTCACAGATCCAGCGCAGACACTTCCTGCACATTGGAACGCAAGCGCACCTCCCTTGGACCACACACATGATCTTGAAACGTCACTTCCGGTATAGTGAGGACATCACTTCCGGTTTCGCGCAAACCGCATCCTCAATACTGCAGCAGTGATTGGTTTATCCTGCTATCCCCTCCCCTATTTAAGGTTTTCCCCCCATAGTCAGATGGTCAGCATAACCAGCGGTGGATACCGCGGTGCCACTAGAACACTGTCCATCCTACCTGAACCAGGTAATTGTGCCTTCTACCTTTACAAGGTACCTTTTTGCCTTCACTTATAAATTCATTTTACTATTTTTTCACTCCCAGGCAGTCCTTTATGGACCCTCTTAAGATACTTGCTTTTGTCCATTAATCCTACCACAGTCTATATACTGGTAGGTAATTTTCTCCATATATTTTTCTCCATATAACCACAAATGGATAGAGATAGCTTTATTCACATGTAGGAATTCCTCAGATTCTTTTCCTCTTCCCTTGTTCCTGAATCCCCATCAATTATTGATACATGTATGTATATTGACATTATGTTAGATTTATATATTATTGTGAAAAAGTTTTTTGATATTATTTACTCACAGTATTTTGCGTTCTCTGCAGTCAACTGAAGAAGGTCCTAAGTGACCGAAACGTTTTGTCATTGTTTATAATGGACTGCAATAAATTTTCATTACTGGAACATACTCTTGAGTGCCAAGGTTATTCCTACTAGATTTAGGGCACGGTCCCTTCTTGAGCACCACAGAACGGGAGTGCAGCGATTATATTACTTAATTACTATATAGTCTCCCCTACTAGTGAGTTGCTGAGTCCCCTGGTCCTGGTGCAGCCAGTCCTGTCACCGAAGTCACCTGGTCCCGGTGCGGCCAGTTCTGTCCCCTGGTCCTGGTGCAGCCAATCCTGTCACCGAAGTCACCTGTTCCTGGTGAGGCCAGTTCCTGAACATTGTCCCCTGGTTCTGGTGCTGCCAGCCCTGTTCCCGAAGTCCCCTGGTCCTCATGTGACAAGAGTCCTGAACATTGTCCCCTGGTCCTGATGCGGGCAGTCCTGTTCCTAAAGTCCCCTGGTGCTGGTGTGGCCAGTATCTGAACGTTTCCCTATCTGAATCTCCGTGTCAGTAACCATTCTGCCGTGATCCTGAACTGAACCTACTAGTCTGAACAGAGCCCTAGTTTGTGTCAGCTAACCTGACTCCTGGGATCAGCTGCTGCGGTACCGGCATCTGCCTAGGAGTGGTACATGGCGGCTACCTGCAGTCCAGCCTGTCACCACTATGTGGAGCTGCAGTCAACACCAGGTAGCCGCTTAGCTGCGCCCCTATCTAGGCAGACCCGGCCCTGTGGCACAGTGGGTCCACAAATCCACATACGCCACCATTAGGGGTAAAACTAAGTAATTTATCAATGTAATCTCCATCAAGATGCAAAATATAATAAATCTAGTAACACAGCCATATAAACCAAATTGATGGACTAATAAAGTCCACAAAGTTCTGCATGCAGCGATAAGATAAAAACTGGTCAGTGGTCATATGTATAACTGCTACCAATCGGATAGCTGCTCCCAATGTTTGATCCTTTGTTCCCTCGAAAATGGATACTATAAGAACAGTCTCATTCACACTCGCGCCAGCACAGGTGTTATATCTATCATATCTGTCGTGTACGTCTGCCATTACCACTTCATGGCCATTTCCCGCCTGGTGTTTCCTCTCCTTCCTCTCTGCAGCAAGCAAGAGAAAGTGCGTGTATGCCATAAATGTGACACTATGTGAGGTCCAAATATGCCAAAATGATTTGACTTTACATTACAAGATAAATTCTTTCAGCAATATATATATAACAAATTGCATTGAGATTCTTCGCCCGACTGTTTCGCCTTGTGGCTTCTTCCTGGGGCATAACCTCTAAGGAGAAAATGAGGTGTGAGGTCATTTCCCAGGATGAAGCCGCAAGGTGAAACTGTTCTGTCACTCAGGTGGTGGAGTGATTGAGACTTATCTGAATGTTTGATTGTCTGTTCCCAAGAAAATTAAGCATGTGATAGGACCGTGGTTTGTGCACATGTTTTTCAATTAGTTGGTCGCGTTACATATGTATCATGTGTCAAATAAATGCTACACTATTTACATAGCTTGCCCACTAAATACAACATGAAGGGGTTTCTGAGCTATGTAAAAAGGCATAAACCGTGATTCGAATGTTTGAGTGGCACTTGCTGTATCTGTACATTACAACTTGTCTGAGCAGAGCGACTCGTGTGATGAAAATCATATTTGTATTGAATAATTAGTAATTCACAGGAAATGGCAAATTAAAACAAATTGTGATTCACTTTGCTCAAACTGCCTAAAATAATTACCATTGTATACAAGCACGCCCCCTGAGGAAGTCAACAGATGAAACGTGCGTAGGGGTTGAGGGACGCTGCATTACTTCGGTGCCTGCAACACAGCTGCCTTGTGGTATGTTAACCATTTGCTTACCTATGTTCTGCATTTTGCACTGTTAGGGTCTTTTATTTACTCACAGTCTGCATTTAAGCACTACATTATAGCATAGCAACTATGTCTTACAAGGTATATATGAAATAGGCACTCATATGCATATGTCGATCCCTCACAGTTTGGAGGTGCTTTTTATCTCTTATAATTCGTTTGTATGTATATTTTAACAATAAAATTTAATGTCTGCTGAACTTATTTGGTCTCTGATTAGTTTATCAGATAAGAGCCAAATTTTTTGATGTTTATAGCTATGCTGTTTCAGCAACTGCCTTCATTATAGGACAACTTTTGCTCTCTTGATTGTGTGGCACCCCAGGGGTCTGGTTTTCCACAGTAACAGCAATGTTATGTCTGAGAGCAGGTGGGAGGTCTCTTGGTCAGGGATCCTATGCATGCCACACCTCCTGCCCAGTCCTGGGAGGGGAAGAACTTCCCCTATATAAACCTGGGGCTGAGGCAGGGTTAGGGAGTAGAGAAGAAGCAGAGAAAAGAAGCAAATATAGGAAGAAACAACAGGAGCTCTGTGGGAGCAGTGTTACAAGGAGTCAGGGGCTGGCAGCTGCAGAGCTCGCCCTGACTGAGAAGTTATCACCGGACCCGGAGTCCGAGGCTGTGGGGACTAACTCCTATCCAGCAGCAGATACCGACCGGCAGGGGATTGCAGGTCCTCTGGCCCAGAAACCCGAAGGCCCCGAGTCACCGGCCATACGGGTGAGCACCACACGGTACACTCAGGGACGTGGGCTACTTATACCCGCCTCTAGCAAGGTAGCCAGAAGAGTATCGTTAGTTTGGGAGGCCTACAACTCCGCCTGGCCAGGGGAGATCCCATCTGCTCAAGGACTGACCAGGCCCCAATCGCTAGCCAGTACTCCGGGAGGGTCTATCTTTATCACCAGTAAAGACCCTGAACTACACAGTACCGTCTCCGAGTGGTTCCTGCTACCCCCATCATCCACGTCGGCTGCCCTGAGGCCATACCCCTCCCGTTGGGGGTTATACTATCACGCTGCACAATCCTACCACCGGCCTCAGCGGTCTGCCCTGCAGCAGCAGCTCCCTGGCTGCACTCAACGGGTGGCGTAGTCGTCCAACATCTACCGCTAAAACAGCGCCACTTAGTCTGACTCCCTGGGCACGGACCGGATCACCGCCACGAGACTACAACCCTCAACAGATCCGGCTCCGGGTAAGCTCCCGCGTGCGCAACGCAGCGCGACACAGGCCCAGGGGCGCGTCAACTTTTGGCGTAGTCGGCAGGATCTCGTGCCCGCAACCACCGGGTACTGCGTGCCTGAAAAAGACTGTGAAAACTCACCCGTGGTGAAGATTCCCGCCATCGGTGGAGTTTTCCCGCCATCCGGCGCCATCTTCGGCCTTCTTCCCGCCATCCGTGGAGTTTTCCCGCCATTAGACGCCATCTTGAGGACGCCGCGCGGGAAGAAGAGGGGCGTGGACTCCGAAAACGCGCGAGAACTGAAGCCCCGCCTCACGTCCGGACGTTGCGTAAGGTCCTGGAAGGAGCCCAGCAGACGCCGACGTCACAGGAGCGCGACGGAAGGTCCTCAACCCTGACGATCCACTGCGGAGCCGCGGCCTACGGAAGAGGATCATCGCAAGGTAGGCCACGGTCCACTAGGGGGGAGAAGGATGTCGGATACGGAGGAGAGCTTCACCGCTCCAACCCCCGCCAGCGCCACCGCTGTTGCGGTCATGCCTTTCACCATGCCCTATATCCCGGGGGCAGCCTGGCTACCCCAGTACTCAGGGGAGTCACATACCCTGCAGGACTTTAGAGAAAAACTGGATAGCCTCTTCCAGGTGTACCCCCTCACAGAAGAGCAAAAAGTAAGCATCCTGGTGGCCCAATTAACCGGGGCAGCCCAAAGGGAGGTAAAGTCCTGGCCACCTGGGGGGAGGACTGTCGCAGGGATACTAACCCGGCTGAGGGACACCTTTGATACCCGCACCTCAGCCGAGATCAAGCTTAGATTCTACGGGTGCAAACAGCGGGCACATGAGAGTATAAGGGACTATGCCCTGAACCTACAAGAGGCCCTGAGAGCCATTAAGCAGACCGACCCTGACGGCGTGGGAGACGAGGACAGGCTGTTAACTGAACAATTTATAGAGGGTTTATATTGCAATGCCCACCGAACCCAGTTGCGGGCAATGGCCTTACAGGACCCTCATCTGGGATTTGCACAGTTCAAGGACAGAGCCATCCGGGTGCTCCGAGAACCGGCACCAGGTGGCGTTGTGACCCACAGACGCCCCACTACCACCTACCACCAGGAGGCTTTGAACAATGACTCGGCTCCAGACCTGCACCATCAGGTCCAAGAGCTAGCTAAAAGCGTTGCTGCGCTAACCCGAACTGTGCAGTCTTTACAGGTTTCCACTCCAGGGAAGATCCAGCTGGCATCCGGACCGGAGGACATCCCGTGGCGTCGACCAAGGAGGACCCCACCGGCCAGAGGAAGACCCAGCGACCGATACAACGAGGACGGACGACCCATCTGCCGCCGCTGTAATCAACCCGGACATATGGCAAGGTACTGTCCTTTAAACTGGCACAACCTAGGGTAGAGGGCCAACCCCTAGGAAAAAGATCATCAGGCCCATCAAACTGGCGCGACAAATATGTGGGAGGACGTCCAGTCTTGCCTGTGGTACTGGATGGCATTCCTATGAGTGCCCTACTGGACACCGGGTCACAGGTCACCACCATCCCGTACGTGCTCTTCAAGCAGTACTGGAATGACTCGGATATTACCCGCTACCCTGACGACGACTTGAGTATCATCGCCAGCAATGGTCAGCCCGTGCCACAGATCGGATTTAAAGAGGTGACCATTAAAATTGGTAGAGTTGAACTGGCAGCACAGGGACTGATCATTGTAGACATTGACAAACACGAGAGTCACCCAAAGATAACTCTAGGAACTAATGTGATTGAAAATTGTCTTGCAGAGGTGATTTTCCTTTTACAGCAGGTTGCCAAGAACGCCAGCTCCGGCGAGCAGCGAGTGCTCCAAAAAGAGATCCGGGCACCGATGCGACGGCAACAGGTGGAACTCTCCGGCGGTGAGATTGGTAGCGTGAGAATGTGTGACCCTTTCCCTATTGCCATGCCCCCAAAAAGTGAAATGATGATTTGGTGCCGGGCAGCTATTGGTCTGAGAGGTAGAGATTACCAGGCAATGGTAGAACCAGTTTACTCAGACAGTAGGCCCACCATCTTGACAGCACGGGGGGTGGTTAATGTACGCCATGGGAGGGTGCCCGTTCGCATAATCAATATCGGGAAGAGGGAAGTGTACCTGCCCCGGTATGCCACACTAGCCAAATTATATACCATTAACCAAAATGCTATACAATCTGTGGAACCCTTGCCTCCATCTCACCCGGAGGAAGGTAACGGCTCTAAGAAAACAATGGAGGACTGGTGTCAGCAACTACATTTGGGTACTGACTCCACTCCCTCACATCAGAAACAGGGAGTCTATCGGGTGGTTCAAGAGTACGAGAGAGTGTTTAGTAAACACCCGTTAGACTTCGGGCGAGTCAAGGGGGTAGAACACCACATCCCCACGGGAGACCATCCTCCCATAAAAGAGAGGTATCGACCCGTACCCCCTGCACACTACCAACACGCCAAGGGGATGCTTAGAGACATGAAGGAGGCTGGGGTGATCAGGGATAGCTGTAGCCCCTGGGCAGCTCCACTAGTCTTAGTCAAAAAGAAAGACAACACCATGAGGATGTGTGTAGATTACCGGAAAATCAACCGTATCACACACAAGGATGCGTACCCCTTACCAAGGATAGAGGAGTCTTTGGCTGCTTTAAGATCTGCTAACTTCTTCTCTACCTTGGATCTCACTAGTGGGTACTGGCAGGTTCCTGTAGCAGAGGCGGACCGGGAGAAGACCGCATTCACCACCCCGATGGGACTTAGCGAGTTTACCTGCATGCCGTTCGGACTCTGCAACGCACCAGGAACCTTCCAACGATTAATGGAGTGCTGTCTGGGCCATAGAAACTTCGAGACGGTCCTGTTGTACCTGGACGATGTCATCGTATATTCTAAGACTTATGAGGACCACCTGAAACACCTGGCGGAAGTGTTCGAAGCTCTGGCAAGCTACGGCCTAAAGGTGAAACCCTCCAAGTGTCACCTCCTGAAACCAAAGGTGCAGTACCTGGGACACGTGGTGAGCGCTGACGGAGTGGCTCCCGACCCTGATAAGATCACCGCAATTAAGGAATGGCCAAGTCCCTCCAGTGTAAAGGAAGTGCGGCAGTTCCTCGGGTTGGTAGGCTACTACCGCAGGTTCATCCCCGGTTTCACCAAAAAGGCAGCTCCTATGCAGGACCTCCTGATAGGCCAGTCCCGGAAGGCCAAGAACCAGAAACCGCCCTTCAGATGGGAGAAGTTGGAAGAGGAGTCCTTCCGCCAGCTGAAGATGGCCCTCACGGGGGATGAAATCCTGGCGTACCCGGATTACAGCCAGCCCTTTATCCTCTACACCGACGCAAGTAACATCGGGCTAGGAGCCGTGCTCTCCCAGATCCAGCAGGGGAAAGAACGAGTAATCGCTTACGCCAGCCGAAAACTGCGACCCACCGAGAGAAACCCTGAGAATTACAGCTCATTTAAGCTAGAGTTCCTGGCAGTGGTGTGGGCAGTCACCGAACGCTTTAAGCACTACCTCGCTTCTTCCCGGTTCGTCGTGTACACGGATAACAACCCGTTGACACACCTGGACACAGCAAGACTCGGTGCCCTAGAGCAGAGATGGATGGCCCGTCTGTCCAACTACGAGTTCACAATCAAATACCGGGCAGGACGCTCCAATACCAACGCGGACGCCCTGTCCAGGATGCCAAACCTACCGGACGTAGGAGAAGATCCAGAGGGACTGGAAGAAGTCGAACTCCCTGCGTTCCACCGGCATGGGACTATCCAGTATTCCCACCGGGTAAGGAGTAAGCAAGCCGCTACGTTTAACCCCTTGCCTCACTACAACTGGGAGGAAACGCAAGACAGTGACCCTGCCGTCCGACTGGTGAAGGAGATGCTGACTCGGCCAGAGGCTCGCCTTGACCCAGACGCTCCGGAGGAAGCCAAGCAACTGTGGGCTGAGAAGAGTCGACTGTTCCTTTATAAGGGGAAGTTGTGCCGCAGAATGGTTAACTCCCGGACGCATGAACTAATCTGGCAAGTAGTGGTGCCACGAAGAGACGCAGCCATGGTGATGGAGGCATACCACGACGGGGCTGGACACTTCGGATGGAAGAAACTGGAGTTCCTGCTGCGCGAGCGGTTCCACTGGGTAGGCATGAGGAGAACCATCGAGAGGTGGTGCAGAGACTGTGGCCCGTGCAACCTAAGAAGGAAGGACCGTGCCAGCCAGAAGACTCCCCTGCAGTCCATCGTCACCCGGCAGCCGTTGGAACTGGTAGCCTTGGATCATGTAAAACTGACCCCAAGCAGAAGTGGCTACGTCTACGCACTAACCATCGTGGATCACTACTCCCGGTTCTTGGTTGTCGTCCCCGTCAAGGACTTAACAGCTCGAACAGCAGCGAGAGCCTTCCAGCAGCATTTCTGCTGTCCACACGGGTACCCGGACCAAGTGTTGACAGACCAGGGACCTGCCTTTGAAGCGGAGGTCTTCCAAGAATTCTGCACTCTGTATGGCTGCCGGAAGATAAGGACGACACCCTATCATCCGCAAACTAATGGACTTTGTGAGAAAATGAACCAGGTGGTAATGGATCTTCTGAAAACGTTGCCCCTGGAAGAACGCAGTCTGTGGCCTGAGAAGCTGCCCGATCTGGTGGACCTATACAACCACATCCCGGTAGGTTCCACCAACTGTACCCCGGCTTACCTAATGAGGGCGAGACCTGGTAAGTTACCTGTTGACCTGGAAATGGGAGTCCTGACACCTGAGGACACTTCACCAGAAGCAGACTGGGACACAGAGAGGCAGCAGCAGTACGGGAGAGTACAGGAGAGCGTGGAGCGAAGTCTCTGTCAGGCTAGGGAAAGACAAGAGAAAACTTACAACCAGTATGCTCCCGCTGTTCCCCTGGTACCCGGAGAGCAGGTCTTGAAGAGAAAAAGACGGCTCCACAAGTTGGATGACCAGTGGGAGAAGGACCCGTACACCGTACTGCCCTCAAGCCACGACAACCCAAAGGTCTGTACCATCAGTAAAGACGGAGGGGAAACCACAACCATTGTATCCCGGGATCACCTGAAGAAGTGTCCCGAACAGCTACGGAACCCTGAAGAGGAACAAGAAGACCCTCGACCCGTAGAGGAAAGGGAAGACATGGTTAATACCGTGCTCGGAGACTTCCCTCGGTCTTGGACTCAAGTCAATGGTGCAGTTGTGGTACCCGTACTCACCTTCCTCCAACCAGCATCCCAAGCACCTACGGAGCAACAGGTAGAGCTGGAAGAACAGCCGGTCCAGGAGGCAGAAGACCCCACACCAGCAGACTAGGAGGATCAACCCTCTGCTTGCAGTGAGCCTGCCATATCCCTAGTGAGCCAAAGGGCCCGTAGACCGCTGCCCAGTTTACCCTTAACAGCTCCTACACCCTGTAGTTCAGGGCCAGACAGTCAGCTCCGTAGGTCCACTAGGGCCACTAGGGGCCAGTTACCCGCACGTTGGAGGATTTGAAGTGTATAAATTGTTTTATTTGTGGTTACCTGTTTATTGTTGCTTGTGTATAATTATGTGTTTCTAGTTATTTTTAGGAGTCCTTGGTGGATTTACCGGGAATCCTTTGTACATAGTTGGAGCGTAACCCAGGACGGACTAAAGACTGTTAAGGACTCGGGGCAGGACAGACCCCTACCTGGTTACGTCTCCCTGTTTTGGTGAAATGGACACCTTGCTTTCTTCAAAGACTGCACCCGGTTACGGACATGCCGTGACCACCTTTATGTGTTTCTTTATTGTTATTGTTATATCTTGTTATGTTTTTCTAAAATATGTTTAGTCCCGGAGTACTAAATTTCACTAGGGGGGAATGTGGCACCCCAGGGGTCTGGTTTTCCACAGTAACAGCAATGTTATGTCTGAGAGCAGGTGGGAGGTCTCTTGGTCAGGGATCCTATGCATGCCACACCTCCTGCCCAGTCCTGGGAGGGGAAGAACTTCCCCTATATAAACCTAGGGCTGAGGCAGGGTGAGTGAGTAGAGAAAAAGCAGAGAAAAGAAGCAAATATAGGAAGAAACAACAGGAGCTCTGTGGGAGCAGTGTTACAAGGAGTCAGGGGCTGGCAGCTGCAGAGCTCGCCCTGACTGAGAAGTTATCACCGGACCCGGAGTCCGAGGCTGTGGGGACTAACTCCTATCCAGCAGCAGAAACCGACCGGCAGGGGATTGCAGGTCCTCTGGCCCAGAAACCCGAAGGCCCCGAGTCACCGGCCATACGGGTGAGCACCACACGGTACACTCAGGGACGTGGGCTACTTATACCCGCCTCTAGCAAGGTAGCCAGAAGAGTATCGTTAGTTTGGGAGGCCTACAACTCCGCCTGGCCAGGGGAGATCCCATCTGCTCAAGGACTGACCAGGCCCCAATCGCTAGCCAGTACTCCGGGAGGGTCTATCTATGTCACCAGTAAAGACCCTGAACTACACAGTACCGTCTCCGAGTGGTTCCTGCTACCCCCATCATCCACGTCGGCTGCCCTGAGGCCATACCCCTCCCGTTGGGGGTTATACTATCACGCTGCACAATCCTACCACCGGCCTCAGCGGTCTGCCCTGCAGCAGCAGCTCCCTGGCTGCACTCAACGGGTGGCGTAGTCGTCCAACATCTACCGCTAAAACAGCGCCACTTAGTCTGACTCCCTGGGCACGGACCGGATCACCGCCACGAGACTACAACCCTCAACAGATCCGGCTCCGGGTAAGCTCCCGCGTGCGCAACGCAGCGCGACACAGGCCCAGGGGCGCGTCAATTGTCATTGTATACATTGCAGGAGATTGCATCAGCAAGAGAAGGAACATATGACCTCAGGCCTTCCAAGCAGCCTTCCCCATAATACCTTGCAACTACCACATCATAGTATAGCCAATTAGGAGAGACCATCAAAACCTATATAAAAGCCAAGGCAGGGAATACAGCAGCGATTTTATAGTGAATCTGGATAGGGAGAGGACGTCACAGCTCACAATTCTGCAATAGTCACAGGGAAAAAAAAGACATAAAACACTGAAGAACTTGTACAGATAGTTTGTGACAGCATGGCAGCGAGAATGACATACATTTTCTAGAGCCATTTGACTTTTTAGAACACTTTTGAATCAAAATTCAAATTTGATTTTCAAAAGATTTGCTCATCTCTACAACTAATACATAAGTTACAGCCAGAGTTGGGCTTACATCGCTAGATGTCGCTTAGACTATGCCAACATTTTGCTGGTAATACTCACACCGAAAAGTTTGAGAACCTAACATAAAATGTAGTTCATAATGTGTAATGAGAATATCATCCAGCCTTTTCTTCACAAGCGTGCAAGACACTGATCAAGCAGAAGATCGGAGGAGATTGAAGACTGAAACCTACAGAAACCTAAACATCTCTGGATATAGATGGAAGATAACAGACTGAAACTCAAGAGCCGTCACGATCGCACAAAGGAACTCAACATATGGATTTAAACCAAAGTATCAAATATGTAAAAGAATACAATTCCACCATTGGGTTTACATGTCTGCCAATACATGAAATCAAGAGGGACTATCGGGAGGCAAAGAGCACTAACTGCGAGACCTATTAGAGTGTAAAATGACAGCAAGGAAATAAAAAAAACATAAAAACATGCCTCTCAAAGGATAAATGACACAAAATCCTTAATGGTGCGTAAAGGGGACCTGAAAGCTGCTGACATTCCAATGCTGAAATTAAATGAAACAATTTGACATGAATGCATGTAAGT
Source organism: Phyllobates terribilis (assembly GCF_046119375.1). Taxonomy (NCBI): domain Eukaryota; kingdom Metazoa; phylum Chordata; class Amphibia; order Anura; family Dendrobatidae; genus Phyllobates; species Phyllobates terribilis. The sequence goes on along the minus strand of NW_027362767.1, from coordinate 447,496,081 downwards.
GTGACTGTCCTTTGAGGAACAAACTGAGAGCTGACAGCCCTGCTGTTTTCGTTGAGTCGCCTGCCAAAAACATGAGGTGTGAGGCCTTTCGTTGAAGCTAGCGAGCTGTGTGACATTTTCTATGCAGACGGCAATTGTCTAACATGGACAGTGGGATTTTCCAAGAACCCGGCATGGAGTTTTAAACATAACTAAGAGCCGAGCAGAATGACAGCTGTTCCTTCCCGACCCTTCGTCCCCATCTTGCACGCAACATCAGCAGGCTGTATAGACCTGCCGGAACAACCAGATACAGCAAAACTCTGTGGGTTGCTTTAACAGGCTTCTTAGTAAAGTTTTAATTAGCTCCCTCCTCAATAGCACAAGCCAGATCTGTCACAATCACACACTGGGAAAATCTGCAATTACACTCATACAAAAATCCTCTTAAAGAGGGAAAGAAAAGGAATCCTCGAGGGCTCTTCTCGTTTGGTCGAAGGCCAATGGGAATCAGGTTAGTTAGTATGGAGAATGGAAGGACTGATAAGGAAGTCATCCGAGTGATACTTCTGAAGACTCTCGATATTGTCCTAGATGTGAATGGCCACTTATTCATCCCTTAAGTTGTTATTTGACTATAATTGGTTTCAAGTTTTCAGAACAGTAAAAAGAAAATGGAAACCGACATGGACTATGGTTTTTGTTACCTAAAAGAGTGAAAATTAGGAAAGGAGAAAAGCAAAGAACAATGTAAATGGAATTCTCCACAAATCTCACACCGATCTGAGGTAGGACAACACCAAATGCCTAACCACCTCTATTCCCTGAGCCTCTTCCAAGGACTTGGCCTCTCGTAGAGGAGACCTACATACTATAAAGTGACCGATGTAGATCTTGTGCATGAGAGAGAAGCAGTACCAACAATATCTTCTCTAAGTGTCATTGTTAGAATTCAGAATTAGTTCTTAGAAGAGACTGGATTCTGCTGATCTCTCTGATGACAAATGTTTGGACACATTTGCCATCTCCCATCCAAAAAAAAACATTGTATCAATGCCATAAAGTCAATAAGGTCTACAATTTACAAAGTGTTCCCATGAAATGTGGAGTTGAGACTCACAAAGAAGGGTTAAGAAGCTTCCAAAACACGTTTGTAAAGACTTGAGAAGATCCACTTTGACCTGGGAATATACCTACTGGGACCTTAGCATGACTACTGCCAATAAAACACTACTGTAGCACTGCTTCTAAATAAGTCTATGACCATGACATTGTATCTTTGAGTTTTTGTAACATGCAGCAGATATGATGATTTTAGCAGTTCTGTCTCTACAGCAGCAGCCACCTTTGTATAGGGCCGTCATTGAGAAGACTCTGATGAAAAAATGGAGTCCGGCAGTGTTCTCTCGGTTGGGCACCATGTTGCAATGCTCTTGGAAAGGGTGGAAGGTCACCTCCAAATGATCGTAAAGCTTACAACTTGAGGAACAGTACTTGTTACAATGTTCTTGTAATGCGTGGAAGGTCACCACAAAATACTTGTAAAGCTTACAACTTGAGGAACAGTATTTGTTACAATGTCCTTGTAATGGGTGAAGGTCACCACGAAATGATCGTAAAGTTACAATTAGAGGAACAGTACTTGTTACAATGTTCTTGTAATGCGTGGAAGGTCACCACAAAATTCTTGTAAAGTTTATAACTCAAGGAACACTACTTGTTACAATGTTCTTGTAATGCGTGGAAAGTCACCACAAAATGATCGTAAAGCTTACAACTTGAGGAACACTACTTGTTACAATGCTCTTGTAATGGGTGGAAGGTCACCTCTGAATGATCATAAACTTTACAATTCAATAAACAGTACTTTGCACCTTGCATTTTGCAGAAGAATACCACCAGCCTTTATGTTGGAGTACTCATGGGGGTTGATTTTTTTTTCCCCAAAGTTGGTCAGTTTGTGCCAGCCGCTTTAGGATATATAAAGGAAATGTAAGGAAGGACATATCTGGTATTTAAGTGTATGAATAGATAAACCTGGACAGCTGTTGTTTAAGGAGCGAAACCACAGTTTCAAAAACTTTTCACAAGTCATAGTGACATCTCAGCAGTTTTGATTATTGGGAATCCAGGTGTGGAGGCCTTCAGTGATCAAATAATCAAAGGAGCAGAAGCTCTTAGAGGTGGATTTATGACTAAACAGAAAGTCCATGAGTCCCACTCGTCCTGTCTGCCCTAGAAGAGCAGAGCTCAGCTTAGCATTGCTGCGTCTTCATATCAGCCATTAGTGGCTCCGACGGATCAAAACTTTTGCCATGTTAGCATGTCATATCAAAAGTTTTAGAAAATGTAGTAACTACAAGTTTCAGAGGTTTACTGAAATCTTCCACTAGTGTAAGCTGAGCCAATTCTAGACCAATGGTCTCCAGATCCACCAAGCCAGAAGAACGTACAGGTACAACTGGATATTGAATTACACCCCAGCTTTGTATTCGAGCTGCACAGTCGTACAATCATCCATACGAGCCCAATCACCGCAACCAAATAATCCATAGAGAGGCCGAAATTGTTTTGCATTGTGTCCAACAGAAGGCAGACGTCGGAGCTCGGTGCTTATTGAGAAACGCGGCGCGCGGCCGTCTGATTGTTTGATACAGAGAATCAGTCATAACAACCATAGGAGCAGATCAATAAAGACTTTACTGCATATAATAGCGGATAGATTATCTAGGCCGTTACCCTCTAATCGTACACAATTTATTGGCCTCTGGTAGACGCACTTTCATATATATCAATCTTTCCGGGCCAGGTTGATGTTTCACTTTTATTAGTTCACAACCGCAGCGTCTAGCCGGAGGTTTTGGGCAATTTAATGTCTCACATTTCCAGAATGACTAATATTTAAAGCAACGGTGGTAAAATTCTTCAGGGTTTTAACAGCTCCGGCTTCTCTTTATTTTGGACACTTTTTGACTTATTCTTTTTATTTTTTTTTTCCCTGTTGATATGTAATTCTATTCGTAATAATAGATCATGCCCATAAAAGCCGACTAGGGGTATCTGACATAGAAATAAATGCCCCCCTCAGCATCCTGGGCACTTAAAGGGGTTGTCACATATTAAATAATGGTTAAAATTGCAAAGTGCTTGTGAGAAGCAACAACTTTACAAATAACTTCTTATTATTCTGTTCTTGAGATTTGTGATTCTGTAGTCACTGGTCATTGTCAAGGTGCCTGACTACTGCAGGAGTAAATGCCTGAAAGCTTGCAAGTGCTGATCTGAGGCTGGGTGGATCTCTGGATCTGGGTGGATCTCTGGATCTGGGTGGATCTCTGGATCTGGACAGGTTCAGGCCTTTGTGCTTCTCCGATGCTGCAGAAGCAACGCTGCCTCTGTTTGCAGCACATTTTGGGCCAGGCGCTGGTGAAAACGGTCAGTCTTCAGGAGTACACCGCCCCCCCGGCAGGGGAGGCAGAGGAGCGGTGTACTTCTGAAGACAGAAGATGAGCACACAAACTTCAGGGACAATTTGGAACCTCTGTAAATACAAACTAACATTACAGCTTACCTGAAGGTCAGGCTTTGTGTCTTTCTCCATATTCGAGCCCTGAATGGACTGGACCAGGTTGTTGTGAAGGCAGAATTACTTCCAAGGCTGCGCAGCACTTCACATCCATTAATTCCGCGCACTTCGTTTTTTTCCCTATTTCTTAGCAGCACGTCCTTCCCACTATTATCCTACTTGTTGATTTTACCTTAATTTACATCGAGGTATTGACTCTGCGCCATTCAGAAGGATGCCGAGCAGCATCATATCAGTAAGTCAAGGGCGTCTACACTTTTGCAACCATTTTTCTTGCTCCAATCTAATGTAGAAATAAAAAAAAAAGTAACTTTGCAAGTAGTTTTAATTAAAAATCTCCTACTGTTTTATGGTTACAGCTTTTATGTAGAATCATGCGCATCTATGGCTGAAGATTAAGAAACCCTGTAATCCGTCTGACTCTGTACAATGTAGAAAATAAACAATCATTTTGCAAGTTACCTCAATTAAAAATCTCTTACCGTTTTGTGTATACAGCTTTTATGCAGAATGATGTACTTCTATGGTAAAATTCTAAGGACACGTGTAATAATTATGCTTCTTTACTGTGTACGGTCTGTAAAATTAAAAAAAAGCAACTCTTTTATTCAAGATGTCTTGTAATTTCTTACCGTTTCGTGTATGCAGCTTTTATGTAGAACAATGTAATAACGTGTATTTATGGTTCAAGGCATCTATAAAGCCTAGTATGTGTTTCTATGTAAAAAGAAAAAAAAAAACAGAACTTTGCAACAGCCTTGATTAAAAAAAAAAAGCTGCCACCATTTTTTGTGTATGCAGCTTCTATGCAGAATTATGGGCATCTATGGTTAATACTGCAATAGTTGTATTTGTTGCATCACTCGTGCTATTTTATCTACTCTCTAGCAGGTCATCTTTTCAGACCGGGGTTATGCTCTGCGGTCGTTTTGTACCCAAATCTGCAGTTTAACCCAGGGCAATAAAACTGCATTTAGCTCCAAACTATTTGGAATCCGGAGCAGTTTTGGTGGCACCTCATTGATGGTGCAGGGACAATGTGTAAAGTCACCACGAACAGTCAAAGTGTTGGGTAATTGGGGACCTTAGAGCTTGAAAAATTCTATCTCAGAAGCAAGTGTCCCCTTAATCCTTATTGTAGCCCTTTCTTGGTCAAGGTGGACCTTCTCGTGACTCAATGGCCTGTCGAAAATTGACTTTTGATGGCACAATTAGGGTTTAGGCACAAAGTTGGGAACTTGGGAACCTTTGCAAAATACAGAAATCCAGGCGTAAAAAGACAGAACTTGCCGGCACATTTACATGATAGATTTAGGAAGGAAAGGTTATTGCTGAAGACCTTCCTTTAGCAAATATTCCCGCTCGGCAATATTGAACAGGAGTCATGCATTTCATAAATTCTGCTTTGACAAAACATAATTGCCGCTGTCACATTTTCCACCCATACCATTGCAAAGAATGCTCTCTGACGGGCGCACAATAACACCCTTCCCTAATGGCACACTCATTACACACCGAAGAAGGAACGTTTCCATTCTTTCCATTCTCATAACGTGAATTATTATAAAAGCCAACATGACCTACAAAATAATCTGGCATCTGAAATAATACCTTCACAGTCCGGACCAGGAGTGCTTTGCCCTTAAATCAGGTATTTTAGATTAGCAGTTAAAAAAAAAATAAAGCAAAATATAAAGTGGAGTGATTTGACATTTCTATAAAATACCGTGCAGGTTACATAAAAATAAAATTGAGAATAAAATGGAATTTTTTTTTTTTTCTTACGGTGTAAGAAAAAAAAAAAAAAGGGCTAAAATGTTCAAAGTGCTTAGTTCTGCGTTAATAGGCCTTTCAGTGTGCGCAAAGTGATAAGAGTTAATTTACTTCAGAAAGAAATGATTACTCGAAAAAAAAAGAAAAAAAATCTCTGTGCATTTCAGAAACGCGCGTCGGAGGGATATGAGATTAGTGAGCAATTCCCTTTGTCAAATGTATTTACTGGTAAAATATTGGAGGAGTAATCTTGTTAGCCTCTGTTCTGAGATTACTATTTTGAGATCCTTAAAAATCAACGTCGAAGATGATTCTGTTCTCCTGCAATCTGTGCTCGGGGTTATGCTGGAGAACGCGTCGGAGGTGTCATTGATGGTAAAGAGTGGATCTGATCTGGTTTCTCTTTGGGACTAAATCAGCCGTTCTGCCATTTTTCTTGCCTCGTTGACCAGGTCTCCGGCTGGGAGAGAATGATATGGACGGAGATTATTGAGGTTTTGGACCAATTTGTAAGTTTTATTCAAGGGATAGTAATGGAGAAAGGCACTCTGACGAAACCATGAAACCAGTTTCTATGAATCCAGTACAACGATAGAATGTATCATGTGATATTCATCATTGACACATCACTGGAGGCAAACACAGTTCAATGTCTTGCGTCTCCTACTGAGCTGTTGGACCTTCGCCTTCTTCATAAATACAAGGGTGTACTTCGAGATAGTTTAAGTAATGGGTGTCGGGTGGTTGGACGGAGGCAATAAGTCTTGACCATGGTATTTAGATAAAGGACTGGGGCAGTGATCTTCATGAAGGCAAACGCTGGGATATGCCATCAATTCATCATCGGTTTGGATCGAACCTCTGGGATTTCCACCTAATCTTGAAAATAAAGATTTTGGAAGGTATGTAGTGCAGTGCCTCCTTCTATTGATCCCCTGCTAGGTGATGCTCCTGGACATGTAACTGAGCAGGGAACTGCAGATCACAACCATTCGGTTACATACAACATATATATCAGCAGATCGATCTGCTGTGCATTGACTTTGAGTCAAATGTTCTTGAATTTGCAGGTCCCCATGAATTCAAATACTTTTTATATACTTTCAATTAGGGAAGATCAACAACAAAAGAAAATAATAATTTCCCAGCTCCATTTCACACACGGCTGACGACTCAGTGAGAGTCGTCACTCAGTGTGATGTATAGGGAAGTGCTGCAGCTATGTAGTCAATCAGTGTGATATATAGAGAGATTCTGTAGCTGTATATTAACTCAGTGTGATATATAGGGAGGTGCTGTAGCTGTAGAGTCACTCAGTGTGATATATAGAGAGATTCTGTAGCTGTATATTAACTCAGTGTGTTATATAGGGAGGTGCTGTAGCTGTATTGTCACTCAGTGTGATATATAGGGATGTGCTGTAGCTGTATAGTCACTCAGTGTGATATATAGGGATGTGCTGCAGATGTAAAGTCACTCAGTGTGATATATAGAGAGATTCTGTAGCTGTATATTAACTCAGTGTGATACATATGGAGGTGCTGCAGCTGTATAGTCACTCAGTGTGATATATAGGGAGGTGCTGCAGCTGTATAGTCACTCAGTGTGATATAAAGAGAGGTTCTGTAGCTGTATAGTCACTCAGTTTGATACATAGGGCAGTCCTTGAGCTGTATAGTCACTCACTGTGATATATACGGATGTGTTGCAGGTATATAGTCACTCGATGTGATCTATAAGGAGGTTCTGTAGCTGTATAGTCACTCAGTGTGATATATAGAGATATGTTGCAGCTGTAAAGTCACTCAGTGTGATATATAGAGAGGTTCTGTAGCTGTATATTAATTCAGTGTAATATATAGGGAGGTGCTGCAACTGTATAGTCACTCAGTGTGATATATAGGGAAAGTGTTATAGCTGTATAGTCACTCATTGTGCGCTGTCTGTATTCTCCAGTGCAGAGAGTGGGCGGTCATGTGACCACAAGTAAATGATTTGCATACTTCTAGGCCCATTCTGACTAGACATGCTTGGTTTCACTCAATTCACTTGTATTGATCGAGGCCGCGCACGTCTAGTTGTCATGTGACTGAATATATGCTAATTGCATACTTGTGGTCACATGACAACTCGCTTCTGACACCAGAGAACCCTCACAGCCACATAGTGTGACTGCAGACTTTAGCCCTGGTGATTATGGTGATAACTTCTGAACAGTAGTGCAGGATATGTTGGAGTTATATAAGGAATGGAAAATAAAGAAAAATCAGCCTGAGTGATGGAAGAATTATTTATTAGGTTTGTTAAACCTTTTTCTACTTTTTTTTGCAATGTTTTTTTTTTTTTAGTAAAGGTGCAGATCGATTCTTAACGTATCCCTTTAAGTAAGAAAAGCAGAGAGAATAATTACAGGTCTGCTCTTAAGGTAATGTTTGTTGCTTCACTGAATGCTCCTTCTACTCTCTGTGTAATTTAACAGTGAATGTGACGATTTTGATGTTTTTCAGCGAGAATAAAAAGATCTCAAAAATAGGATATTTTACAGATCTGAACAACAAGTGAGTCATCTGTTCAATATCATTGGGAGTGAATAAATATTCTTCACAAATCACAATATGATAATGCTTGGATGCCATTAAAAGCGCGAATGGGATTATTCTTCATTTCTGTGAAAATGACAAAACATGAGTCCATTACACTTCAGTCTCCGGAAGAAGCACTCGTGCTCAACATTGACAAGTGAACATCAATGGACTGGGGAGCAGGGCGCCTTTTTTTCCGTCTTGTTATTCAAGGCGGAGGCTTGAAACATGGTGCTTGAGCCAATAACTCGCGCCAGTCGCGCCATGAGAAATTTCATTCTACAATGTAATTACTGAGAGACATTAAGAGAGTTATTTATGCGGCAAGCATTGCCGTCGTCGTCGTGTGCGGAGATCCCGCGGTGCTCGGGTGACCCGCTCATCACAAAGCAGTTTGGCTTCTGCACGGATATTGGATCTTATTTGTGCCACATCTGATAGATGATAATTTGAGCTAAAATGTTCTTTTTGGAGAAAGTCAGAAGAAAAAAAAAATAAGTATGTGAAGTTACATTGTATCGAGTCATGTCTCCGTCTTCCATCATCTTCAAAAATGTTCTATCAGGAAAGCAAAAGTGGAAAAATCTCTCAGCAAGAAGACAAGCGAAGAATACAAGTTTGTCAAAAAAATCTTCACTTCTGACAACGGAGGACGTTTGTTTTCTTAGAGCATCTGTTGGATTTTCAGAAAGTGCCGCTGTTACAGGGAAGAAATGTCTGATTGTGGAATCTGTGTAACATGGCAGACAATGAATCCTGAGTAGGGTTGAGCGAGTATGTTCTGTCCGAGTATGCTCGGGCCGAGCTCCGAGTATTTACAGCTGCTCGGTGATAAGGTTGAATCGCTCCTGTGTGCATGATTTGTGACTGTTTGACAGCTTGATTACATGTGAGGAATGTGTAAGAAATAGACACTGCTCACATGTATTAAAGCTGTCAAACAGTCGCAAATCATGCACACGGGAGCGATTCAACCATATCACCGAGCAGCTGTAAATACTCAGAGCTCGGCCCGAGCATACTCGGCGAAAGGGTTAATAGAACATACTCGCTCAACACTAATCCTGAGCACTACAGTCAAGGTGTAGCGACCAGCGTCTTGTAGACCTCAGGGATACGGGGCTAAGAAAAAAGAAAACTCTTTAGCTCATTCATAAAAGTGACCAAATGTATCTTGGCTGCACTTCTCTGCAATGTATCTTCTTCCCGGTCAGGGTTCCATCATGAAATCATAGGGACATTTGTATAGCACATCAGCTATAGTATCTTAGGGCCCAACAACTACGGGGCCAATCTCCACACACAGAGTATATGCACTAAGTGCAGACTACAGACAAGTAGGAGGGCATGGAAGGACTACTTCTAATCTTCACTGCCGCATTAAAGAAGCTCTCCCGACAAAACTTATATTACCTAAAGCTTTCTAAATATGTATGTAGAGTTACTAATCGCTAACGTCTCGGCTTTCCAGCCCCGCTCTGGTCCTCTTCTGATTTACATAGTTTCAATTGCGACTCGTCAGATTACACTGGGGTATAAGTGTGGATTGCAAGTAGTTTTTACAATGTAAGTCTATGGAGCATCAGAACCAGGCACCATAGACTTAGATAGAGCGTATGTGATCCAGCGAGTTAGTATTATTATTATTATTTATTATTATAGCGCCATTTATTCCATGGCGCTTTACATGTGAAGGGGTATACATACAAGAACAATTACAATAATCTTGAACACAATGTGATGGCAACTGGTCCAGGAGGAGCGAGGACCCTGCCCGCGAGGGCTCACAGTCTACAAGGGATGGGTGAGGATACAGTAGGTGAGGGTAGAGCTGGTCGTGCTGCGGTATGGTGGAGCGAGGACCCTGCCCGCGAGGGCTCACAGTCTACAGGGGATGGGTGAGGATACAGTAGGTGAGGGTAGAGCTGGTCGTGCAGCGGTATGGTGGAGCGGTGGTTACTGCAGGTTGTAGGCTTGTCGGAAGAGGTGGGTCTTCAGGCTCCTTTTGAAGGTTTCCACGGTCGACGAGAGTCTGATGTGTTGGGGTAGAGAGTTCCAGAGTAGGGGGGAAGCACGGGAGAAATCTTGTATGCGATAGTGGGAGGAGGAGATAAGAGGGGAGTAGAGAAGGAGATCTTCTGAGGATCGGTGGTTGCGTGCAGGTAAGTACCGGGAGACTAGTTCTCAGATGTATGGAGGAGACAGGTTGTGAATGGCTTTGTATGCCAGGGTTAGGGTTTTGAACTGGAGTCTCTGGATAATGGGGAGCCAGTGAAGAGATTGAGAGAGGAGAGGCCGGGGAATAGCGGGGGGACAGGTGGATTAGTCGAGCAGCAGAGTTTAGGATAGATTGGAGGGGTGCGAGAGTGTTAGAGGGGAGGCCACAGAGCAGGAGGTTGCAGTAGTCGGCGGGAGATGATGAGGGCATGCACTAGTGTTTTTGCAGATTCATGGTTGAGGAATGCACGGACCCGGGAGATATTTTTGAGTTGGAGTCGGCAGGAAGTGGAAAGGGTTTGGATATGTGGTTTGAAGGAGAGTTCAGAGTCCAGGATTACCCCAAGCTTGGGGGACTGGGGAGAGTGGGCAGCCACTTACGTTGATAGATAGGTCAGTTGGGGGTGATGAATGAGATGGCGGAAAGATGATGAATTCTGTTTTGTCCATGTTAAGTTTTAGAAATCTAGCAGAGAAGAAGGATGAAATAGTGGACAGACATTGTGGGATTTTGGTTAGTAAGGAGGTGATATTGGGTCCAGAGAGGTAGATCTTTGTGTCATTGACTCGCCCAGGGGGATACGGGGGACTCGGTACCGGGCCTTGACCTTCTGTGGGATGTCACGGCAGTCGGCTCCCGGGCCCGTACCCTGGGGTCACTCTTTAAAAGGGGTTCTGTTACTCGACGGGATGAATGACGGTTTTGTCTCGTGACGCCACCTGTGGTTTCCAGTAATGGGTACCAGCGCTGCTGCAGACCTCCAGGGGTGATGGGATGGCAGCTGAGATGTCTCTGCTCCCCACAGGTGGAGCGGGCCCCCGAGACAGAGTTGATGGAAGGGATGCAGGTGAGAGGTGGCCAGGTTGGGTCAGGGGAGAATAACAGACACGCACACAGGGGGTTCGCTTCAGTACCTTTACTGGTGTAACGGCAGGTATGGTCCAGGATACTCCGGGCGAAGGGTGCACTTCTGGACTCTCCCCAGAGAGCGGGTATAATGCCTCCTGATCCGTTTCTTCCTCTCACTCTGAAGCTTCTGACCAGCCTGAAACTAGGCCTAGCTTCTGTACTCTTTCACTCTCCTAACCTGTATGCTTGGTGGTAAGAACTTTCCTCTGGATACCACTATCCCTGGACGCTGGGGTCTTCGTGGTTCCTAGTTCTTTAGATGATTGTAGCTTCAGGTTGACCAGGGGCCTAGAATCCTCCTGGTATACAGGTTATTCCTACTGGGCGTAGAGGACCCTGTAGGCGCGGACCCGGTGTCCGGCTTGTTTTCTGGGGTGAGCCTAAGATGCTCCTCTGCCCCCATAACTCCTCTCACTCTTCTCCTTGCCTCCTTGCCTCCGGCCACGCTCTAGGCCCTGAGGCTTCAGCATGTGCTTTAGGCCCTGTCTGGCCCTCAGCACAGCAGCTCACATGCTGCTTCTTCACTGATCTCTAGTGCCAGCACACTCTCCCTACCTAACTCCACCCTCCAGTATATATATCCCTAACAGGGCTCCCACTGGTGGTATGAGGTGGAAGGGTGGAGGTGTCTGTGGAGAAGTCCGTCCATGCACCCTTTTGGGTCCTGTGGTACTTGTAATAGTAGGGTGCCACATCATCAGCATAGAGGTGACAATGAAAGCCATGAGACTCTATGAGCTGTCCCAGGCCTAAGGTGTAGATGGAGAAGAGCAGGGGTCCTAGGACTGAACCTTGGGGGACACAGACAGATAGGGGGCGAGATGAGGAGGTGGTCTGTGAGTGAGAGACACTGAATGTCCTGTCTGTTAGGTATGAGCAGATCCAGGATAGGGCCAAGTCTGTGATGCTGTTAGTATAGAAATGACGTGAGTAAGAAAAGGACCGGAACAACGCTGGAAACTGGGGAAGACGTCAATTTGTGAGAATTTTATACTGCTACACTACACACATATTTAGATCGGCTTAGGGAGTTTTGTCGGGAGTGCTTCTTGAAGTTCTTTTCTGCTGTATTACTCTTTGCATTATCCTTAAATGTAACATTAATATTTGTTTTTCTCCTGTGTAGAGGTGTCACAGTGATACATTGTTGATGAGATAGGCTTCAGAACCCCACCTGACAGTTGTAGCCTGAAACTACCAAAGATGACAAAAATAAATGGGTCACGGTCCCTCTGGCCCTGTCTGGAGCCGTGGTACATATCGCGGGGTGCACTCATAGAAATTCCTGCTCAATCCCGCTAAGCCAAGCTTATATTGCACTTTCATCAAAGCCTTAGGTAGGAAGTGACACCAACTCTGTGGCCGGGAAGGTACGTTGGGGGTCGCACGTACTTTCACAACCGCCGGAGAGCTCAGGATGTGGCCCCTAGGGGCCTTCATTCTAGGTAAAAGTGTAATTCCCATGAGCTGCCGCTTACATTAATCAGACACTGACCACCCCCAATAACTTATAGTCAAAGTGCACAAAAGACAAGTGTCTCCGCTACATCGGTGCGCTGGAACAGTTGTATCCACTCTTTACTTAATTATTGGGAACTACAATTTCTCACAATACAAATTGAATTCATCGTTATTACATAGTAACAGAACCCTCGACGGGCGGCAAGTCACATCACAACCAAGGGGTGACCATAGACACATATAGCATAACCATCTAGCGGCATAGCTGCCAAGTCCTGGGCAAGGAAGCTAAGCTGTGCCTCCCAAATGTGCGCCATTAGACAAAGAATTTAAAAAATAAAAAGTTTGACATTGTTCCGTTTATTTTTTAGTTTCACATTTGCTTGTTTCTTTTGCATGAAGTATTTTGTATTACCTTACCCTAGCAATAAACCTAGCCCTATCCTTAACCCTACTCCTAACTTCAACCCTAGTCAGGGATACAAAACGTAGGTAAAAGAAAAGTTTATCATACCATTAGTGGGATATTTTTTATGTTTGGGATAGCTCCTCCTTGCAGATCCGTTTCCCCTCTTACATAATTACCAATGAGCGGAGAGAAGGGGGCTATAGGAGAGCACAGTGCAGCCTCTGTCATCTCAGCTGCTGCCTATGCAGAGTGCAGCACACGAGATACCTTTATTATTGGCTACTGCGCTCTGCATAGGCAGCAACAAAGACGACGCAGCTCACTTTATTATATTGAGAGCTTTGTTATCTCCAATTGCCGCCTATGCAGAGTGCAATTGCAGATGACAAACTTATCTTCACTCCTGCACTTTGCATAGGAACCTGTGGCAATGACCTAAATGTCAAAATGGCCCCTGGCTGCCTTAATTATCTTGTTCATCAGCTGCCAGGCGGGCAATCGCTACACCTCTGCGCCATTCCGAGAAGAAGTGGAAGGGTGGGGTGAAATTTTGTGGCCTGGGATAAACGCCCTGGTAGCCCCCCGCACTACAATAATGTAGACATCTATGGACTGAATGTAGCGATACCGTACTCTGTTGGGAGATCTCTGTGCTACGTGTCTGATGGCGTGGTGCCCTTGTATCGGACCTTCAGACTCCTATGTCAAGAATCAATCATATGAGACAAGAGATAATTATTTGCCCCCTGATCCTTCGCTGTCCACATGCAGACGCCTCCTCTGAACGTTTATGACCTTTGCGCCTCGATACATTTTGCTTTGTTACTATTCCCATTGTTAAGAAGAGACCTAGACTCACGGCCATCGCACATAGGCGAATCTGAGCTGAACCCGAGGAATGAATATTTCTCCAGAACGTCTTCTGCTCCCGATACTAATCCTGACTCCGGAGACGGACTTATGCGCTCTCTTTATTGGATGATGTCAGTAATTATTCTGCTGTAAAATCACAGTGGGCTCGGGGCGCGGAGCTCGGCTCTCGACGGATGAGAGAATCGCGCGGTGATAACGGAATGTAGAACAATGTGTTAACCCTTTGTAGACGTCTGGCACCTATTAAAGTTTACGGGATTTCTTTATGGCGTGAATGAGGACACTCTAAATAGACAACTCTGACGAACGAAGGAATAAATGACATTTTACGACGAAAGCTTTTTAAAAGAAACATAAAGAAATGGTTACAGTAAGGTGAGACGCACGGCCCCGCACGACGACCAAGGACGCCCGATGTCGCTGTGATGCCAACTTCAGGTTCCGCGTTCTTGCTTCTATTTTGGATTTTTAAGAAATCTTAATGGGTTATCCATGACTCAGATATTCCTGACAGATCTTTAAGGATTGATCATTAATACCAGATTGGTGGCGTCTGACGCCTGACGCTACAATGATGAGCCGTTTGCAGGTCCGGCGTCAGCCAGAAGTAGACAGCGCACGGAGTCAGAACAGCGCAGCCGCCATATGCTGTGTAGTGGTCGTTCTTGGGATCACATTGAAGAGAATAAGAGCAGATCTGCAGTACCAAGAACGGCCACTGCACAGTGTACGGAGCTGTGCTGTTCCAGGTGGGCTTAGGTGGGCTTGCCGGGTGTCGAGCTCCCACTGATTTTAAATTGATGATCTATCCTAAGGATAAACCCTTTAAAACTTGAAACTACACTTAATGCAATCAATTTTGTAAGAAAAATATACGTAGCTTAATTGTGGTTTAAGTACTTCAACCCCCTTTCCTTCCAAAGAACCTGAAGAAGATATTAAAGGGGCTGCCCGAGCCAGACAAGTCCTTTTCTCAAGCAAGAAACCCTGGAAAGCATTTGAGGATGCAGAGATGACGGCAGCAGGAAAAATGCAATTACATAAGATTAGTCAACTCCAGCAAACGCCCAGCATAATAGACAAAAGATGGGGCGGTGTACAGTAACATAGACGCCACATTATGTTGCTGGGTTTTACCACGCTCGTAGGTTTTTTACACCTGTTCCATAATTCTTTTTGCTAATTTTCCATTTTTTGACCAATTTTGGTCCTGCACAGGTTTTTACCACTATGTAGCAAATGGTGTGGGGCGAACCAGGGTTAGATCCCCTCTCTGTAGCAGCTATCTGGTCGCCCTTGGTGGGAGAGTTCCGGTTCATGGAGGTGGTCTTGAGCAGGGACCTTATTCTGTGATGCCCAGATCGTGTAATAGGGCATACGAGGGTCTGATGATTAGTGAGACCCTATCCTCACCCTCTCTTTACCCAGATTATTAGTAGTGCTGTGAGATTTTGTAAAAGTATAGAAGGAAAGATGAATATTACCAACAATGAAAGGATAAAATAAAGTCTTGTGAGCCAAGAAATATGGCGACTCTCAGTGCCCATCCACCAAGTCATCTCATACAAGAGTTATAGCAAAGCAGCAAAAGTAGCTTGTGCCAATGTCTATATACAGAGAAATGGGCAAATTGTCTTTTCAGAGAGGAAGAGGATTAGAGCTCTAGCGACACCTATAGGAAGCAGCAATCATAAAAGTCAATATCGACTCTCTAACGAGCCTTGTCACATGACTTCGGATAGAAGCCAAGACCAGAAACTCAGTTTGGAGACATTGTGTTTCAAGGTACGTTACCCCTTGGATCCCAGTCAGACGCCTCTCACTGAGCCAAACCAGATCTTACACTTTGCACTGATGAGGGGTAGTACCCCAAAACACATTGTCTGCAAAATTAAGATTCTGGCTTTTATCATAAGGCTTGTTAGAGAGTCAATATTGACTTTTAGATTTGCCACTTCCTATAGGTGGCGCTAGAGTTCTAGCTCTCTTTCTCTCTGAAGAGACAATTTGCATATTTCTCAGAGGAGCATTGCGGCTTAAAAGTCTTCTCACCTTGACATGCTTAACATGTCACTCTCCACAAGGAGAAACGTTACCCCCTGGATCTCTATATGCAGAGAAACATGGACCAATATAACCCACATCCAAGGAGAAGCGGTCATGGCAGAGGCGCCTCCTTCTGGAAACAATCGGCTCTTTTTTAGTAAGCAGAAACTCTACAGAATGTTCTCCTATATTTCATTCCTTTTGGTTGACTGCACAGTAAAATCCTCGAGACATTGTAACAACTTGTGCCCCAGAGGTATATAATTTGCTTTGTCTAGCATAGTAATTTCAGCACAATGATCATAAAACAAGCACTTGCGAGATAAACTGTCCGTGGACCAAAGCATGGCTAATGAAAGATTTTCAATAAGCCGACATAAGTCAAACAACAACTTGCAGCTAATTTACTTCTCTATTGCCGGAATGGTCTAATCAGTTATGTTGCTCCTTGATTACATTTCTTTTTTGGCCATCGATAGTGCAAATTATATCTTTGTTCAATCAAACAAACAATCTCCGAGAAAATGAACTTTCTAAGCTCCGTCCTATGGAAACTGAAGAAAGGCGGCATCCAGCAAAAATACTGTAGACGGCAAGTAATGAGGTTACATTGTAACAGAAGCAAAGGATGGAGAATGTAGGACATGTATCATCTTATAGGACAATTCTCCCTTCTCCAAAGCTCTTATGTTATTCCAGAATGGTTCCATGTAGAGATATATAGATCTGCCGAGTTACATCTGAAAATATCTATTGATATTGGGTTTATTGTGCGGCAATAACTTGCTGGGTTCTCCTAGTAAAACTACATATATATAAGGTTGAGCTGTGGAGTTTTTTCTTTTTTTTTTCATTTTGCCATTAACATTACTGTATATCTGTTTGATGTGGGATGAATTGTAGTTTTGAATAACACCGTTCACTTTATAATATATTGTAGTGAAAAAGGAAAAAAAAAAAACTCCAAATAGGGTAAGATGGCGGAAAAAATGCAATTCTGCTTTTGTTTTTTTGAGCTTCATTTTTACAGCATTAAACATCCACTAAAAATGACCTGATAATGACCAGGGAAAGTGTTATAACAATTCTAAACTTGTATTGGTTTTTTTTTTTTTTTTTTTAGATTTTACTGGTGTTTAAAAATGCAGAACTGTGTAAAAAAAAAATAAGTTTGCTTTGTGTTTCCATTTTCTGGGATATAGAACTTGTTCTTACTTTTCTGTGTGGTGTTTTTTTACTGGTACCATTGTGGTTACATATGATGATTTGATTGTGACGCGCCCCCTGGGCCAGTGCTGTTAGGGATACCCGGAGCCAGATCAGATGGGGGTTGTAGTCTCCGAGTGGCTGTGACCCGGTCCGTGCCCAGGGTGTCAAGCTCAGTGTGTGGCAGTCCTTATGATGTTACTAGATGTTCTTTTGTGTCGACTACGCCACCCGTTGATTTGCGGTCAATACGGCCGCCGCTGCAGCAGAGTCCACTGAGGCTGATGATGTGAGTGCAGCTTAGGTAGTATAACCCCCAACGGGAGGGGTATAGCCTCAGGGGGTCAGCCGTGGAGGATGGTGGTTGTGAAGGTGCAGCAAGGAGACTCAGAGGCATAAAATGCAGTTCCAGGGTTTTACTTACTGGTGTTGCTCGGGTCACTGTGTACAGCAGTGACCACCCAAGCCGTGCTGCGTCCACCAGGTCCTGGACTCGGTCAACTCCCAGGCAACTCCGGAGTGTGGTCCTGAGCTCCTTTCTGTCTCTCCCTTCTTCTGGCCGTTCCCACCAGGGATCCACCTAAGTCCGGCTCCCTCGGGCCTCTTGTTGGTCAAGCCTCCTCTGGGCTCCCTGACCCTATTCTTGGTCTGCCTTCCGGGTGGATTTAGTGGGTGATCGTGGCAGATCCTGCCCACGACCTCCGGTTCCTGGCTAAGGTGTGCTGTAGCCTCTGCCAGCTTGGGATCCGGTACCCTGTTGCCGACCCTTCACCCTTTTGTCCTTATTTTGGGATCTTGGGGTCCCCTCTGCGCCTCTGGGTCTCTCTCTCTTCTCCTCTGCTCTGCTTCTCAGGTTCTCAGACAGACTGTCTGACTGGCTCACAGGCTCTGACTGACTGACTGACCCTGATCTAAGATGGTGCCCACCTTATATACTCCCTCTATGTGTGAGCTCAGGTGACCAGCACCCAATGAGCTCCTAGCTTTACCCAGGCTGCTCCCCCTATCTGCCCCTACACTACTGGGATGTTCCACCCCCCTCCCACTCCAGCCAGGAACAGACACTGTCGTACCTGCACATTTCTCTAGTGGGAGTACCATCGGTCTGTTCCCCGGAAATGGGATGTGTGTAGTGCATGCAGCCTACTAGCTCAGTTCCACACTCCATCCTTACCCGGGAGTGGAATATCACACCTCTGGGTTGAGGTGCAATACCCCTGTAGCAGCCGAATCCTCAGGGTGCTACATTTGCTTTTTTATTTTACTTTTTTTCGAGCAGGTGCGGCTACTGAAAAATGGAAATTCTGAAAACTTTTTTTTTTTTATTTAAAGGTTTTACTTCACCGGTTAAATAATTCCAGATTTTGATAGGTTGGACTTTTTTTTTTATTATTATTTTCCTATTGGTAAAAGGTGGTTGATGCAATCTGAAATTTTTTCTTAATTTTTAAACATTTTTAACTACATTTGGCATGTTTTTTAGTCCCCTTAGGGAACTTAAATATGTAATTGTTTCCTTGCTTATACTATGCACTACAATAAGTTTACCATGTACTAAAATAATAATACCTACAAAGTCCAGCCTCCAGTATGGGAATGCAATGGGAGCCAGAGTGGAGGGGTGCTGGCTCCTGTCACTGCTGTTAGAGGCAGGTGCTGGCTGTATAATACTGTTGGCACCAACCCTGTATGGAGCGGTCTTTGCTCCTGAGCATGCTCCATCCGAGGTTTGTAAGTCTCCATACTCAGTGTCCCGTGATCTCATAATACAAATCTTCTCCTACTTCTCTCAGTAATTGCGTTTCATAAAACGACTAATGCATATCCATCTGTGTATGTACTTTATCATGGTTTCCATGAAGAGACTACGAGATGTTAAAGTCAAAATTAACTGGAATCATCCAAATTGGCTTCTTCAATTCAATTCGACTTTCCGTTGCTAAATATAAAACCATCTGAATTTATTTTAATGTTCTTACAGATCTACCGCCCAGCATGATAGTTCTGTAGATCAGTCCATAGACTTGATCATGAAATCACTAATTTTATCCTCTGTTAACTGAGGGATACCTACAACCCATAAAACTCCAAGACCGTTGAGCCATTCCTTTGTGGACTCTCCACCCTCAAACGTTTGGTTTCATCTAATAGTCAAGTAAAGTAGTCTACAACTCAGAAAGCCATTATTACATCAACAGGTTCTTCCAATGAGCTGCTAGATTCAATAGTCAATAATATTCTCTATGACTCGATAAAACCATTTTAATAGTATCTTCTTTATGAGGAACATCTTGAACCGCAGAAGAAAGCAATGCTTCAATGGCAGAAGAGTTCTTGAACTGCATCACCAACCTTTAGCCTGAAATCACACGTGTAATTTTTATGGCGATTTTGGAGAATTTTTTTAAGACAAACCTAGAAGTGAATCCAACAGGATGGAGAAATAAAAGTTTTTCCTTAATATGGTTCCCATTACTTTAGGATCCTCTTTGACATTTGACTGCAAGTGTGACACCAGCCATAATGGGCAATCTAGATGACACAGGATGCACCAGAATCCAGAAGAACCAGGATAATTAACATGCCATAATCCAGAAAACATAGGACATACCAAAATCAAGAAGACCCAGGACAAAGAACATACCGGAATGTAGAAGACCCAGGACATATCTGAATCCAGAAGACCCAGGACAAAGAACATACCGGAATGTAGAAGACCCAAGACATATCTGAATCCAGAAGACCCAGGACAAAAAACATACCGGAATGTAGAAGACTCAGGACATATCTGAATCCAGAAGACCCAGGACAAAGAACATACCGGAATGTAGAAGACCCAAGACATATCTGAATCCAGAAGACCCAGAACAAAAAACATACCGGAATGTAGAAGACTCAGGACATATCTGAATCCAGAAGACCCAGGACAAAGAACATACCGGAATCTAGAAGACCCAGGACATATCTGAATCCAGAAGACCCAGGGCAAAGAACATACCGGAATGTAGAAGACCCAGGACATATCTGAATCCAGAAGACCCTGGACATATCTGAATCCAGAAGACCCAGGGCATACCAGAATGTGGAAGTCTCCAATGAGATAGTTGATGTAGGACAAAAAACAATCCAGAAGAACCAAAAACATAAGGGATACCAAACTCCTTAGGAGCCAATACGTAGTACATACCATAATCCAGAAGAACCAGGATATAAGACAAACCACAATCCAGAAGATTCAGAACATATCACAATCCAGAAGACTTAGGACACAACAGAATCCGGAAGACTCCGTTCTATTATTTTCTTGTAATTACAACAACAATCATTCGTTACTCAAACATTAAGGCAAAAAATATCATAAAATGTGACTTTTACCGGTGGTTGACTCCAGGACTCCAGATTTGATTCCTTTAGTGGAGATTGAAGTTTCCCAATGTCTTTTCCGTGCTGAAAAGTAAAATAAAGAAAAACATCAGAACGGCAACAAGATAATATTAAATAACAGATCTGATAAGATAAACTAATACCGAGAGATACATTTGTTGCCATTTTACCACCTAAAAACAAGTTGCTTCTAGTGTAATGCCCAATTATGATAAAGCCGCTTTGCGGTTGGAGGAGGTTGATGATGGATGTGCTATCTAAACGCTTGATATTGTGATAATTGGTGCCTGGCACTGCGGAAACAGTGATATGAATAAGACATCAAGCCTTTGGTGCATTCTGTGAAGTCATTCTGCGCAGGAAGGTTATGTGCGTCTCCTACCCAGTAGATAAACGATTACTCCGTCTCCTCATCTGATGAATAAAGTGAGGGTTCATTAGTAAAAAAAAAATTTGGTGCTAACATTTACCGAGACTGGCGGTAATGAATTGCGGTTCCTACCCACAGCAAATGTGTTGCCTACTCCTCCAGAGCATTGGGGCTTTGAAATGAATGATTATTGCACCAGCAAAATAGGAAAGTTAATACTACGTCCTCCACTTAGAGAGTAACACACTATTACCAACTGATAAAACAATCTCCAGAGTATTATATTGCAACAAGAAATGCACACTTCATTAACAGGAGTTCCATCAATTGATTAAATGCGCGTTCATCATTTTATGTCTCGCAGCCGCTCTCCAGTCACTAGAAGGCATTAAAGTGCCAGCTCAAGAAGATCAAATTATGTGGCTGTCTGAGTGGAAAGGTTTCGAAGGATACGACTGTCAAGTTGTAAAAGATAAAAAATAAGTGCAAGAGATGAGTGAGAAACAGCCGGTAAGCCTGCATTGTGCGAATGGAGAGAAAAATCCCCGAAACATTGAGGTTGTATAGTAGGAAAGTCAGACTACCAACTCCGAGTAAACCCTCATTCTGGAAGGAAAAGTAATGGCTGAGCTAAATCACCCCAACATGTCTACAAATTCTACATGTCTCAATGGACAGAAAGATGGAAAATCTGGAAAATATTTGAACATTCAGATGTAACTTTTGTTTAGTCTTTTCATACAATTAAGAAAGTGAAAATCAGCCCCTATGGTACAGATGTGCATCTGAGCAGGGCACAAAGATTCGATTTTGTGCTTAGTCGGGATAAGGAAATCTGATTTTTTACAACTTTATATATAAAATAATGAGCGGAAGAATGGACTGGTCACTTATTTTAGCCACTTCAAAGCGATTAATGGAAGCTCAAAAAACTGGACACACTGAACACATGCACGAGTCATTTTTACATTGCAGCACATCCGTTCATTATTTTTAATTTGAATATTATTTTTACATAGCGCATCTGTTCATTATTTCTTGGCTTTTTTAGTGTTTTTTCAGGTGGGTTCCTGGCAGAATGCATCTAAAAGCAACATTGTGTGCACATATCCTTACACTGCCACCGCAGCTCCCTGGTCGTCCAAAGGTCCTACAGTTCTTACAGTATTTAGACCCACATGGTCACATAAGTGGTAATGTGTATCCTTGGGTTACCTTACATTTGGCCACGTGGATCTCAGTGCCAGAGAAACCGGGGAACTGTAACGGAGGTGGTAGAAGAAATTAGGTGAGGGCCTAGGACAGGTGAGTATAATGTACTGTTTTGCTACTTTTAAACCCATCCCCTCTGTTCTCCGGGATCTGAAGAGATCTCATGTATAATAAATTACATCATTCGCACTATTGATTCAGAGCCTAGTCATTACTCAGTCATTGAGGCACACAGCTTGGTGGTTACTCAGATATTGAGGCACAGAGCTTGATGGTTACTCTGTTATTGAGGAAAAGAGCTTGGTGGTTACTCAGTCATTGAGGCACACAGCTCGATGGTTACTCACATATTGAGGTACAGAGCTTGGTGGTTACTCAGATATTGAGGCACAGAGCTTGGTGGTTACTCAGATATTGAGGCACAGAGCTTGGTGGTTACTCAGATATTGAGGCAAAGAGCTTGATGGTTACTCAGATATTGAGGCACAGAGCTTGGTGGTTACTTGGATATTGAGGCACAGAGCTTGGTGGTTACTCTGTTATTGAGGCAAAGAGCTTGATGGTTACTCAGATATTGAGGCAGAGAGCTTGGTAGTTACTCAGATATTGAGGCACAGAGCTTGTTGGTTACTCAGATATTGATGCACAGAGCTTGGAGGTTACTCAGTCATTGAGGAACAGAGCTTGGAGTTTACTCAGATATTGAGGCACAGAGCTTGGTAGTTACTCAGATATTGAGGCACAGAGCTTGGAAGTTACTCAGTCATTGAGGCAAAGAGTTTGGTGGTTACTCAGTCATTGATGTAAAGAGCTTGGAGGTTACTCATACAGTACAGACCAAAAGTTTGGACACACCTTCTCATTTAAAGATTTTTCTGTATTTTCATGACTTTGAATATTGTACATTCACACTGAAGGCATCAAAACTATGAATTACCACATGTGGAATTATATACTTAACAAAAAAGTGTGAAACAACTGAAAATATGTCTTATATTCTAGGTTCTTCAAAGTAGCCACCTTTTGCTTTGATGACTGCTTTGCACACTCTTGGCATTCTCTTGATGAGCTTCAAGAGGTAGTCACCGGAAATGGTCTTCCAACAATCTTGAAGGAGTTCCCAGAGATGCTTAGCACTTGTTGGCCCTTTTGCCTTCACTCTGCGGTCCAGCTCACCCCAAACCATCTCGATTGGGTTCAGGTCTGGTGACTGTGGAGGCCAGGTCATCTGGCGTAGCACCCCATGACTCTCCTTCTTGGTCAAATAGCCCTTATACAGCCTGGAGGTGTGTTTAGGGTCATTGTCCTGTTGAAAAATAAATGATGGTCCAACAAAGCGCAAACCGGATGGAATAGCATGCCGCTGCAAGATGCTGTGGTAGCCATGCTGGTTCAGTATGCCTTCAATTTTGAATAAATCCCCAACAGTGTCACCAGCAAAGCCCCCCACACCATCACACCTCCTCCTCCATGCTTCACGGTGGGAACCAGGCATGTAGAGTCCATCCGTTCACCTTTTCTGCGTCGCACAAAGACACGGTGGTTGGAACCAAAGATCTCAAATTTGGACTCATCAGACCAAAGCACAGATTTCCACTGGTCTAATGTCCATTCCTTGTGTTCTTTAGCCCAAACAAGTCTCTTCTGCTTGTTGCCTGTCCTTAGCAGTGGTTTCCTAGCAGCTATTTTACCATGAAGGCCTGCTGCACAAAGTCTCCTTTTAACAGTTGTTGTAGAGATGTGTCTGCTGCTAGAACTCTGTGTGGCATTGACCTGGTCTCTAATTTGAGCTGCTGTTAACCTGCGATTTCTGAGGCTGGTGACTCGGATAAACTTATCCTCAGAAGCAGAGGTGACTCTTGGTCTTCCTTTCCTGCGGCGGTCCTCATGTGAGCCAGTTTCTTTGTAGCGCTTGATGGTTTTTGCAACTGCACTTGGGGACACTTTCAAAGTTTTCCCAATTTTTCGGACTGACTGACCTTCATTTCTTAAAGTAATGATGGCCACTCGTTTTTTCTTTACTTAGCTGCTTTTTTCTTGCCATAATACAAATTCTAACAGTCTATTCAGTAGGACTATCAGCTGTGCATCCACCAGACTTCTGCAAAACACAACTGATGGTCCCAACCCCATTTATAAGGCAAGAAATCCCACTTATTAAACCTGACAGGGCACACCTGTGAAGTGAAAACCATTTCCGGTGACTACCTCTTGAAGCTCATCAAGAGAATGCCAAGAGTGTGCAAAGCAGTCATCAAAGCAAAAGGTGGCTACTTTGAGGAACCTAGAATATAAGACATATTTTCAGTTGTTTCACACTTTTTTGTTAAGTATATAATTCCACATGTGTTCATTCATAGTTTTGATGCCTTCAGTGTGAATGTACAATTTTCATAGTCATGAAAATACAGAAAAATCTTTAAATGAGAAGGTGTGTCCAAACTTTTGGTCTGTACTGTATATTGAGGAAGAGAGCTTGATGGTTACACAACAGAATGAAGTCACAAAGCTTGTTGGTTACAAAATAGAAACACACAACTCATAATGAAAACCAGGCAGGCTCTTTCAGTGTCTCAGATCCCTCTCTTGAACCAGGGCATCTTCATTTATAATGCACCCAGGATACATGATACAGGCTTGCAATAACCATAGCAGCCAATACGTATAGACAGAGCACTGAATTCAACAAGGCACAATCATTACAGAAGTGCAGATCAGGTGTGTGGCGTAGGTGACTATCAGAGACCATCCCTTCAGATCTCAGGGTTCCTAGTAAAGATGAGCGGATCAGGAAAAACTCAGATTTGCTTTTTGATGTGGATTTTCCTGGGTGATTTTATGTAACATTACCGCTCACCTCTCCGCTTCCTCCACTCCTTACTCTCTCACCCATTCGATTCTCGCTGCACCTTCTGATCGCCGCTGCGAGCCCTGAAATTCCTGCTCAGCACAAGCGCTGGATGGGTCACTATGTCGTGGCGTCACAATATGACACAAGATTTCACCGTAGTGGCAATCAGAAGATGCAGCAAGGAGCCGATGGGTAATGGGGAGATGCAGAGGGTCAAGAAAGGTGAGCGGTAAGATGAATGATGGCATTTTCTCTTATTTTTTTTTTTAAACCTTTTGATGACCCTTTATTGTTAAGACATATTGCAGACAGCGGCCACCATTTTATTCGATTACAAACAAAATCAGTAATTTTGGCGAATGTGGAATTTTGTAAAATTTGAGCAGAATTTAATTCCAGTCAAATATGTTTGCTGATCTCTAGTCATTACTTCACTCAGCAAGACAAACGCCAATCATGAGTCCTACTCAGTCCTTCTAACTCAGGACAGATGTGCGGACCGGCCCATCACACTGATCAGGTCTCTGCGTCACATAATGACTTTCTGATCTATGGATACAGCGGGCTACCTCTATATACCCTCGGACCTCAGCTAGAACAGCACAAAGGTCATCATCCGCACATCGGGCCCCTCAGCTACATGTCCAGTGTGACATCTACGTGAGAGCCTCGATACATACAATAAACCATTCAAGGAGTAACTAAATATTCATAGAGAAAGGAAAAATATGTATATAGCATTTTGTGTCCCTTTATTTCCTGCGTTTGGTGGGGGTCCTGGTTGTAACGAGGCATAACGTGCATTGGCAAGGACCACCACTTACTTCACCGGTGGTCCATAGTTTAAAAAAGTTGTCCACTACTTTGACATTGATGCCCTATCCGTGGGGGACCCCGGCCAATCAGCTGTTATCGGTGCCAGCGGCCGGAAGTGCTTATCTGCGGTGCCTGGCCGTCAAGTTGTAGTGGCCGCTGCAGGGTACTGCACATCCGCCTCCCATTCAATTGATGTGGGACCCCGGCCAATCAGCTGTTATGGGTGCCGGCGGCCGGAAGTGCTTATCTGCGGTGCCTGGCCGTCAAGTTGTAGTGGCCGCTG